>NC_088202.1:33726486-34030411 GCF_037126465.1 Ornithodoros turicata | reverse complement strand
GAAAAATCGAGGGTGACGGAAGTGACGTCATAACCCTCCGGCGAAAATTCAACTCTCGTCGCTCGAGGGTTACTCTGGGTACCTACTCTCACTGACCCAGCTCAGCAGGTGGGTAGCAGAGGGTTATGACGTCACACGAAGTCAAGTGAGAGTCCCGCGTCTTTTAACTTTCGGATTCCGAGCATATTTCGGTGGCTTTAGCACGAGTGTTGTTTCGTTGGATGCATGCCTTTTTCTTCCTTCGTCATCATCTTCCCCTTCGTCAAATGCGTCAAGCAGCACAAGTGCCCCAACTTCTACAATCATGTCCTGGTCAAAAACGTCGTCTGCCTCTGCCACCATGTTCGCTGAGACGGGCGTAACTCGTAATGGGCGAACATTTCTAAACGGGGGTACCTACCCACAGGTCACGTGACATCTCACTCGGGTCACGTGGTGCGTATCCCGGGGGTTACCCGGGTAGAATAAAAAAACGCACCCTTCGCCTCGGCTTCGCGTTCCCTAGCTTTCGGATCTTCTCGGCTTCGTCTCATCGCAACCGCTATGCATAACACAGACCCACCGTTGCACAACACATTTTTGGTGCTGTAGAACGGGATCAACCATGATCACACTCTTCAGCTCCTATTTATGGAGTTAGATGAGGTCGTTTCGCGGAGCTGATGCGATGCTTCATATCCATAACAACCAAACAACTACCGCCACATGTAAGGCGGAAGCGGCTCCACATTGAACGTCATACAGCTGAAGAAGTCAAACGGTACAACGTTAGGAAAAGCTTTAGAGAAAGGTGGAATGGTAGAAAATACAGCGAAACGGTAAGGAAATGCCTCAGGACGAGAGCTGACGATATATTTGGAACAGGGACTGTCAATACCGGCGGCTCTCGTGCTGAGACACTTCCCTTCAGAGAAAGGTGTCGGGCAAAAAATCCATTCTACTCGTGAGGAGTTCCTTGAGACGCTTAGTGGGAAAGAGAAGGAAACGAAAACGAACCTTTTTCTTTTCAGCAATAAAAAGAAGGGCAACAGTGCAGCCCGATCAGTAAAATATTTGAAGAATATTACAATGGTTGACTTCCTTACCTGAGCAAATGTCTGGCACCGACATATTGCATTCCCGAGATATTCGCGCGTCTGGACAACGAACCAGTCGGAACTGTTTTCGCTTCCTTCGATAAATTCTCCTCGAAGAAGTCGGAATATATGGAAAACATTTTTTGTTCGGCTTCTGTTTCTACAACAAGCTCAGTGCAAGTATTCGTCATCGTTTCTTTGCTCTTTCTTTCAAGCATCTTCTCTCTTTCACCCTGTCCACATCTATCTAAATTCGAAGTTGGTTTTTGAATTCGAAAAATCTACATATCGTTCATACCTGTACAGCATTACGAATGTCAACAATATTACTAAGACCCGCAACTTATCTGTCGTGCCTCAAAAACCTGAACTGGTGGGATAATCTCGGTGCTGCTTCCGCTGAAGCAAAAGAGGTGTTTGCGCGTTACAAACGCACCAAATGATGAGAGGTCTATGACCATTATTCTTCTGTCTTTAGTGACAGTTGTCAACAGGAAAATTTTATTTTCAATCGAGCGCACGTAAGAGTTGTCGTTCGTCAAGAACCTGACGAATTCTGTCTGCTCCAGGTGAGACTGAAAGGTAAGTTTTCACAAATTGTGACAATCGCTTTAAATCAAGCTGAGGCGATATTCGGTTACCTTTACGGTGGAAAAGTTCAATGAAATTTAAAACATTGATGGGCAGGTGTGAAGCACACCAGAGTCGTCGAGAGTGGAACCTTTTGGACTCGAAAATTTCAAGCGTAAGAGAAAGGTACTTATTGTTGGGTACACGTGGTTGAGTTGTATAGACAAATGACTTTGACTTCCCACGAGATATTTATTCTAAAGCATATACATGAATTTCCTTCAAAAACTGAAGCAGAAGGACATGCCTCTGGAAAAATTTGCAGACATCTGCGTGCTATGGAATTCGGATGCAAAAAAAACTATATACAGAGTGTCTTTCTTTTCCTTCTTACCTCACGTGTAAACCCTCCCCAATTATATTATTATTCATTGCTTTTGTAAAAAACCTGTGAGAGCAGTATAGGTACTGTTTTTGCAGGTGGGTTGTACGGCAAGGCGGACATTCTCTCGAAGGGAGTATGTAACTGCTGTATCACTAATTACCTAAAATTCATTACTTACCTCTTCAAGTGGGGGATTTCGTGAAACAGTGAGATGGTAGAATGGGGGAGAATCCTCATTGAAAGCATTTCCAAATTTAAGAAATCCTCAAACGAGCACGTGCGTTCAAATATGGATCGCCAAATTTTGGTACGCAAATGAGCCGAAACCGCGCGCATCAGAAGCCCAGGGAGGACCACGCTCATTCCACGTCAGAGGGCGACATGCTATGGAGCGGTACAGATGGTTGGAGTGGGTGCTGATCTGTTTGTCCGATCAACTGCTCAGCAGTCCAGATAAGCCCACCATGACGAAGGTCATGCACTCCTGAGGCGCGCGGTTTTGGTTTCGGCTCATTTGCATAGCGATATATGTCGATGGGTATTTCAACGCACGTGCTCGTTTCAGCATTTGTTTAAGAGATAAAAATTAGGGCTGTGCGAATAGTGATTTTTGGGTTCGAATGAAATACGAATCGAACAGTAAAATCTTCGAATACGAGCGAATTGAATAATGTCGAATACCACGCATAAGTGTGTGCGTATTGCTGAACAGTAAGCAAAAGTCTGCATTAAAATGAGGTGCTCAGTTGTAGTTTGTGAGACACTGACTGCAGTGTCCTGTCCAATGTCCTGGCTAGCTTTGCTACACCAGGAAACTCAAACTTGTCATCACTTGTAAGGGCAAAAGTTTGCACACGCCCTCTAAATGTTACATTTAATTTGTGTTTCACATATTTCATTCCACATTTGTGCTAGAATTGTCCTGAAAATTGTAAATCTGGATGGAATCTAGTACCCAGATGTAAGGAAGTAGACCGTGTGATGAAATCTCATTTTCTATGGTGTCGTAGCTGGTCCAGCGAAAGCTCAAAATAATTAAGCTAACTTCTTCCCTGCCAACATTTGCTAAAATATTTCTCAAAAGTGGCAAGTTTCAGTGATCCTTCAAATCAAAATTTTATACTATGCCTTCAAATCGGCAGCACTGGCAGAAGTGTAAACTAGGCTTCGCCTGACGCGCGGGACATGAGGAGAAGCCAATTTGCTGGATATATTCAAGTCGGTACGCGCAAAAGTGTAAAGCAAGCTTCACCTAACACTCAGAGGCACGAGGTGAAGTCAGCTTGCGGAATTTTGAATGTATTCGAGTATTCGATAAAATGTTATTCGGTTCGAATACGAATAGCACGGCACCGTTATTCGATACAAATATCGAATACTTCGAATATTCGCACAGCCCTAATAAAAGTGCTTTCAACGAGCATTGATTCCCATTCTGCCGTCTCACTTTTGCCCGAGAGCCCCCAATTGGAGGGGTAAGCACAACCAATCTCAGGCTGGACGACGGACTGATACCAACACTTGCACGTAAATTCCCCAAGAAAAACAGATGACATGGCATGCTGTAGTTTGGAGAAAAAAAGTGTAAACAATTTCCCAATCCAAAAACGTTGTTTAGTTTGCTTAGTTTTGAAAAAGCAATTGAAACAGGGCACTTTTTATTTATAATTATTTGCAAGGTACTACACAGAAGAAACATTGTTTCAATTCCAAATACTAGAGAAAAGCAACATTCTCCCAATTGCACACACATCAGATACATTTTTTTCATTTGATTTTACATTACGTATTTCATCAAGCCAAAGGAAGAGCAAGAACACGTCGAGAGACACTCGGATCCGTATACAGTTATACACATCGAGATGCACATGCAGAAGGCACAACGTAAGAAGCGTCACAGTCTCCGCCTTTATTTCGGCAGCACGCAGGCTTATCTACTGAACCAAACCATCGCCACACATCCCCTCGCTAAGCTTACCAATCAGCATGTTTGTGTTCTTCTTTCCGCAAGCGCATGATGTGCACACGCTGACACTGGACGACGCCCTGATTAACTGCGCTGTTCACCTAACGTAAACACGCCGATTACTCGGAACGGTATTCTATTCATAGCGTAGCGTCGGTTGTCAATAGTCCTGCAAAAGCCACGTCGAGGATTATGATGAAGCGCTCAAGTTGCCTATTACTGACTTCATCGAAGTAACCTCCATCCTGTATTGCTCTGACACGTGTAGAGAAGCAAAAAGTTCTAGCGCGAAAGGTATGTTAAGGGATAAGGAGAGCGCTCGTCCGCTCGGTTGAGCTCGGTCCACAGAGGTTGATTGGCTGTGGTAGGATGAGAAACGCTGCAAAGTTTCTGAAGTGGTAGATTTCTAGTCCTGTCTCATTTTTGCGTCGCAGTTTCTTTGAACAGTTCTTCGCTAGCAGGTTTGGTTTTGTCACTGGCGCCCCGTAATGCTCTCCTTTGGAGAAGAATGTCTCAGGGGGTCGCTCTGCTGTAATGGCTGTCGCGTAAATGGGCACGGGTGAGCTCGTTTCACATATTTGGCAATTTTCCACGATACTTGACGAGGGTGTATCATTTGCTCAGTCGTTTTTCTTCGTTCTTTCTTACGAGTTCCACGAAAGCGAATGAGTATTTCTTTATGTCACTCGGGCCTGAACGAGAGCGTTTCACAATATAACCGGTTTCCACTGAGATTCAATCGAAGAGTGCGTTTTTCTCTTACATCCCAAGTATATCGCAACAAGTTCGAGAGAATGCTGTTGCAGCAGATGTCTCTGGTCTCACGTCAACACAAACTGTCCCTAGGTGGTTGTTGAACACAAAATGCTCGATATAGTTGCAGTGTGCGTCTAACAGAAACATCTGTTTGCGGGACGCCCACTGTACGTGCGACAACTATATTTGTAATTTGATCCGCTCCATGTGCCCGAGCACGAATATACGGTCCGCCTATTTTGCAGGACGTCGTCGTCGGCTGCAAAGCGCCGCCAGCAAGCTGCATCATTAGTAACTCCATGTTGTTTCTCATCTTCTGGAATTGTAACGGTCGTATTCTTAAACGATCCTAGACTCCAGTGAGAGGAGGAAAGAAGTGTTCATCCGCTTGAGGAGCCATTGGCTTCAAGGAAACAGAAGCGCTACCGTGTAGTACTCGAGGAAAGCGGGAAAGATTTCCTCGGCTCGGAGAGCGTTTTCACTCAAGGTTGACCTCCGAGACACAACACCGATGTTCAGGAGACGGCCGAGTATAGAGTCGAGACGAAGAACGTTTACAGGTACCGGTAAAGTAACAAGCAAGCAGCTTACATGTTTGTGTCATTTAAGAGCTTGTTATGCTTATACATAACCCCCAACGTGCCACACACGCAACCTGTCACTCAAACTTTTAATTGTCTGTCAAAGCTGCGATAAGATCGGTCGGGAAAATGCCTGGTGTGAGACAACCCTCAATTTAGCGTGCAACACTGGCGCTCATGTATCGAGCTGTTTCTTTTGTGCGATTCTGGTTTCCACGCGGCGCACCATGGACGTCGCTATGTTAGACGGACTGTTAGCGCATGCACTATAGTTTTGCCTTCGTACTCGACGGGCAAAGCGGGGTCGGTGTCTCCCTCGATACAGTGTTCACCGCAAATTTCAGTTTTGATTTTCGTAAACTATGAGTGTGACTCAGGCGAAAATTGCGGTGCCTTTACCGTTACGGTACATTTAAGAATATGGCAGCAAGACTCACAAGTTCCCAATGAAGTGGCTAGTGTCGTGTTATAACACCAATAATCCTCGAGCGACTGGGCGCACCAGTTGAAACATACGACTACATTTTTTTTTTCTTATCTACCTCTCCCTCTTTCTTGGTCTGAGAACTATTTGTGCACTGCTCACTATGATATGCGAGATTCTGGGTGACACCATAAATATCCTGACTAGTTCCTCACCTGGCGAGGCGAGGGAAGTGAAGCTGGTGCTTTGGCAATGACTTGTTACATGCACATGCAGTCCACGCTAAGACATATCGTCGTCGTCCGACAGCACTTGAGCTCGTGTCTCTCGCTCCGTGCACGTATCGTCTGATTCCACTGTCCTTTGTAATGGATTCCCTTGAGGCCTGCCTCGTCGATCCCTGGCTATCGAGTATGCTCCAAAATGAAGCTGGTTACTCCAATGTAGTTAGAACTGACCTGCTGCGTAAGCCTTAACGATGAGGAAATTAATAAAGAGAAACAGACGAGGAAGAGAGGGATTAAAAGAAGAGGAGACAGGTGCGAAATACCTCCTTTTCTGAACTTCTGGAGTTTAACAGTATCGTTGAAGACGAAAAAGCGAATACGAGGCTCAATTGTGAAACTACCTGACCTGAATGAAACTACCTGACGTTGTCACAAGATACGTTAAAGGGGCTGTGACACTTTGATAGATGTTGTTGATTACGTCACGCATATATTGAGGAAGAAATAATTACCTTTCTACGTGTCGTGCTTGGCGAGATATGAACCATTGAACACACGTGCGCACCACGTTATGAAATCAGAGGCGCGACAGCTACTGCAGTTCCCATTGGTAGTCGTAAGCACGTGACCTCTCTCGCACCGCCTCACTGGCGGAGAGGCCTGCTGTGATGTCAGAGGCGGACGAGTTTCGGTATTTGCGGTGCCTGTTGTCTATGTGTCTATTACCCCCTTTGCTGCAAAACTCGGAGCCCAGGCTGACATGGATTCAAGCAACCGTCCTTTAGGACCAGCTGGGATAACTTGGGACGAAGTGTCGCAACCACTTTCATGTGCATGTCCGTGACAGTGAGAGAACTTCTCGAGGTTGTTCAGGTTAGGTTGTTTGTTTGTTTAGGGGATTGGAGAGAGGATTGAAGAGGGGATTGAAGAAGATTGAAGAGAGGGGATTGAAGAAACCGTTTCTTTAGGGGATTGAAGGGAGGTCGGCCAGGACCGACTGGCCTGGATTATCTACCCCAGTGCTTAGGGTGGCGTGGTATCACTACCTGATTTCTAAAGGATGAGCGTTACAGCGAGAGTCCTAAGGAATATGTCATCGATGCGTCTTTCGTTATTCCTAATATTTTGTAGGTTCGATAAGAACTCTGTTAAAATTCCGACTTTCATTATTACACAAAGTTACGCCCCGCGGAAAGGAAGACGTTTTACAGACTTGTTCTGTAAGCAAACAATCCGTTGTTGATAGCCTTGGTGTTCTGCGTCGTGCGACGACGAAACTTCGTTGCATCGTATTCAAACATCGTAGCTCAGGTTCCCATTGACACATGACAATGACATAGGGTTCTGACATCTTAACAAAGCTGCGTTCATCCGGTGAAACATGCATCTGCTACATGGGGTGCTGCAAGAACGACCAGTTTTCATCGCGTGATTGCAAGGTTGGTTTCTTCAAAACCTCTGAGATAGCAGAAGGCCTGCGCCCAACGTCACACAGGCAGGCCTGCTGTTACAGCTGTTGACGCTGTTATCCAACACCTCCTAGATAGTAGAAGGACTGCGCACTGCCCAACTCACGGAGGCCTGCGTGAGCTTTGCGAGCTACTTCCAGCTTTTCTCTTGTTCGCTCTTTCATTGACGTCATAGCAGCACCCACAGCAGGCCTTCGTGTGTGACGCTGTGTCACGTGGGGCAGGCCTGATGCTATCTAGGAGGTGTTGTGCTGTTACGACAATGAAATAGCGGACAAGAAGAAAGCTCGAAGCAGCTTATAAAGCTCACGCAGGCCTTCGTGCGTGACGTAGGGCGCAGGCCTTCTGCTATCTAAGAGGTGTTGGTTTCTTCGGTTTGCGGGAGCCCTCTTGTTCCCACTTCTCAGTATTAAATGACCCAAGAAACGCTACGAAGCGCCTGTAAACGATATGATGTTTTGTGGTCGATAGTCCTGTAGTGGGAGGAATCATTAAAGGGAAACGTGCAAACAACATAGTGAAAACAGCGGAGCTTTGAGGAAAACGTATTGTCCCTGTGCGCAAAAATTTACAACCGCCGATAACGAGGAATGATAGTCATCAAGAGCTTCATACAACTCTCACACACCATGTTTTATCTGCCATGTAGTACGAGGTGTGTACGGATGCGCGGTTTTATTCGCCGATACGCGTGACATCCTGGTTTGCGGACAGAAATATAACGTGTCGAAGCCCACGTGCATAAAATGCAGGTAAAACCATGGACTTTGCCGTGAGCGCGGATATCCGCCTTTTATCCACAAATAGCCCTTAGTGTCTCCGCTGACGCCACCAATGGGGATCCCTAACATACCTTTTCCACATTCGCGTCGTATCCTAGCGCCTCTCCGGCGAATCGCCCTCGACGCGCGTTAAAACAAACCCACGTGGGTAGCACAAGGGACAAAACTGGTCTTGGAGTGGGGCCGACGGTCTCCACGACCACAGGGGTGGCATCCAATGTATTCCTCCGTAGACGAAAGCGTGCTGGGCGAACGCAATGCATCCTGGACAGGTCCTGGTCGCACGTCACAGCAAACGTCAAGGCGCACGTGACCTTAAAGATGGCGGCGCCCGTGATCGGCGGCCAAGCCGTTTGTAAACAATGCGGTTGTTGTTTCTGGACGACGTTTTGGATGTTTTTCGATCACGGTAATTATTTTTATCCGATAATCTCGCAGTAAAACGCGCAGTTTTGCACACAGAGCCTCGTATTGTTGACTTCCAAAGATGTGATGACGACTGCGCGTTAAGACTTACCGAGCCGATGCCATGTACTTAAACTAAGGACAAATGGGCTACCATGTTGCGGAAGAAGCACCGCATAGTTTACGCTAGCAAAATACGGTAATCTCTTGGTGTTATGACGGCGAAAATATGTCCGTAAGCGGCAAAACGACATATAAACAAAGTCACATGACCTGAAAGTGACGTTTTCTATGACGTGCGACCAGGACAAGATGGCAGTTTTGCCAAAAGCACCCGCTTGAGGGTAGTTACAACAATGGCGGGTTTGTGTCACCCCTGTGTCCACGACGTTGTCTCCACCAGTCCCCACTCCTGTCGTTTAGAGTCACTGTACCGGGGGAAGAGTACCGCAACCGCTCCGCGTCGTCTGCTCCGGCAGCCATATTGCTTCCAAGCTGCCGCGGATCGCGTGTTAGGATAGCTGTAGTCAGTGTTACATCGCGTTGATTTCGCGGCTGTGCACCAAAAAGTTTGTGACTTCCTGTGGTGGGACTCGGCTAATGCTTAATGAAACAGGGCACAAGCGTCACTACAGTATAGTTTGTTGTATTCTGTAGCTAACAGACGAATTATGTTGGCGCGTGTTCGCCTCTAAAAGGCATCGTCGAGTCTCGTTTGCGCTCTATAGATCAGTTTTTTTTTTCTTTTAGTTCACTTGTTTTGTGGACATAAAACTATAGTGCTCGTGTGCGCAGCTTCAGGTTGACATAAATAACCTCTACCAGTTTTATTCTCATCTCTTCGCAATTAAATTTCTATTTCACACGTTCAATGGCTATGTGAATGCCAACGTTTTTTCACGCGCATGTAAAGTGCTGTGGATTGTTCTTCCAATCCCCCGCTCCAACGCACGCAGTTGATCTTCCATGAGGAGTAGACCGTGAGCTTCAAGTCACTACATTCCGTCTCAGCCTTTGCTCGTTTCTTTTAAGACTGAGACCTCGTCGAGGGGACCATCACATGACTTGTCTGCAGGTTTTTCCTGCGCATATTCCTCGATGCTCTGATCACAGAAATTTGTGACGGTGTTGTCTTCCTCTGCAAAGTTGATTCACTCACAATTACAGCTCAATATTTAGGAATAGTTTTCATAACTTTCAATATTTAGGAATAGTTTTCATAAGTTTCAATAGTTCTCATAGTGCATATCTACATATATTTTGACGCATTACCATCCTCCACTGCCCCTTGATCAATATTTAGGAATAGTTTTCATAAGTTTCAATAATTTTCATAGTGCACATCTACATATATTTCGACGCATTACCATCCTCCACTGCCCTTGATCTTACACTAGGTTGTCATCAACTTCAGTGTTCAAGTCTTTTGGTGACTCCTCGGAGAACTCTGCGTGCGAAGAACGGGAGATAGGAGCCTTGCTCAGCCTCGTAGGTGTCCGGTATGCAAAACTGTTTGGAACTGCCGTCCACTTCAACTTCTTTCGAATCTCCTTGTCCTCGAAGTCGTCGCGACGTGTGAAGTGGTCCCGATAGTGGCGTTTTGTTAGCACCACAGGACAGGGAACGCAATGGGAAGATCCAACAAGCACTACTTTGATACGCCCTGCTGTTCTTCGCACAGTTGAACTGTTATTCAATACTGTGTGCAAAGGTTCCGCAATGAAAAATAAACACGCCACGAAATTTACCTCGCTCAAGCGTGTCTTATTCGTAGGCGCGAAGTTCTTCCGGCAGGTTCTGTGCCGATCTACGCGTCTCGTCACTTTTGCCCGTCGGAATGCAGAAAAATGCTTTGCCTGACTCTGTCGCGTTGCAGCACAACATCCAGACATGGTTGTTCGTAGTTCCTCAGCTCTCTGAGATCCATTTCACGTACAAGAAACCAAGAGCGGCATACGAACGTACGCGCATATGCGTCCCAGCTATTGCGTTCCCCGTAGACCCGGCGCGAGGTTTTGAAGCAAAGAGGAGGAAAACGCACCACGTGACGCGCCTCGGCGGATGAGTAAGACGGCGGCACGGGGAAAGCGATTGCGATACTCTTCCCCCGGGTACAGTGACTCTACTGTCGTTTCCCATCAAGCGCCATCTATTGAACACAGACATATCCTTGTCCGGCGCACCCAAGGTCATTGGCGCCTCAGCACATGCGCATAAGCAGTTGTGAAAAAGCTCTCAGTGAATTCAAAATGGTGTCGAAGTTTTGCCATCACATTGCTCTGCCTTTTACTGCTGTTATTGCAAAACTGTGGCTGGCATAATGACCCCGAGCAGTTTGTATGCTGAAAAGTAGAAACGTTTCTAACGCCACATTTTCGTCATGTAGATTTTTCGCTACACATGCAATGATCGCGAATGTGCGGATATGCTGAATATCCGCGAGATGCGGACGCCCAAACACCTATTTCAACTAGCGCGGATGTGGTCGCGTACATTACATGTGGTGGTGGTGGGTGGTGAAAGGGCTCGCCGTTGTCGGCCTCACAGAGGCGCATCCGCACGGTACCCGTACATTACATGTACGGGTACCGTGCGGATGCGCATACCGCCAATATGAACCACGCTAACCTCTACTTCCTCAGCTTCCTCGCGTGCCAGCTGTCCATTCCCCGATTGTGTTTCACGGGCTTTTACTTATCTGTGGGTGTACACGGCCATCTTGATGTTCAGATAGATGTTGATGTAGATTTGTTGATGTTGACGTTGTCTTTCCGATACCTTCTGTAGCTTATTCATTATTATTGCTATTATTATTATAAATCGTGGCTTTTCGCCGCGAGACAACAGAGATGATGAACGACGCCACAATGGTCAGTCAGTGGTTCTTTAACGTGCGCCGAAAGCTCAGCACACGTCACAAACTATTTAACGTCCCTCGGCGTGTCAAGGCAACTTCTACCCTATCACCAAGTTGCTGGCGTCCTCGGCCGGGTTTGAACCCGCAACCTTAGGACTTTATGTGGCTGACACTTACGGAAGGTTACGTAATAATAATAATAATAATAATAATAATAATAATAATAATAATAATTCGGGGCTTTACGTCGCGAGACAACTGCGATCATGAGCGACGCCGCAGTGGTCGGATCTCTGGATTAATTTTGCCCACCTGACGGTTCTTTAACGTGCACCGAAATCTTGACACACGGGAAAGGTTACGCAAAGTGTTGGCGTTACGGTTCGCTGTAGAGTTAAAGAAACTAAAATAATATAATTAAAGTATTTTAATTAGTATTACTTAGTTAGTTAATGAAATAACACTAACTAAATAAATGAAATTTGAAGTCGCTAAGCTAAATTATGCGCCCAAAACCTCGTGGACCCCTCCCATTTTTTTCTTTCTTTTTTTTTTTTTAGTTTGCGCGCTCCAAAGGCAGACCCGTAAGGACCAGCGGTATGGCCAGTTGGGTAAAACCACCCGCTCGTTGGCGGCAGGCAAGGTCGTGCTGAAGATATGGGTGGCGGTGGGTTCGAATCCTAGCATTGGCTGTGCTGCATGAGGTTTTTCCTGGGTTTTCCGGCAGACTTTCCGGGCGAGTGTCGGCACAGCTCCCCTTGAAGACGGCCCAAAACGCGCGCACACTAACAACCGGTCTCCCACACCTTCCTCCTGTCACCTCTCCATCTGTCCACGTCCGAACGCCGTTCACAGCCACAGTTGCTTCGCTGTGACTGCACAGAATAAAACAAAAAAGAGACCCGTAATGTATTTAATTACATGTAATCCAGTTCTGTAAATAATTAATTCAAACAAGCGCTGTGATTGGCCTTGGTGGTGGAGCTAGTGGCGAATCACGGGGAAGGTGATGCATTTAATATACATGGTGTGTACTCTAAAAGGTCAGTCACATTTTCGCACCTGACGCGATAGCTACTACAGGTTTTCCCGGCGATTTTAATCCCAGCGCCATCGAAATTAATCCACATGTCATGCAAACTTTATGGGGCATGGATTAATTTAGCTGGCACTGGGATTAAAATCGCCGGGAAAACCTGTAGATGGACAGACTTCCGCGGCCACACAGTGAATAATTTACGGCAGAGAAACCTACCAAAAAATCGTGGTTACCAGGTACTGCGTAACAAAATCAAGTACGACCACGAAAACTTTCGTCTCCCTGCATTTGCTATGGGCTATACCGGTCGCGGTCTATCGCTGGTTGCATGTAGCTGCCACGTAAGGGCGCAAGTGGTGTGGTAACAATTTCGGTTTCCACATCACTAGCGCCCCTAGGCGGCAGCTACACACAACCATCGTCAGATCGCCATGTCACCACCGGTATAGTCCATAGGAAATGCAGGGAGACGAAAATTTGCGTGGTCGTATTTATTTTTTTAGGCAGTGCCTGGTAACCACGATTTTTTCGTAAGTTTCTCTGGCATAAATTCTCCACTGTGTGGCAACGGAAGTCTTTCCATCAAGTAGGTATCGCGCCTGGTGCGAAAATATGACTGACCTTTTAGAGAAAAAACCCCAGATGCGTTGAAAATGCTAGGGTCCTGCTTCATTATAGCAGCAACGTATATCGCACACCCTCCACAGGTACACGTCGCACATATAATCTTGTCCTCCCCTTTATCCCAGTGACACATGTAGACTCATATTCCCTGGAGTGTTTTCTTTTTCTCAAATTCCATTTTGCCCGTCTTCCTCAGATCCGCTTCGCGGTGCGACCTCAACGCATTAAAAAAAAAACGTACACGAACTCATTCAGTTATAAAGAAGCAGAGTCCGTTCCATTTATCGATGCCGCCAAATGGGGGCGCTCATGTCTGTGCACCAACCCAATCTCGACAAACGAGATGTAAAAGAAGACTTCGTTCCCATTCAATTAAGCGCGTTGGAAGGATACGTGAACCAGTACGATTCGCCGACTGCCGATGGATCGTGGGTTATTTTAGTTATATCATATGATACGAACCAGTCAGAAGATATCTCGAGGCTTCCCTGCAGGGAAAAAAAAGTCGTCGTGAGGTATAGTAATATATCCACATCGGACGTAGTATAAATGGGTTTTCCAAGAAGAAACATTCCAATTTATCTACAAGAATGGTATGTTCTACATGCAGCGAACGCCGATAGTGGACCATTCCAAATGTTACAACTTGGTAGATGTGGATTGCGACAACTTGGTAGATGTGTTAAGGGCAGTCACGGGTAAGTTAATTAAACGGTAACTAAGTTCCCCAACAATACCGAATATCCTCTGGATGTACGAATAATGTCCCAACGAATTCGTATGTCCGATGGATTCCCTCAGATGTCCATCGGACGTACGAATCCGTTAGGACATTATTCGTAATCCAGAGGATATTCCGTGTTGTTGGGGTTACAGTTACAGTTAGCTTGCAGAGATAGAAACTGAGTCACAGTTAGAGTCCCTTCAAAATGTAACTAGTTACGGACAGTTACCACGTTAAAGTAACTTAGTTACTTTAGATGGTCTCCCATTCAGCTATCTCGCTTGTGTCGAAATTCCCTAACTGAATATTTAATTAATTAATTTTAGGTAATTATTCATCTTATAGTTTATATACTCTCTTCGAGAGGACGTTTGCCTCACCGTACCACTCAAATGCAAAAACGATTGAGTGATTTATTGGTAAAAAAAGAGATATTTGTCCCAAACTACTCGGGACTGGCTACTCCAGGACGCGTTATTTGGGGTTCATTATTTGTAAAACAAATGACGGGAAAGGAGGGTGGGGAAAAAGAAGGGCAAACTATACACTTTAGGAGGCACACATGCCCAGGTTACACAAATAGTACAGTTAGCTGAATCAGCCTTCCCAATTTTATGGAGAAATTGGCGCCCGTATGGCGTAGGTATGGTACCGCAATTGTTGCGGTGAATCACCTCATCCCATCGTCATTCATGTAGTTGTTGTTGTTGTTGGCGCCCGTACTGAACGTCCAGACGGAACCTGTGCAAGGGTGTCTGGATAGAGCGAGGTAACATGGACGGAACTTAAAATTTCAGTTCCGGGTCTACTACATGGAGCAACGAGGAGTTCCCGTCGCCTTGCAGCCATTGCTGCCTAGTCATAAGTCTGTGGAAGATACCTCAATGTGCCTTTCATATCTGCTTTTGCGTACGGCACTAGATGCTTTGATGACGACAGATGTGCAAGATGCGCTACTTCATCAGCCGCTTCATTCCCCCGTAAGCCTGCGTGTCCAGGTACCCATTGAAGTATGATGTCATGGCCAGCATCCCTGGATTGCATGTACACAGTCAGAATGTCGTGGGCGTCTGGGTCTTCATCGGCATTTGTTTTACTACAACACAGCAGAGAAGGAATGGCAAGGCTTTCCCACAGAAGATAGTCGACAACAGCGGAATTGGTAGCCATGAAGCTGGCAATGCAGTATGTGGCTGCAGCTGCCTGCGCAATGTGTCATATATTGCGATTCAAAAGCCGATCTCCAAGTCATAACATCATTCTTGGGAGGTGGTTGTATGGCGCCAATAGTACGGGACATTCTCACCGCATACAAGAAAGCAGTTGATGCTGGCCACGACATACTGCTTTAGTAGGTTCCTGGGCATATTCGCATACGAGGGGAGGGGATATATTTATTAGAAGAAAGAAAAAAAGGGAGGAAAGGTCAGCCAAACGGCATGTCGGCTTGCTATTCCACAAAAGGAAGGGGGTAATGAAGCTGCAGATGAGATAGCAGGTATAGCGCACCTATCGTCAACGGAACACCCGGTGACATATTTCAGGTCAGATGTGAAACACCCGTTAAAATTGCTGACAGGAGACATTTGAAGAAGGCAATGGTTACAAGTCGACAGACGTTCATCCTTTGCTTCACCAGATCGTCCTGGAGCTGAAATTCCGTGTTCCGTCCAGCATACCGCGACTTATACAAACACTTTTGCATTGGTTTCGCCGTAACGTTCCGTATGATCAACAGTTGCTCCATAATGTCGCCAGGGCTAGTTCAGCAAACTGTCCAGTGTGCGTCTGTGGAAAACACTGAACACATCCTTATGCATTGCACAAGATATGCATCCCAAAGGGCTACATTGAAGTCTGCTCTAGACCGCTTGAACAATACAGCCTTCAATATAGTCAAGGTGCTCGGTGTATGGGAAGAGAGGTGCGGCGCTATCAGCACTTGTCAACTTCATAGTGAGCAGTGATATCGATTCTGTATTTTAGAACCGCGTTCTAAGCATGTGTCGTCGAGTTCCTCGTTCCCGTTATAGTTTCTCGCAATTCATTTCACTTCTAGGGGATGCAGCTACGCATGTGTACATACAGTCCCGTGACCGGAAGGGGTGCTGTTTTTCTCTTTATATCTTTTCATCTTTTTATTTTTGTTTTTCCTTTCTGTGGGGTTTAGGGGTTCTTTGTGGGAGTAGCAGAATTCGTCAGGTGACGAATTAAATGTCTTCCTTTATATATATATATATATTCAAATTCAAACTCAAACTCATGGACTGCAGGTACCATACACGCACTACGTAGGAATGATATTATGGCTTGTAGTGAATCCATTGTGCTGCAGACGGGTATGCAACCACATATTCAACAGCGAGTAGTATGCTAGTTCTGCCGTGTCATTCCTTCCCTGTCGTGTTCCGGGACAACAAAGCCAGACGGAGGCCCAACTGCTGTCGTCGATCTATCGGTGAAAATAGTTGTCCTGTTGTGGTTATTTTCTATCATGAGTAGACAGTACTCTCTCAGCGCAGCAGATGGCACAGCTGACCTTCGGTGCACACTGGCCACAGTTACACATATTTTAGGTACCATAAATGTCCAAGGGAGATGCTGGATTGATTGTGGAGGGATTGCTTTTGGGAAAGCTCGATGATGTGGAGCAATCGCCAGGAGGAAACGAGAGTTTCGACACATAACTTTGCGTGTCTATGATGCCATGTGCAGAGACGGATGTAGTGTCGCACCGTTTCTTGCGCTCGCAAAATGCCCTGCCGAGCGTAAAGAATAGTCGGCCGCAGTATGGCACAAGGCGTAGTATGTAGATGATCAATGTGATGAGTCGAGGAACCGCAGACGGCATATAAAAACGGAGAACTGGGTCCACTTTGCGTAGGAATGACGTAGCAGGGCCACGTCTTCACCAGTGTTCACTGCACTGACGTCTCATGAGTGTACAGCTTGCTCTCTTCGCGTCCGCTTGGGCAATATACGTGGTGCGCGTCGGTACACCACGGTCCGCATGAGCCCATCTCGCAACTAGGTCGGCAGCTTCATCCCCAGGGACCCCCCAGTGACCTGGGATCCACTGCAAGATGATGTTATGACCCTGTGTGTCAGCAGACGAATACTCCCTGAGCACGTCACAGACCAGTGGAGCGAGAGAGCTCGATCCCGTGGTAGAGTGCATAGCTTGCTGTGCGGTTTTGGAGTTACTGTCGATGGTGTAGTGTATCGGGGGCTGACGGGACACAATGATGGAAAGCGCCGTAAGAATGGAATATAGCTCGGCCACAGCCATCGACGTCGGGTGCGATAGCCTTGCACTTCTTTGAATCGACAGCTCAGGGACTACATATGCACAGGAAGCCGGCCTGAGTCGATGAACCGTAGGTGAAGATTTTAATTCTCCCTTCAGCGCGATGAGGTATGGCCAGACTGAGCTGCCGAAGAGCAATTGTCGTAGCTCATATTTTCGAAGCCAAGCCAGGGACATTGACATGCACAGGGGGTGCCTTGACGGCCCATGGTGGGGCTGTTGGTGGAGTCAGTTGTTTACGCTTCGGAATGAGGCAGCGGTGAGCTAAGATAGCTTGGCAGTAGCTGAATGCTGGTCGCCGAACAATATCGCGCACTAATGCGTGGCAGTCATGGCCAGTGGAGAGCCTCATGTAGAGCCCAAAAGACTGTACCGTCCACAGAAGGCTCCTTGGCTTCAGCCATGACAGGGACAGTTGGCGTTGATATGTAGACGCCTAGACACTTTTTCATACTCTTTGCAAATACGGTCTCCAACACTTGTTCGGATGAGGGACAAAGAATATGCAAAACTGGAGGATGAAACATTAGAATATGGCATATGTGGGGCTGGTGTAGACCAAGCAATGCCTTTGTAGAAAGCCCCCAGCGGGCACTACAGAGGTATCGCAGGACATTCAGACGAGGCTCAGCCCTACCTTCCAGACAACGAACCTCCGCTCTGCAGGACAGATACCGGTCGAGAACCACACCAAGAAACCTGTTGTACGTAACACGCCGCACAACATGCCCACTTATGTGGAGCTGACAGTTCTTCAAATGACGGCGTGTGAATGATAAAAATACAGCCTCCTCATGAAAGAAGTCCATCCTTCTATTTTCCAGAAAACTAGCAACAACATCACTACTCGCGGCGCGGTAGCGCTGGCCACTGCTTGCCGGATGTGCATATGCATATATCATCAGCGTACAAGCTGATGTTGACGACCCCGTGGCAACAGGGATGGTAGAGCAGCCATAACGACATTGAAGAGGAGTGGGCTAAGGACCGCGCCCTGTGGAACACCTGCTGTTGAAACGACATCTATGAAAAATAGATATCTATGAAGCATAAAAAACACCCTGTATGTATTTATGATGGTGTCATGCAATAGATAAAGAGAGTAGTGTCCCTACCACTTCACAGATGTGGCTCACTACACCATGCACGCTCTGTACAGCTCGCCATAGTACGACAGATAACACAATTACGTTTCTTACATGTCGCTCTTGGCGAGGCATAAGCCATTGAGGACACGTATGCCTCGAGCTCTGATGTCACGGGAGCCAGAACTATGACAATTTCTATACGCTATGCAAGTAGGTCAGCTCTCCGCGCAACTCCATAGTTAAGGGGGCGACATTTCAAGGTGATGCGCACGTGGTTTCTTCGGTGGACCCATGCCGGTCAACGAATACCCCCTTTTTGCTGCCTTGTGAGCGGACAGACACTCCGTCAGGTGGTTACTTCACTATCTCTCTCTCTCTCTCTTTCTTGCGAAGAGATAAACTGTTGTAACGTATTGGTAGTCGTAATCAGGTGACCTCTCTCGCGATGTCTCTTCTGTGGGGATGTCAGAGCCACATGGTCTCATTTCTGTCCGCAAAGCAGCTGATGTCGCGCGGTTATTCACTCAGATATAACCGCACCCGCGCACAGCTCTAAAAGTCTACGTGCGGTGTCCTTATTAAGACTGGAATATGCTTGTCATACACTGTTATGTCATTACATTGTGTCACCCATAGACATCGCATCGGTCATCGAAACAAATGGCTATTGAACACGCGCGTGGCGCCACCACGCATAAAACACGTCAACTTCTGAAAGATCATCGGATCCAATGTTCCCTGAGAGATTGATATGTTACACGTTTGGTCGTGCTACGCGCATGTTCAATGGCCATTGGTTTCAATGATAATAGACGGTTTTAAAAAGATGCGCGCGGCGCAAAGTAGGCACTTTGAGGGACAGTGCTCCGTCGACTGCTTCGGTTATGGTTTACCGCGGCTGACACTGCTGCTGCGCACACCGGGATTGTTGTTGTCTACCTCCGCCTCTGGCTGTCTCGTAATGCTTAAAGGAGCCCGAAGTTCCCATTGAGCCCTTGCGTAGGTGGCGCATGCTTTTCTAAAAGCGTGATGTTGTCAAGCTTACGCTTGTCCCATCCTATAGTTGGCAATGAAATGTGCTCGCAACAAATATATTCCACTGGCTTACATAACAAAATAAACAAAAATAGAAGGACGTTTCGACGCCTATACCGGCGTCCTCATCAGCTCGGATACACACGAAAAATGAACAGACACTCTAAAGTGGAAATCCTTTAAGCCTTTGTAGCAATCAGGCAAAGGTCCTTTGTGGTTGTTGCAAGTGTTCTTATCGCCATGGATATGCCACGATTCTAGGAATCCCCCCCCCCCATCTTTGTTCATGAGCCAAGGCCTTCGCGTTATGGAAGTCGAAAGAATGGCCAGTCTTAAACACATGTATAGCAAGAAGTGAAGCCAAGACGTCCGTACCGAAGGAACCGTTCGGGTTTATTGCCAAAACGAAAAGGTAATGTCGGTGGGGGATGCAAGGCGCGAGGTCACGAAGCCAGCGGTGACTCATCTTCCTTTACACTCCGCCGCCCGAAAAGGTGGTCAGCTGTCTGCTTCCAGTCTGTAGAGAAGCTGGACCGGCCTGTTGAGTGTCCGTCCTCCTGGCAGGGTCACTTCGCACGACCGTATCCTTCCGTCTGGGCTGACCCTGACCTGGCTGACTCGCCCTAGAGGCCAAGATATTCGTGGTCTCTGCTCAGCGGATATCAGCACCAGGCCACCGACCTTAACACTGCGTGACTGGACAGGCTTGCAGATGTTGGCCGATCGCAAGGAAAGGATATATTCTTTCGTCCACTTTTCCCAAAGTGCAACGAGCAGGAGGCTTCAGAAATGTTGAGAGCAGTTAACCTCCGCGGTAGGGAAACGCGAGCCAGTAGGGGTACCTGCCTGCACCACGTAGACCACGTGCTCATGAGATCTTCTGGTAGCCGGTCGTCCCAGTTCAGCTTTGCCAGCCAAATACGTTGTAGCAGAATCTTGGCCGTGACAACGTATGGCGTCACGTAGCCGAAGGGATCATAGATACGTGCAACGGCTTGAAGCACATAACGCTTAGTGCCGGTGTTCAAGTTACTCTCGAGGAACTCCGTGATGGATTTCAGGGAGTACCGGATTTCATCGGTGCTGATGTCCCAACCGAGTCCAAGAACCTTCCTCTGTGACGTAGCGGATGGGCTTGCAGTTCCATCGGCCTCGAAAGTTCCCTGAAGCTCCGAGCGGTTGGTAGTCCATTTCACCAGCTTCATGCCAGCGTCACGAAATATTGCTTGTGATTCGTGGTAAAGAGTGAGCGCCTCCTGGACGGTGGCGACGCCGACAACGAGATCGTCCACATAAAAGTGGTTTGACAGCAAGGGAGCTGTCTGCGGGTACGATGTCTCTGCTGACTTTAGATGATGACGTATAGTCGCTGCAAGGAGGAAGGGGCTCGATTTCGCTCCGAAGGGAACCCGTGTCATCCGCCAAGTCTCAACCGGTGGCAAAGGTTCACCCGTCTTAGGAGGCTCGGCATACCACAAGAATCGCAGACAGTCACGGTCGGATGGGTCCAGTTGAATTTGAAGGAATGCCTTCTCTACATCCGCCGTTAGAGCCACTTCGTACGTGCGAAACTGTAGCAACAGTTGTAGGACGTCGGGGTTCAGGTTTGGTCCAGCGTGTAAGGCCTCGTTGAGGGAGATGCAACCAGGGGACTTCGACGACGCATCAAATACAATACGGACCTTTGTAGTCTCGCGGTCTCTTCGTATGACTGCATGGTGCGGCATGTGATACAGAGGTCCAGACACTGACTCAGGCGCAGAAACACGCTCAGCGTGATCGAGATTAAGGTATTGCCGAATGGTAGAATCATACTCTTCCATCAGTGCTGGGTCTCGTCGTAGTTTCCTTGTAGTAGCCTCAAGTCGTTGAACCGCTAACGCCTTATTGTCTCCTAAGGCTGGTTGCCTTTCCGATTTCCAAGGTAGGCGTACAACGTAACGACCGTCAACCAGCTTTGTGGTGGCCCGAAAATCCTGCAGAACGGAATCGGTGTCGAGGTCAGATGGATAGGGGTCAGTAATGCCTAAATGTTCCTAGTTCCCAGAACGCTTGTAGCTGAGAGTCGATACTCGCAGTATCTTCGGATAGCACCCCTACCCGCATCACCTCGACGTTTCGACTGCGGATGCTGCCGTCTCGACTTGCGCCTTGAACTGTCCACCCGAAGAGCGTCTCTGCTGCTACCAGGTACTCGGACAACCGGACTGTTACGCCGGTGACTGCTTTCCAGTAAAAGTCGGATCCAAGTAGCAGGGAGATTTCGGTAGGAGCTGAGGGCTCGTCGGCAAGCTGGAGACCCATGCTTTTCACATGCTGTGCCGCTGTCGAATTCAAGGACGGTAAGCTGTCCGAGCAGATGTCGTCGTACTCCACTGCTTCGATCACGATACTCGCGGAGGAGAACTGGCTCCGTAAAAGCACTTGAACGCAACGGTACTTATTGCGGCGCGAAGAGACGTTGCCAAGAGTATGGACCCTCAAATTTTCGGTTCTGATCATGTTGCACCCGATCTTCGTCGCTACTTCTTGACGGATGAAACTACGCTGGCTGCCACCGTCGAGAAGGATTCTGGCTAGGATCCTCCGGCCGTTGCTTCCTTCGAGCCACACCTTAGCAATTTGCAGCAGTACCTCAGAGCGTGGAGATGAAAAAATAGTTGATGACGACAAGGACGTCACAACGTTTTCGGTGGAGGTAGAGGAGGCAAGCGCAGAAGAGGGATTGGAGGCGGCAGGCTGTTCAGTCCTCGACGAGCCCAGGCAGAGCTGAGTGAGATGTCGCCTGTGACAGCGTCCACATCGGAGCTTCCAGCAGACACGGCAGTCCTTGGAGCGGTGGCCCTTCTTTCCACAGAGGAACCGTTCGGGTTTATTGCCAAAACGAAAAGGTAATGTCGGTGGGGGATGCAAGGCGCGAGGTCACGAAGCCAGCGGTGACTCATCTTCCTTTACAACATGTTCTACGAGTTCTGTGCGTCGGTTTGGATCCAGTGGCTTAGAGATCTGCTTGATGTGCTCTTTTTGGTCTAGATCTAATGCTAATCCACATGCTACGCAATTGGGGGATGCCAAAAGTAGGGGAACGAAGTCACCCCCGCAAGGGTGACTTTTGGTCTGCATGCCAACAAAGCCTAAAAACGCTTGGACCCAACTACAGTAATTGTTAATCTAATCCACAATCCAATCTTTGTAATTCGCGTTTCATTACGCTGAACCCGCGGAATTATCAAGCACGCCACGATACTCTACACACCTGGATACGGCCCACAGGATTATTAATTAAATGGATTCCCACTCCCTGAAACGCTTCTTTGGTGCTGCTGCGTCGGGCGAACGATGCCGCTGCTACTCCCTGTAGTAATCTAATAAATGTGTGTGTGCTCATGTGTGATTCCAATTAGACCCCGTCGTGCAGGGACCAAACCCTCACCTCTCTTTTCCTTGTCAGACTTTCGTATTCCTATTCTCCGCTGCTTCTCCTAGGTTATTCCTATAAGATAGTTTGATTAACGAAGGTGTCACGGCAAGGATCAGGAAAATGATGTGGCTCTGAGGATTGAAGACACAACAATAAATCAGCCGAAAAGAGAGACATTGAGTGCCCTCCTGAGACAGAATGATACGTTTCTTTTGAGTTCACGCGGTCTGAGGTCCCGTGGGATACAAAAATATTCACAGATCGCCAGAGGACAGAATGGGTCATAAGAGATTGGCCAGATCACATAACGTGAATATGCGTAGCCATTAAGCGATCAGTAATACGGTCTATAATATAATATACAACGAACAACACAGTAATATTTTGTTATTCGTTGTATAAATGAACGTACAACACAGTGACAAACAAATATAGGCTGACGATGACATGGTGTCATGCCGCGGACTCTGCTATCCCGCGATAAGAGGCAATCTTGACACAAAACGAAACTAACTTCGTCACACAGCCATCAGGGCTTGTTTTTTTTTTTTTTTTTTTTGCTGAGTTCTCGGTTATTGGAACACCCCAAAATTGAGTTTTCCGGATCAATCCGAACAAACTTTCCCAAGCAGCACGCCAATATTGGTCCAATATTGGACCCATATGGGCTGCCAAAATTGCCAATATTGGAATAATATGGGGAGTGCAACCAGGCTCCATATGGACCAATATGGGCTGCTCATATTGGCAAGCCCATTTTGCGCCAATATTTCCAATATTTTTGTGATAACGCCAACGGGGAGCCCGTGTAATAATAAAGCATTATCCGGTTTACTATCTGCCACTGATATTATTTCTCTCTTCTTTTTGCCTTTTCATTTCTGCAGATCTCATTGATCCACTTTGCATAGAATTACAAAAACCACACTGCATCGCCCCAAAAACGATGAACGGGTGCTACGGCCGTCTTGCTGACGGGCACAGGCAGTCCCACGGAACTGCCACTGCCAAACATCCCTCAGAAGCCTTCATTGGGATCGCAACACTCCACGAACCAAATTTCCAACTCGCTCCGAGAGTACAAAGGAACGAAACAGTTTCGTGACGGTGACGGACATACGCCAGAGCAACTCGCACTGCTTGCAGTAACTTGAAGCACCTAACTTTACAGAAGAGCCATCCCTTTCTATCAGACACTGTGTTTTTTACTTGACCTGCCGCAATTCCGTTATCATTAGAGGAACCAGCGACAGTTTAGCCGGTATGAAACATCCGATCCGACTGTGGCGCATGCGCATTAGTTGTAGGTCGCGTGATTTCGCTCAAACGACCACGCTCCCTCTCAGTCGTTCAACCGAGTGGCATTGGCATCGCGAAGCAAGATGGCGGCTGCTTCATGAAAGTGGAAAGTTGAGTTGTCGAGTTCTAGTGAATGTTACAATGGGATTGCCACGTACGTTGACTGTTTCGAACAATGTGTATCATCTGCGGGAAGTTGTTGGATGTAACGACGCGTTGAATTGGGCATTTCACACGCTTCAACGTCCAATCTTGCCGTGCTGCTTCGGCATTAGTGCAACACGGGTACAGCTTGGGACAAAAGTTTACGGAACACCGGGGTGTCACATTTCTCCATTGGAGCGAAACACCATCAGTATACAGGAGGTGACATGTATACTGAGAGATAGATAGAATAGCCGGTCACCCGTTTCTTATTCGACCGCTTCGTGACAGCTTGCATGAGGCCGCTCCGATGCAGAAAGACGGCTGTGCTGTGTTCCGTAAACTTTTGTCCCAAGCTGTACGTACCGTTTTCTGAATTTTCAGTCAATATGGGGTGTACACGGGCAATATGGGGCCAATATTGCCAGGATTTCCCCAATATTGGCTCAAAATGGGCAATATGAAGCCCATGTTGCCAGGATTTTCCCAATATTGGCTCAAACTGGGCAATATGGGGCCCATATTGCTCAGCCAATATGGGGGGAAATCTTAGCGAAACGGGCCCCATATTCGACCCGTATCGCCAATGACCAGCCAATATGGGCCCAATATTGTGTGCTGCTTGGGTTTGAAATTTACCGGAATATGTTATTCGGATTTTTTCGGATCAAACCGGAATCCCGGAATGGCTATATGAGAACCAAGTGGTAATCGGCGCAGTAGTTTACAGAACACTTGAGCTGTCCGCATGGCTCCCTGGTGATATTAGGGAGACCTACTAGGTCGGTAAATGTTCATAGTAGGCCGTTTTAGGAAATCGTAATGCCTGGTTCACACTGCAACTTCTCTCCGTTGTGGATACGGTACGGGGGCAGTTGTCGTACGACACGGTGCTCAGATGCTTGTGTTTGACAAATCACGCCTCCACTCCACCACGCCCTATTACACAGAGACATCCACGGGCAACGGTGATGTGGTCGGCGAAATTTTGAGCTGTATTGAAGCGTATCTCCTGCATGCGGACCAATCAGAGCTTCTTGTTTCGTCAACATGCTTTCAACGGAGGCAGCTATGTTGGAAAAGCAACGGCGACAGCACAGCAGTGATGCGCTTGCGCGGTGCGCCTTCGCTCAATGGTCAGATGCATAGCCGGAAGTAACCCGTACTGCATGGAGTTCGGTCGAGTTCAACTAATGCGGTGGGTGTGTTTTTCGGTTCGCCGTGCTTCGTTGCCATGGCAACTGTGACGCGTCGCTTCTGTAACGCATGAAAATGCAACTGTGTGAACCAGACACGAACGTCATCCCATTCCGACTCGAGCATCGCTGTCAGTCAGATCCGATATAAGCAACGTCCCAAGCAATACAACATCTTGGCCGAATAATGGCTGAATATTGGACCGATATTGGCAATACTGGCCCAATGTGATGCTTGGGGTGATGCCAGTCACTCCAAAAGAATCAGGCGATTGGCTTATAAAGTTTTCGGAAACGTTATCGTGAAACTTCTACGTTTTCATAAAACTCCATAATAGGGAGTTTTAGCACATCAGAAATAATGGTGCTTTGATGCTACACGTAAGGTCTGTAAGTACAGCACAAGGAACTCTACGAAAACGATACGATAAGTGAAGTTATTCAATCGAAGCTTAGCAATGTGATGCAGGGCCGTAGCGATGGGGGCGAGAAGGGCAGCCCCCCCCCCCCCCCCCCGGGCGCCTTCGCTGGAAAGGGCGCCGAACGGCAGGCCGTGGACAGCCTGCAGCTGGATGGCTGGACAGTATAAAGCGGAAATTAAGGGAATTTGAATTTACGATCTCGGCTGTGCAATAAGCATTTTCTTTTCTTTCTTTACAGAGCTTTTGAAGGCAGTGAGAGAGGGGCGCGCTTCACATTTACCCTTCCCTGAGCGTAAACTCGCCTCGCGACGGCTCTAATATGATGTCACGCACTTCAGAGAAACAGGACGATTGACTTATGTTTTCGGAACTGTTATCGTGACCACTTTCTGATGTAACGGAAACTCGCTATCAACAGTTCCGAAAACACGATAAACCAATCGCACTATTCATTTCAAGCCGCTGACATGACATCGCAGAGCCGACAGCTTCCTTTATCGCATTATTTTCGTAATGTGCTTCCGCTTCTCTAAACCTGAACACGAAGTATTTGCCTCTCTGTTTCGTATACATCACATCGCATTACATAAGGACATCCACCATGCCGCCGCACTTGGAGCATAAGCCTGCATTCCAGTATCCCTGAACCTTATCCTACCAGTATCCTTGAATTTCCAGTATCCGATTGAACTGCAGAGTATCGGCTACATTGAGGCGATGTTCGTGCAGAAGGGAGGCACATTACAATGGCAAACGGTCTCGAACAGCAAATGAGAAATTTGAATCCACGAGAGACCTGAGACAAGAAAGGGGGGGGGGGGACCTGCGTGCGGTGTCCCGACACCATAGCTGCAGGTTCAGTGACAGGATCATCGCAGACCAGAGAGACTTCCCGTCACCTATCGAGAAGCACAATGGAGACAACCTTCTGGCACTCGTGGGGAGCCGCTGCACCCCTGTTGTCCTCTTCATTCCGAAGACGAAGGAAGTACAAAGGAGGAGCGGAGGCAATAGAAGCGACCACGGAGGCATCGTGGGCAATGTTGATTTAACTATGAACGGAGGAACCTCGGATGTCACTTCCGCGGTACATTTGCATGCAGTACTGTGTTTCTTCTGGCGAACTTTTGTTATTAGTGCGTGGCGCCAATGATGAGCTGAAGATACATGTAGTGTGGAATTGCTGCTGTTCAAAGACCTCGGTACTACCGATACTTTGCGGGCTTGGGAACCATCCGCATTTCTATGGTCCTGGGGACGCAAAAGACACGTCCTTAAAGGCAAGGTCTGGCGCATTTCACTGCTTATCACGCGTAGATACCGAAAACAAAATTTCACCCAGCAGAGCGTCATACTTTTAAGAAAAACCTCTTGTTGCAGTTTTACGATGACGTAAGCATGAGCTGCCTCACTTTCGTGGAGGTCGCAAGAGTATGCGACCGACAAAAAGGTGACTGACCTTTAAGGGTAAGGGAGAGGAGGGAAAGAGGATCGTTTTTGGGACAGGATAAGCCGCATCCAGGAAGTTTTGTCACGAACCGGAACTCGATTGCTCCGCAGAAGAGAAACCGAAAGCTACTGACAGTAACGTCACGACAACGAAAGAACTCGTTAAAAAATTTAAATACGAATGAGCAGCTGTGAAGTGGCTGCGAACTGGAAATATTTCGCACGGCGACTTTGCGCTTTACAGGATGTCGCTTTAAGCCCCGCGCAAGAAGACACCGAAGTCCCTGTTCTTATGCATTCCAGCATGGTACCTACATATATTTTGTGTTCTGTAGCACACATATGGTACTTGTCCTACCCCATTATGACATCGCTCTAGATACTGCGCCGTCATGATGAAGACATGCCTTTACACTGTCACGTAAACGTGCCTAACTAGCCTGGCCGGTACGTAGGACGGTAGTCTTTTTTTTTTCTTTTTTTTTTGCCTATAGCCACAAATATGTCGCATATTCAGTTGTAAACAGTGACATCAAAGGGTAACAAAATTCATTCCGTGTCATCGCTGCGAAGCTACTATGGCCATGAGCGGCGTACAGACGTGGACAGATGTAGAGACGACAGCATGAGGGAGAGTGGGACAGGGTGTTAGTGTTGCGTCCAAGGGCAACTTCAGGGGAACTGCGCCGACATTCGTCTGGAAAGTCTATCGGAAACCTCAGACAGCACATCTGGTGATAGGATTCCAACCCACCAGCTCCCAGTCTTCAGCACGCCCTTGGCTACCATGCACGTAGGAGCGGATGCTGTAACCCCCCCCCCCCGCACACACACACACCGCAATGCCATTGGTGATAATTTCACTAGTACCTTAAAAATCACCTCGGAATCCCAGCCACTATCTCGCATTGCACGAAAATATTTTGCTGTCGGAAAGTTTGTTGAATCCTTCTTGCACGAACAACAGTGTCAGGTGTAACTCACCACTGTGTAACTTTAAGATTCCAAACCACTCCAGCGTACAGGAACTGGTCAATTATTTCGAGGATTAGACTCTTAAGCGCCTACCTAATTACCGACCGTCAACTTTCAGCGAGATACGTGCACTTGAGATTCAAGGCGTTCCCCGCTGCGGCCTTATAAGCTCATTTGCCGGCTTTCATACGTTGAAGCTATAACGGTCGTTAGCGAATAATGCCTAATGGCTTTTGCGGTTCCTAAATATACCTGTCGGTTCCGCCTAGCGAAAGCCAGTGATCTCGTTTGGACGGATAATGGACGCGTATGCGTTGCTGTAACACTGATGGTGTCTTCTTTCATGCGTTGTGCCCTTCATGTGGCCAACTAATTGCGTGAAATGAGTTGTTAGCTCTAAAGGGCATCTATAGGATGTGTCTAGGACGATCAGTCCCGTGAGCAGGAGGACGCCTAACGGGCAAGTATGATACTAAATCGACTGGAAGCGCAGCCACCACTCCCACTTACGACAGACCTATCTCATGTTGGTGAAATGTACTTATATCCGACGCTGTAGAGATAATTTACGAGAGTACCTCTGCGACAAGCGTCGTCGCCTTTAGTGATATAACGCCATGGGCCCGTTTCTCGTGGTCACATATGTTCGACGATGAGTGAATATCAAGCATACATTGTGGGATACACTGCCACTATGACTCCATGTATCGGCATTCGAACACAGCGAGGGCTCACTCTTCATCGCGCAGCCATTACGGAAACGGCATCGACCGCTGTCGGCATCTCCGCCGGTCATCCCTAGTACCACTCACGTCCGTCTGCACCTCTACGGCGAAATACGTATCTCCTCAATTATGCATCTGAAGTGCTCGTTCCTTGCCGTCGATCAGTCACCTTCGTCAACGTAAAAGGATGTCGACGAGTGAGGAATGTTACCCGTCAGTCACGCTATGCGACTTCCGAAGGTCAACCACGTCTTCAAAACACAGGTTCTACAGTATGCGCATTAACGCGGCCCGCCATCATTGACTCCATATGCCCGCCGTCATTAAGAAGAACCTCGCCCTAGAAGTCGTCGGCTTGACCTTTCGTGAGACTCTGTTCGGCGCTTGAAGTTGAACCAGGTCTTCAAATGAAGAAAGGAAAAGAACGGAAAAACAAGTAATGCAAATTGAAATTAAGAAAAAAGTTATTTGTTGGTGATGAAATGCGATATCTAGCAGCTCAGACGAAGCGTCGATTTTTGTTCTTTTTGTTCCACGTTCATTCGTAATGTATAGGGAACCGACGAGCAAGAGGAGCACCCACTAATTCGATTTAGAGCTTGCATCAAAAGTCTAATGCCTTAGATGGAGCAATACCGTAAGTCTCGACCTTATGTAATAGGTTAAAAGGAAATTATGTGGGATATGAGGTTATAAGGGGGGCGGCATAAGGCTGTTGGGCCATCTGCTACGTCATTATCTGTTCCTCTCGCTGCACGGTATAGGCGTACCAATTAATCCATTGGCTCATCGGGAAGTGAGGTAGATTCGAAACACCTTTCCAATTTAACCCCCAAGAAACTAAGTTCAAACCATACCAGAAAAGTCTGAAATGTTTCATTTTATATGCGCAACATATTTTGTATGACTTTATTGCTCGTTGATGTCAGCATGATTTTCCAACAACCAGTCCGCCCCTCGCGCCACAGCTTGTCTCAACTGGGTCCGTTATACTGGCTAGACCGAAATGCCACCGATCTCGAGTGTCTGGAATCACAGAACTCTCCCAATAACTAGAAACCAAGCTGGCGAAGTGGGGAATCTCAACAAGTGAGACGCTAGCTCCGTGCGCCATTCTCGCATGCCGCAGCACAAGGTTTAAACAGTACAATACCCGTTCCGTAAGGAATAGGAAGTAACCCAAGCACACACGATGATAGCAGACAAAACAAACGCACTTCGCACGCGGAGCACAGTGGAAGAAACGCGACTTGGGTTGGATTGGATATCAGGCATGTCGAAGCAGACTGGCGTTGAACGGCCGTGGCCATGTCCACCGTGTCGATCATGGCGGCTCCCAGACGTCGACGCTGGGATGAGGTATCGCCTCCGTGCAAGTGTTTTGCTCTCCCTCGTTACTCTCTCTCCCAGTTCTTCTAGCCTTTCTCCTTATGGCTAGACTGCAGCGTTGTTGCACGTGCGAGATTCGTGACGTAGATGCTCTCGAAGAAGAAAGAAGAGAGTCGCGCGGATTATGCTTTTCGAACAGCATTGGTTCTTGGTAAATACGCACATATTTACATATTTCGATACTGTGAGGCGCGTTTTCTTTTTCCTTTTTTTTTTTTTGCATGAGAATTAGAGAATGTTTAGTGAGCTGTTTAGTGCACCGTCGATGAGGACAGAGCTCTGGGCGGCAAAACGGAGTCAAGTGGAAAAGCCGTCATATTCACCACACACAGTTTTACGTTAGAGCAAGTGAGCGTTCGCATAGGATTGCGCTTATGCCTCACCTCATTCCTGAGCAAAACTGAACAGCACAACGGCAAAATGCTGCAGTACTGCGCCGTAGTACTTTCGAAGAACGTATTTACCTGTAACAACAACATATACAACTTTATTTTCAAATGATGAATGGGAAGTTTCGTCGCCAGGGGCGATACGCTACCCCAGTGCTGGCTGTGATATGGGGTATGAAATAAGAAGCCCCTTCACAATAAGGTTCGAAGTTCGATGTCAAAAGAACTTTGAGGGCAGAGCGTTGGTGGGCTGGATTTGGCCAGGGACCAAGCCATTTTGATAGAGAGAGGGGGCGTTTACCTGTACCATGTTTCTTTGTATATGGTGAAAGAAGAAGACATATATGATGACGACCACATGGTTGTTTCACCGCTGTTGTGCAATACCCTCCCTCCAAACAGCACACAATATTGGACCCATATTGGCTGGGCACTGGCTATACGGGTCCAATATGGGACCCGTTTTGAGGATTTGCCCATATTGGGGCTCAAACTTGGCAATATGAGCCCCATATTGTCAAGTTTGAGCCAATATGGCGAAAACGTCGGGTATATGGGCCCCACATTGCCCGCGTACACCCCATATTGACTGAAAATGCAGAAAATGGTACGTACCCGTGATGGTATACTTCCACCAAATGCCCAAGCAGCACGGCAATTTTGGACGTTGAAGCGTGTGAAATGCCCAACTCAGTACGTCGTTACATCCAACGACTTCCCGCATATGATACACCCATTATTCGAAACCATCACCATACGTGGCAATCCCAGTGTAACATGTACTGCAACTCAACAACTCCACTTTCCACTTGTTGCAAACAGCCGCCATCTTGCTTCGCGATGCCACTCGGTTGAACCGACTGAGAGCGGGATCGTTTGAGCGAAACCACGCGTCCTACAACTAATGCGCATGCTTGACACTCGGATCGGACGTTTGATTCGGGCTAAAATGTCGCTGGTTCCTCTAATGACAGCGGAATTGCGACAGGTCAAGTAAAACACACAATGTTTTATAGGTAGGGATGTCTCTTTTGTAACGCTAGATGTTTTCAAGTTACTGCAGGCAGTGTGAGTTGCTGAGGCGTATGTCCGTCCCCGTCACGAAAGTGTTTCTCTCCTTCGTACTCTAGGAGCGGATTGGAAATTTTTGGTTCATATATTCTTACGATCCCAACGAAGGCTTCTGATGGATGTTTGGCATTGGGAGCTCGGTGGGACTGCCTGGGTCCTTCAACACCGGGACGGGCGTAGCACCTGTTCTTCGTTTTTAGGGCGATGCAGTGTTGTTTTTGTAACGCTATGCAACGTGGATCAGTAAGATCTGCAGAAATAAAAAAGGAAAAGAAGAGAGAAGTAATATCAGTGGTGGATATTATACCGAATAATGGTTTATTATTACGCGGACTCACCGTTGGCGTTATCACGGAAATATGGGCGCAATATGGGCAAAATGGGCTTGCCAATATAGGCAGCCCATATTGGTCCAACATGGAGCCTGGTTGCACTCCCCATATTGGTCCCATATTGGCAGCCCATACTGGACCAATATTGGTAATCCTGGCAGCCCACATGGGTCCAATATTGGACCAATATTGGCGTGGTGCTTGGGCCATTACATATGGGCGAACGAAATATTTGCTAGCAGTATGGCATCGCCAAGGATTCGTCACTACGTTTCGCTTTTTCATTTCGTCCCCAACAGCCCTATCTTCATCATCGTTTCTTTGTGTGTCTGTGTGTTTCACTTAGTCTTATTTTTCCTCTGCTTCCTTTTCCCCCGTTTTTTGTTAATCTAAAGAAAGAACAAACGCTATGACAGGACATGGGAGGACAGGACAGAAAAGCAACAACAACAACTTTATTACGACATGATGACTGGGAAGTTTCATCGCTTGGGGCGATACTCTACCCCATTGCTGGTGGTGATGCGGGGAATGAAAACCACAGAAGAGCTATGTATAGGGTGCTAAAAATTAAGCTTTCACGAGCGCTACGCAAACACAGCGATGACAGGAAACCGGATCATAACTTTACGCTACATGTTTAAGAAACAGGTGCTGCTAATTATGTAGCACCTGTTTCTTACTCAAGGAACAGAAAAATAGCACCAGTTTTTCTTTTGTTCGCCTATTTATAAAGTGCTAGTGAAAGCTTAATTTTGAACATCCTGTATATGTTGTGCCCGATATAGAACTTTCTTCGATCGCGATTCGAAACGCGTGTTCCTGTCGACCTAATTAATATTTACCCTATTTTCCCGAGGGAACCGCCGACAGCTGTCACAATACGTCGTAAACGAACGCACCTGCTAATCATGAGTGGCAAATACCCCGTGCTTTCACACGCTCCAGCCCAATACAACGCACTACATCTACCTCGTATTTCTTGCGTGCGTCGATGTCACTGCAGTGTTTTCAGAATTAGGATAATTCCAATCAATTTTTCATGAACGCTCCGAGCGGTAAAAAGCTACATGCAGACGATAGGCCCGCCAACCTCCGGGAATGCTAGGTAAATTAAACATTTCAGGGCCAATTGCATGTCTATACAGTGTACACCCTTGCAGAGCCGCAGTGATCGAACTAAAATTATTTGTGCTACAGCTAAAACTTACTTGATTGCCAACAGAGCCACTGGATGAAAGTGACCTTCAAAAAAAAGGCACGGAGGGAATGAAGGGCGGAGACGTTTCCAGGCAGGCTCTGGCGTGGAGGACGTGACCCTGCCCGGTTGAGAGTCATTTGCGAGTCACGCTGGACCAAGTGGTCTTGGGTCACGCCATCGGAACTACGATCATTAGCATGACTAAGCGTGAGAGCTGCAAAATATCAATACCTTGCGAAAAAGTGAAATGCAGGGAATTTGTTGACCTTCCTTTTCCTAAGACGAAATGTTGTACTTACATTCATACTCAAAACAATAGGATTGAGGAACAGAGAGCACCATTTCTCAATCTCAGCGTTTTGAGCATGGAAGTCGGTCACCACGAGCTCGCCTGTGTCATCGTCGTTCCATTCAGTTGTACTGAGTTGTAAACGTTGAAACGTACCGTCCGTTTTGTTTCATGTGCCTCACCGCGTGACATAATTCCTGCTGGCTTGAAGAGTGTCCCTGATTTTAATCCGTTACAGTGATAGAAGCTTAGGTTATAATTGCGTCACTATTCAGCACGTCTTGATACGACGGCTTGTACAAAAAAGAAAAGAAAAAGAAAAAAAAGGTCAATGTTTCCGGGTAAGTTGACTACAACCAGCAGGAAGTCATTCAGCCAAGCTGTGATTCTAGGCCCTTGTCAACTCTGTGCAATACCGTCATTACGATGTGAACATGGAGATATTCGATTATTTATGTTGTGCAACGGTAGCAATACCTTTTTTTTAATTATCATCAATGAGGTGTTCCATGAAGACCGGTGATACCCAAGCCCATTACTCATAATGAGAACCGCTGTCTTACATTGTCCAGAAAAGTAAGTATGCAGTGCTTTTAGGGCTGCGCTGTTGGGGAGTGGATTTCACCAAGGACCTTCGTCACAGTGAAAGAGCCAGCTGAGATAAAAAGACTGCAATGTGCACTCCTGGAACGTTGGTAGTGAGTGCAACGAAGAAGGATGTGTTCCAGATTTTTCAAGTCACCTCATTGGCAACAGCTAGGCATCTTTGATGGTCCACTTATCGCAAGTGGTAACGCGAGTGAGCAGTGAAAGCGACATTTAGTCGCATACGATGAATTAACAACAGCAACAGATAAATTGATGATCATGACTGGGTCAATCCGCCACGTGAGGTGCGGTACACCACCCCAAGGCAGAATGGCCAGAATAGAATGTGTCCTGGTGATGAGACGATGAGCGACACTGAAGTGAGTGGAGGACATCAGCGGAGTCGGTAGGTCAACATAAGGGGCGGCGGAAACATCAGCAAAATGCTAGGCAAAAAAACAACACACAACGCAATGAATTAACGCAGCACATTGACTAGAGGCATACTTCGTGGCTTCCGGACGGGTTCGTCCGTGGATGAACTCTTGCAGCATAGCTGTGGGGATGACAGTTGCCCACCGGCATGAAGCCACGGGATTCGTGAAGCCTGAAATTTAACGACGGTCACCTCTCAGCACTGCGATACTCGTTCGTCTGCTTTTGCCTTTTTATTTCCTATAGACAGGAGAACTGGCCTAGGGCGAGCTTCGTACACTTTGCGGTAAGCCATTTGCACGTCCGTCGCCACGGGAGCGCACGAACCGCGTATGTGGCAGGGTTCTCAATGGCTTGCAATGCGGACCCCGAGCCAGGTAGCGCTCCCCATACAGGGGGCTCCGATGGATTATGTAGGTAGAAAGAATAGAATAAAGTCTGCAGTTGATGGAATTTGCTGCGAAAGACGTCGTCCTTGAACCATGCCCTCGAATGCGAATGGGTAATGCGAATACAAATGCGAATGCAAATGCAAGTGGGGTTTCTGGCGACCACAGGTTCGCATTGGCCATGTCGTGGTTTCTCTTATTATTCTGTTTTCTTTCCGGTACTGCACATAGGCCTGCCGATACATAAATCCATGCATATTTTATTGTTTATGTTCTTCAGGACGTGAACGGAAGACCATCAGCGAAAGACAAATGATTTGGCTCGTGCAAAAACCTCTGAATCCCCAACGGGAGTTCGTCACACCTTTGAATTCTCTTTAAGACTCCCCTTTAGGGTTCACTTTTGGCAGTTTCGGGTTCACCGTCTGATAGCTTCTTTTATTTCGCTTGTATGAGCGCGAACCACTGACTATAGAACGGACAAAAAGGCGAATGTGACGCCACTGACGCTTTTGCAATGTCCTGGAGGGCAGAAGCTAATAGAGAAAGCTTTATAGCAGAAAGCTAAACCGAAGCTAATAGAGTGCTATCACATGCTTTCGTGTGAGAGTCGAGTTACTATCGAAAATGCCGCCTGTCTATGTTTGTTCGTCTCTGTATTTGGTAACACACCCCACCTGCTCTCAGACAAGTGTGGGATCGAATCCCGCCAAAGGCAGTCGCTGACTCTTTGTCAACTGTCGTCTTTCAAATCATTACTTGAGCATTGGTGAAGCTTGAATGTTATGTTTGCCTTTATTCTTCGGTCAGCATCTGCAATTTACGTTACGATTATGCTGATCAGTCTGGACCTGTTTCGCTGGAGGAGGAATAAAGATCTTCGCGCACCCATCATATACATATGCCGTGGATCCGCCTGTGCATACGTAATTCCTGAGATGTCGTTAGAAAAAGTGCACGCCTATCACACTTCACGTCAGCACCCGCGGTCGAGTTACACGACATGCACATGGCTGTTACATTTTATTGTGTGCCGCTCACCTCCCGCTCTATCGTCGATTGACAGTGACACCAAAAGCAGGCCCCCACAGCTCCCTCATAGAACCCATAGTTTGAGATAATTCAGACATGGGCATACAACCAATGAAAATGAACAATGATGCCTACCATTCGGCCAATCAGGAGTCTCTCAGTTTAGCTCGCCTTTCGGCCGGTCATAACTACAATCGGCTTTTACTGGCTTTCATACCTGACGCTCGTTATTCCGTATTCCAAAACGACCAAGGCAAATTTTGGACAAAATACACATTCATTTGGTGCATCGTATTGACTCACACAAATATTTGCCATGCGTACAGATCCCAAAGCGTTGCGTTCGTTGACAGACTGCAACCAAACCCGCAAGTTCGAACCCGCAATACACGCACACAGTCTACTCCTAGAAGCGAGCGACGCTCATATGAGTGCATATGATTTCACGGTGAGCATCTTCTTTCGTTGCTTGCATCAAAAGTTACAACGAAACGGGACATGCTTGTGTCGCACCGACACCGAATCCTGTCTCCGTTGTCGCTGCATTTGAAATTGCGACGACGCTCAAAAGTGTTCCTCAGTCGTCAGCTCACCACTGCCTTCCATTTCCGAACTTGAGGGACTGTTCGTAGGATGATACTTGTGTCGGGACACATCAAAACAGGCGCAGAGTCACTTTATAACACGAACAAATCCGTGAACACCCTTCTCTTTGAGCAACACGGTCACACGGTCAACCGACATCGTCGAGACCTGCCACTCTTCTCTCCTCTAACTGCCCGCTAGACCGGCTGCCCGCGAAAGAATGCTATTTTGAAACTCACTCCGCAAGCTCACTGCGTTTTCACCACACGGGCGACGCAACGATTGCTTTATTTGATTCTTCGTGGAAGGCAATAACGTGAGCGCGAGTGAGAGACGGCTGAAAAGAGCGCAAACGATGCCACACAGGTGCGGTGGAAGTGAGTGAGCGAGCTGATATAGGGCTGACCGGGCAGTGAGTGAGCGAGCAGAGGTGAGTGAGTGTGAATGAGCGAGCCGACAGCTGAGCGCGCGGTGAGGGAACGGGCTGAGAGCTGAGCGGCGATTAGTGAGCGTGAGTGAGTGAGCCGAGGGCTGAGCGGGCGATGAGTGAACGTGAGTGAGTGAGCCGAGAGCTTGGCGGGCGGTGAGTGAGCGTGAGTGAGCGAGCCGAGAACTCGGCGGGCGGTGAGTGAACTTTAGTGAGCGAGAGTCAAAACTGCCGAGGTCTGCACTGCGCTGCATGAAAGCGACCGGCTGAATTCGCTAGGAACCCAGTGTATAGAACCCAGTGTATATAAGATCCACAAAACGTCGCGTGTGCTTTCATGTTCTTTTATTTGTGTGCTGGAGTTGTAGTAAGCGAGGCTTCTATCGCGTCAGTGCCGAGTGCTGACTACATGCAGCCACATTCGTGCTCCACATCGCAGTAAGCGCAAAGCGTGTATCATAATTGGTTCCGACAAACTTTCGTCTTTTGTCGAAATACAGGGTTCGCAAGCAAAAAAAAAAAAAAAAACAGTGTCTGGAGGCTAAAGTAGGTGTTAGAGGACGTATTATGCGCCACAATTTTATATCGATACTGCCATTGGCCCGTTTCTCTGCGAATCAATCGTATAAATTAAAAAAACGCCTATACCTGTGTTTCCAATCGGCTCTACCTTATTTCCGCTGCTTCCGTCAGACGGCGACGCTGTGGAACGCGGCGTTGCAGACAATAGGCAGACGCTAAAGGCCCTTTTCGTGGCCAACCAATTGATCCTGCAGAGAACAAGCGTCCTGAAACCCAAACGTATTAAAATTGTGATGTTTCTGGTTCTCTTCTTATATCGCGTTAATATGGTTTCGGCGTCGTCTCCAACGCCGCATTCGACCGTGTCACTATCTGACGGAAAGAGCTGAAACACAGGTATAGCAGTTTTTTTTTTCGTTTTTCCCAAAATTTATGGGCAGAGAAATCGACCAAGTGGCAGTACCAATAAAACATTTTGTTGCGTAATACGTCCTCTAACACCTACTTTCGCTTCCTGACACTGTTTTTATTTGTTTTGTCTCCATTACAAACCTCAAAGTTTATCTTGGCGAACGTTGTAGATAAAAATGTTAGCAACGTGGTAATGACGAAACTCTTTCAACACACGGGGCAGTGCACATGGCACACCAAGAGCGCTGTGCTATACGCATTGAAAACGGAAATGATGCAAGCCGGTGCTCTGTGAGAAAAGTTCAATGACATCGTGACGACCACCCTCTTCTTTTGATGCGACGATGCCCGAAGAAGGGGCTTTTCTGGCATCGTTGTTAGATGGATGGTCGAGCGAATTAGCGCGAGTAAAAAGCTCCCGAAAGCAGGCAGATTTGAAAGTCATTTCGTCGCTCCGGTAGAGACGAGAAGCGGTTTCTTCCTTGCCTTCAAATGAGAGAATGAAAACCGAGCAGCTCTTGTTCTCCCTCGGAATTAAAGGCAAGAGAAAAAAGTGCACATTTGGGAAGCGATACAGACGACCTCTAAATCTGCCTTCTTTTCGGGGGCCATTTCCACGCGCTCTGTTGGGCCCATCCATTTTCTCAAAACGGCAACAGCATCAGAGCTCCGAAAGAAACAGATGCTGTCATTGCGCCAAGCTTCTATCTATTATAATTAAACAGGTTCATCAGTCAAACTTCACGAAGTCAACGCCCCAGGAGGTCGCTAGTGCGGCCATGAGGTCGACCTAGAATATGTCGCCGTTTAATGTAATTGAACAAGGGTATGCATATGCGAAGAATTATGTTGAAATTGAAGCGAATAAGAAGCGAATAGTTGTAAAACCGGATTTGGCAGGATACACGCAGCGCGCGCACGTATACAAACAGGTGTACAAGATGTATACACGATATCGTACAGATCTGAATGAAGTAGCGTTTACTTTGTTTTATGCTCTCTCTTGTGCCGTTTTCGGCCTTGCGTGTGCGACTTCAGAAACAACGATTCGATTTGAAAGTGGTATATAGAATTCCGTATTCGATTCGGAAATCGAATGGAATACGTATTTATTCGCCTCTGTAATTCGAATTCGGCATAAAAAGACATTTCTGTATTTCATGAAAAAATTCTGTCCATAGTTACTGCGGACACCCTGTATATGCTAAAGTTCAGGTCACAACTCACGTTGGACCTCTGTCTGAATGTGGCACGACAAATCCGCACTCCGCATTGCCATTCCTGCGCGTTTTTCTCAGCTTCTATTTCTGCGAACGTGCGACCGCGACTGTCGTCGACCGCAAGAGGGGGCTGTGCTCCCCCCCCGCTCCCCCCCCCCTGGAGCGTGAAGGCCACTTATGAAAATTGTGCACTCCTTACTCATATGTTCTAGGTTTTTTTCTCAGATGTCATAATATAAACCTCTGCACATCTGTACAGTCAGCTTAGTCCGTTTGCTTGAAATGAGGTGAGGGGTTACATGATTTGCCCCCCCCTTGGAAAAAAATCCTGGGAACGCCCACGGCTTTAATCACATGACTTGCATCGCATTGCATATAAATGGTTTCCTCTTGGCTATTTGAAACTGCTGAGTTATCATACGTTTCTGTTTCGTGATACAAGTCATATATAAGTGCTGTGAAAGCGAGCTGGGCGCAGCGTTATTTAAGACTTCTTACGCATTTTCCACGTGAAAAACACCCGTATCCTTCGCAATATAGCACTATGGAAACAGTTAGGTAAGTGAGTTTAAATGCATGCAGCGCACCTGTAATACGATTCAAGAGGCGAACTTTATTCGCTCAGGAAACGACCTCATAAAATCGCTTCATCACACGTTATGGAACATGGTCATAGCGCAGCAGTCAAAGGTAATGCGATCCTAAGCCAGTACATCATCACATATTATTCAGCCGCTCCTCCTCGCCAGTCAAACGCGCAGATTTGCCAAGTGTCCTGCATTTGGATACAGTTGTTAAATAAAGTCACTGAGAGATCCATTCGTGGGGCAAGGCTTACGTGTCAGAGTATGGCGGCGCTAATTACCTAGGTTTCCTCAACCAGAAGAAATCTAAACTGCGCTAATGACGTGCTAAATGGAACGTGGACAGCGAGGAAAGAGCAGTATGTTGCGGTCTTATGGTCTCTTCGGGATGTTGCTGCAGCCAAGTGCAGCGAATCCACGGTTAAATTTCCTATGACGAGAACTTCACTTACAGCGAACTGCGCGAACGAACTGTGGTTAAGTTGCACTTAAAGGGGGAAAAATTTGCGAGGAGGAGTAAAGTTCAGGATTTCAAGCCATGGGTTACACCCCCCATTCCCACAAACGCATTCTCACCAAGAGTGCAGCGCTCAGTCCAGGTGCGCAAGAGAGCTTTCAATCTCACGGGTCAGAGGAGCTCGTTCCCCCGGCTCCCAGTCTGCTACGTCTCGTCTTCCTCCCAAAACTAAGGTCGTGTACCTTCTTTTTCTTTTCTTCTTTCTTTTTTCGGTTGTATTTGGCGTTGCGCGTCCCGAGTCTGACGCAGAGGTGGTGGTGGTGCTGGTGAAAGGGCTCGCCGTTGTCGGCCTCATATAGGTGGGCAACGTCACAGCTGACGCAGAGCAGTGCACTGGTACCCTTGCTCCTGCGCTGTAGCAGACGATTCTCAGTAGCCAATAAAAGTGCTCGGATGATCTGACGTCACCACGTGCCGAACACTGTTGACTGCGCGCAGTCTTGTAAACGAATTTTCTCGGGAAATACACGCTTCACAAATGAAATATATTGCGTGACGATGCCTGAAGGGTCTATGTTCATATCACGCGGTCGAAATGCCCGATGTGACTTCCATGTTAAGTTACATCGAAAGTTACATCGAAAGAAAGCAAAAGATGTGGGGTTATCGTGTAAAATATTTGGGTGTATCGTTACCTTTCGACAATAAGCTCAGTAAATACGCCGAACTGCAAATCAACTGTGTACTCATTGAGGTTCAGGCTGTTAGGCTATATTGTTACTGAAGACATCATATGACGACAACGCGATTTCACCTTGAGCGACTTCAAAACGTTTCTGTCATTTTGATCTTCCTTTAACACTGTAGTTTCGCATCAAAGTCGTACACTTGTCCCGTTTTTCATCAAAGTTTGTCGGAGATTTCTTGTTGGAGAAATTACTTGATATGGTCCATCGGACGTAACCGGCCAGGCCTTCGCATTGTGGGGAAATTTTACGGCCACAACCGTCACATAAACTCATTTGCATTGCATACTTTTGCTGTTGCGCGTGCTTCTTCGTTGTCCTTGTGTTTGTTTGTTTGGCCAGGAGAATGTTGAACAGAGAGACCGTTTTCCTGCGATCAGTATGCAGACGACGACAAACCTTCATGTTTCGTTTTGTGTCAATATGTAACGTGTTGGCACGCAGGCGCAGTTCTTCTTCTGCTTGTCCCGGTGATATGACTTCGAGACACATGGATGGGCAGGGATCAAGGAGCATGCACACCAGGTAATTAAAATGGCGAATTCCGCTGGTCGTTTTCGTGCAGCGCAGTGTAGTGGGACGGTGTAGGTTCACTGTAGAAACGGACGAAGAGTGAACAGGAGGGACTCATGAAACGCGACTGAAGCGACCAGTGTAACATGCACACTCAAGACAGTGTAACGCTTTCTGAACTACAAGGTCTACAACGACCAGTGGAATTCGCCATGAGTACGCAGGTCCTCAAAGGGTATGGATCGTTACAGAAGGCGGTGAAAGCCGTGACGGAGACCGCTGCTGGATGTCCATCGACAATCAGCACATCGGCCGGCAGGTCGGAACCACATATGTGTGCTTGTTCTCCTAGTCGGTGTGACGGAAGTAGCTGGACCTCGTGGTACTAAATAGTGAGAGATTCCGCTCATTTTCACGAATCCTAAGGACCTTGCACAACCTTGTATGCTTCTGTAAGAGCCTCTCTCCATGTGGATGCTACAGCGTGCAGCTAATTGAATGACAGATGGGTTCAGGAACTACGCAACCAGCACATAGTGTAATAGAAGAAGAGAAAGAAACAAACAACAACAGATAAATCGTGACTATGACATGTTATGATTCACGGCTGGAGAACAGTTCCCTAGGGCCGATGTCACGCGACCGTATTTGTCGTCCGTTTGCTAAAAAAAAAACATTGGGGCGGGCTCAGTCGTGTCCGAATCAGTGTTTTACATCAAAAAGTCACGATTTTCGACTCCTTTGCTCACTTGCGGGATTTTAGTGAAAGAAATACAAGTTTTTATTCGCTTATTCAAGAGGGTAAGGGATAGCTGTGCGCGCCGGTATCGAGTATACCTCCGCCGCTAGTCTTATTCGGCGCTCCCGTAGCTCTCTGGATCGCTCGGTGCTGGACTTTGGGGGCTTTTTGGGTTCCTCTCGAGCCGCCCTTTCTTCCGATTACTGTTCTCTTCGATTCTAATGATATTTTACTTCCATGTATGCCGACATTCTGGCTAAAGTTTGATATTTCAACATTGCACGTTTATAAAATTTTGATTATTATTGTTGAAGCCGATATTGCTTAAGGACCAGGTAGAGCCTCTCAAGCGCTTTCCAACGACACCTCGATCGGCGTCCTAGCTTAGACTGCCCGCAAGGTACGCGTACCCCTATATTTCCGTCTGTCTCGCACGCGCCCGCCACACCCAGATATTGCGTCAGCCGCCACAATGACCTAGTTAGCTAGAATCTTACACGCGTAAGCAAAATGGATTTAGCCAGTTGGTTTCTATTGGATTATCACTCACCGAGTTACCGCGTCATGAATTTCTTTCATGTGTAATAATTTCGTTGCATCGTAAATTTTGACCTGCCTACCAAACCGAACTTAGAGACGTTTTCACATCAATTGAGCCACCGCTGGCTTCGTGACCTCGCGCCTTGCATCCGCCACCCACTTTACCTTTTCGTTTTGGCAATAAACCCGAACGGTTTTGGCAATAAACCCGAACCAAATCAATAGAACCTAAAGGCAATCGAGCTCTGTAGGTTCAAAATGGGTCTGTTTTGCCTCCGGTAAGAACACGGCCGAGAAAACCTTTCGGGCCTAAGAAGCACAGAAAGAGATGTCTATTATGACTACGCGACATACGTTTTCCATCCTCCTGTTTCAGAGAGTTTCTGATGATCTGTCAGTGTGGTGAAATGCTCACAATGTTGAGAAGATAAATCCGTAGCGGCTTCTAAAAACTTCCTGCCAAAGTGCTTTACAGAAAAGAGATTTTGCTGTACTTGCATAGCCAGAAGGAGTATTAAGCCGATGCTCCGACTCAGCATAATTTTCCTCGCTTCGCTATACACCGCTGTGCATCAGTGCACCGCTGTGCAGCAATCGAAGAAAAAGGAGACATGAATTATTCTTAAGAAAATATATCTGCACTCTGCTTCTTTTATAGCCGTTCTTCTCTCCCTGCACCCTTACACATACATTGAGAATCGACCCATTCGTATGGCAGAACCTGCCCTACTTTACTTTCCTTCTTTCAATATTCTCGAATTCTCTATTAGTGAAGTGCCAGTTTCAGGCGCAAAGCACCTCGTAAAGAATGAAAGGACTCGCGATAGCAAACGTAGAGGAAAGTGAAAACTCTCGAATGCCAGAAAAGGAAAAGCCGAAGGAAGAGGGAAAGATGCAGGCGATGACTGCATGCTCAAGGAGAGAGATTGTGTTGGGGCGTTATCGTCCCAGTCATCGAGGGACATGACCGAAATAAAGTGAAAAGAAAGATGAAGTTTATGACGAAAATCATTGCGAAGACAAGACGTGAAGAGGCGGGCAAGTATTCCGCGCCTCGGTGACAGTGGTGCATAAGTCGGAGAGGGAAAAACTTGAGCGTAGCAGGAAGCGAGGTTTTTTAATTCATAGTGCAGAAGAATAGTGCAGGTGTTTGTCCTAGGTGTGAAACCAGCGAAATAAATAGAATAATGGCACCCACCAACTGGCAGCAATTGTTCTTGATTGGTGTAATGTTTCGAAGTTGCTACTATTGATGTCAGGGGACGTTGAACTAAACCCCGGGCCTTCCACGGAGGAACTTTTGGCACAGATATTGAGTAACCAAAAACGTGACACTGAAGCAATAACTGAGATACGTAACGATCAGAAACTGATAAAAGAGTTTATGTCTGAAACGAAGATAGAAACGAAAGCTCTCAAAGCGCAAGTACAAAACATGGAATATTTTGTTGAGGAAGTAACGAGCAACAAAGAAAAGTTGGCTGGCCTTGAGAAATCAATCGCGCACCTCTGTCATAAAATAAACGATCTCGAGGATAGGTCAAGAAGGAACAACCTGCTTATCTTCGGTGTGAGCGAAACCGACGGCGAAACCCCAATTGTCCCAGGCAGCACAATGTACTCCAAGTCGAGTGCAATGGGGGTGGACGGCATGTGTGTTATCAATGTTCTTTAGTTTCATGGGTCTGTCCAAGGCCTTCCACCTACCCGTACACCCCCATTGCACCTGACTTTCAGTACATTGTGCTGCTTGAGGTACTACATGAAAACATTGATAAGCTGTTTCGTGAAGTGCTTGAAGTTGACGTGAAAACTATTGAGCGATTACACAGGGTTGGCAGACGAGTGTCTCACAAAGACTGACCAGTTATATTGAAAGTGTACGATTACCCAGAGATAATTGACATTCTGAGGAATTGCCGAAAATTGAAGGGCATTGCATTTTCTGTATCTGTGCATTTCTGCGATCGAACAAGAGATGTCCGGAAAAAAATACGGGAGTCTCCAAAGGATGAACAGAACCAAGGCAGCTCTGTACATTTGGTATATAACAAGTTGATTGTTAACGGAGTGATATTTGAGTGGGACAGTTCAAATGCATGTAGGCGACCAGTTACAGCTCAGACTCCATTTTCTTCTGGTGTCACGCAAAGCTGTGATGTGGAGACAGGCAAAACGATCTCGACCGATGTGGTCGGCCGCGTAACTATAGGTCTGCCACTGGCAAGAATCGAACGAAAAACGGGCTACCCTCAATATAGCTTCCTCAGAATGTCACTGGAAAGACGTGTGATTTGTCCCTTTTGTGTCTGAATGCCAGAAGCGTAGAAAATAAAGTTGATGATTTCTGCGCGCTTTTGTCTACGTTAAATCCTCATATAATTATGGGATGGGAATCCTGGCTTGATGATTACGTGAGAGATTGCGAAGTGTTCCCCACGAACTATGCGACATTTCGAAAGTATAGAAATAGTCATGGCGGTGGAGTATTCATTTGTGTACGCAGTTCTGTTCACGCTGAGGAAATTCAGATTAATTTTGACAACTGTGAGTCTGTATGGTGTTGTCTTTTGTCGAAAGGGAAATCTATTGCATTGCGTTCTTTTTACCGTACGCCAAGCGCAGGCGAAGAATGTTTGAGAAATTTGTGCGACCAAGTATCTTTTATCTCTCACGATATTGTGTTAATATTTGGTGATTTGAACTTGCCGGATTTTGTGGTGTACTACCGGATATGAGAGATTGATTAATTCACCTGCTTACCGAGTTTTTGATGAGATGTTATCTATGCCTTCTTTGCACCAATTTGTTCATCTTCCGACACACGGCTCCAACATTTTAGATTTACTACTGTGTAGCTGTGAGGAAATTATTAGTGATGCTTCTGTTTTCCCGGGCCCCTCGGATCACGAATGTGTGACTGCTAGTGTTAAGATTCACTCTAAGGTCTGGTGTAGTATCTAAGGCTAAGGTGTAGTATCAAATCAGCATCAGAGAAAAAAAAATTCTCGTATTCGCCTCGAGATCGAACTGTAGGTGGCGCTGCGACGGGTGCCCTAGTGGGGATACGGCATGATCGGACGCAGCAGGCTCTGGCTTTTCTACGCAGATATCGCAGCGTTTCTGGATGAAGTGCCGCTGTCAGTGCCTCACATATTGCGGATGTGTTGAAATGCGATACTTAGAACGCTGATATGGTGTGAAAGTTGACAAATATTGCTGCACTGCGAAACGCTCAAGTCGCGAAGTTGTGAAAAGAAAATATCCTGTGTGCTTTCGAAGGGAAACACTGCCTCCTTTGCTCCAAGTGTGATTTTGTTTTAGTCTTTTGCTGTCCTCGCTTGAATATTTATTCGTCGCTTGTGTATTGCTGGCTTTCCCTGCACCTTTTTATCTTACATCGAGACAACAAGGATAAAAAAAAAACACACACACACTCAAAATTCCTGTCTCCACTGATCTAAATATACAATGTACTAATCAACAATAACAATGAGTCTAAATGTACAAATGTGCAAGAATGTAACATAAGGGCAGAATAGCCCAGTACGTATTGAAGCCCTTCGCTACAATTTTTGCAATTTTGCATCGAGCGAGTACGGGCGAGGTTCGAGGTTTGATTCGTCTCCTGGGCGGGCATTCACTAAATGATGCTAAAATATGTTACCAGATGACCACACCTGTGCGGTGGACTTGACTTTGTGTAGGGTGCTACCGGTCACGTAATAACTACATATAAACTAAGTTTTTGGTTCCAGCGGCAGGTATATATTCTGAAACACGTTGTTGCAGACGTGCTTCATACCCCCCCCCCCAAAAAAAAAAAACGCGTGTTTTACATATGACGTTCAGAGGTGGTGATAGCATTTTACCTTGAATGCGTGCGTTCCAATGATTACGTATGTGAAAGATAGAAGTCTAGTCTGTCATACGGTCAGATGAAATGAGATGAAGCTTGAAATTCACACATTTAAAAACACCCGCGTCATAAATATATATATATTCATGCATTCATATATTATATACGTTAATACATTGGATACAACTTGTGTTTAGCGCGTGCAGAATATCCTAACTGAGCATTATAAAGTAACTTAGAACATCTAGCACAGAAACCATTCTATAAATAACTGTGACATAGTTTTATACTTATGATTAAAAAAACTGTTACAATATTGACCTTAGCTCTTGGTACATTTTGTCTGACACACAGAACCACAGTGACAAATATAATATAACAAAGGCCGAGTGGAATCCGCATACTGGAACATATGCACGTTCTGTAGTTTTCTTCCCTGCTAAGCCCGCTGGTGCAGAGAAATAGACAAGTTCAAAAAAGCTTTCGACCAAGTGATTTTCACTCTTTTTGAAGCGATTTTAAACGCTCAAATATCCAGAAATTGGGCCTTCCAAACACGTTTTCGAGCGCGTTGGCCACAGCGAAAGCACCGGCTCAAGCCGCGCATCCCCACTAAAGGCAGTTCACGGAGCAGCCGCATGGTGGCGACGCTGTTCGATCTCGAGGCGAATAGCAGGGCTCATTTTGAGGCTATTTCTAGGAATCTGGTAGCTAATTACCTTGACTTCGAAATATTAAGCAAATACTCATGTGTTCACTTTCTGTGGAAGCATTTTCGAGATATGCTAACTAGCCTTGTTCAGAGATATGTGCCGACACGGAAAATTAAGCACAAACGCAAATGCGACAAACCTTATTTTACGAATCAGGCGGAAATCCGCAGCCCTCTCCACGTTCAAAAAGGACGGCAGCGCTTTGAACTATAAGAAGATAAAGACGTTATCTGAATGGGTATTCGTAACGCGATTCGCAAACAAAAGCGGTCATATTCTGCAAGACTTAAGTAGAATTTGGGGGCAATTCAAAGCTATTGTGGAAGTACATAAAATCTATGAACAAAGTGGCCATGGGCATCCCAGCAATTCCTGAAATCCTTCTCTCACGCTCGCTTGATTCTGGTAGGATTCCGTCAGACTGGAAATCCGCCAATGTTGCGCCAATTTTCAAATCTGGTGACAACACGTCAGTTGAGAATTACCGTTCACTCTCTTTACTGAGTATTTCTGGCAAGATATTGCAGCGTATTATATATTCAAATATCATGAGCCATTTGTCACACAATGACTTTCTTTCAGCGGCCTAGCATGGTTCTCGTAGGAAGTATTCATGCACTTCCCAGCTAACCTGCTTTTATCACGACCTGGCTTATAACTTTGACAAACAAATTCGCACTGATTGTGTATTTATTGACTTTAGGAAAGCGTTCGACACAGTAGATCATAATTTATTGTTGTAAAAACTGTCTTCTTTAAGCCTAGACCCAAAGGTCTAGTTTTCAACTGGCTTACCGATTATTTGGAATGCCGGAGACAATGCGTAGTTATTAACGGAGTGAACTCGCCTTCGACTGTTGTTACGTCGGGTGTTCTGCAAAGATCCGTGCTAGGTCCCCTTTTATTTTTGATTTTTATAAACGATCTTATCAGTGTTGTTGGTTCTTCCATTAGGTTATTTGCAGATGTCTGTGTAATTTATCGGACCGTAGACACGATTCATGATGTTAATATTTTCCAACGTGATTTAACTAAAGTAGAACTATGTGGTGTAAAGACTGAGGTATCAAAACTGAATGAGGGCAAATGTAATGCTATGTCGTTTTCTAGTAGCATCAACGTTTTAAACTATACATTGTATAATTCTATCCTCGAAACGGTTGACGAATAGGAATATCTATGTGTCAAAATTCACAGAAGTCTTAAATGGGAAAAATACGTTGATATGATCGTTAGCAAAGCTAGCAGCACTCTCGGCTTTTTTAGAAGAATTTTAAAGGGGCTCCCAGGGACATTAAGGAGATAGTCTATAAATCGTATGTTCGACATATTTTGGAATACTCTAGCACGGTTTGGATCCGCACGAGATTGGTTGTAAACAAAACTTTGAAAAAATTCAAAACTAAGCTGCAAGGTTTGTGACAAATTCATATTCACCTTATGTGCGATCTGCGCATTTAAAATCCATGTTGGGATGGGTGTCTCTGGAGTCTCGGAGAACGCAAGCTCGGTTGAAATTTCTCTGTGATATTTATTTCGATCTTTCTGGTGTTCCTTCCGGTAACTACTTGTTCCCTTCTAGTTTTATTTCTAAACACCTAGATGACGAACACAAGATTGAGCCTTACCGTTCTAGATCAACAATTTTTCAAAACTCTTTTTTTTTTCTTTTTTTGTTAAAACGATCCCTGAGTGGAACAGCCTCCCTCGTGACTTAATTCATTCTGCCTCCAATGACATTTTCTTGAAAAGAGTCCACGAATTTCTGTTGCGTTAAATGTTATTTTACTTTTGTACCTTGAAATGATGTTCATTTCTATGTACTGTTATGTTCTCCTCTCCCCTACGTAGTGCCACGCATGTGGAATTGTAGGGTACTTGAAATAAATATATAAATAAATGGCGCTATAAAGAGACAGCGAAGCTGACGGCGACATTGCACTTGGCTTCCGCGTCAAGACTTCCCTCGGGAGCCAACCTGGCGACGTGAGGCTATAAGCCCAGAAAGGTATGAACAGTTTGAAGCGTGTGACGTAAACTGTCTGGGTGTCTCTGCGGCGACTGTCGGTTGTGGGGGTCTAGTGGTTCAACTACGGAGTTGACGTCAGAAATCCAGCGGACGCTAACAATCACGCGGGGGGCGCCGTGACGCAGGACAATGCGGTTTGGGATTAGACGGCATTGTCTTCTTCGGATGACCCGGATGGGAGTGCAGCAGACTCGACTTACCGGGTACCATGATCGATGGCGACAATAGCGCAGCGGTTGCGAGACGCAGTTATTGGTAGGTGGCCGAAGAGATCAATACCTAATCTAAGGGGGTGCTATGGAAATTCGATGTGGTGAAGAAGTCTGGCTGATGGCGTTGGTTCGTTGCTGGCATGTAAGACAGGCATTAACATAACAAACACCGTGCTGTAGAGGCGCGACTAACAGTAGCGTTTTAGAATTAGGTAATCGGTTTTGAAGAAACCTAGCTAAGCAGAGCTTGCATCGTCGTACAAGGTGCGTAGCAATTGCTGGCAGAGGCTCTTGTGGACAGCCAGGAGTAGGAGCGGGATCGTCATGGGAATAATACAAGAGCCCATACGCTAGAGCAAAATCCTTGCATTGAAATTTTTCGACCAGGAGATGAGTGGGCGGTATTGAATTGAGGTGATATATGATGCGGGAAAACTGGGGGCCATCAGCTGGTAAGACTCGCTTCTGTGTATGCAGCAGGAGTGGATAGAGGATTGTAAGAAGAGCGTATAAAGGCTCTAAACAGCTGTTATACTGTCGTAGCGCCTTGTGGTGTCGTTCCTGCCTTTTTCTTTGTTTTCTCAATCTCTCTCTTTTGCGAGACACGTCAATACTGGAACAACGTTTTTATTTTTTTAAACGTCAACAGATGTCTTATACATTGCTGTTGATGTCTTGCGTATTGCTTTGCAGGTTGGTGAATTTTTCCCAACATTAGGAGATAATGATAATAATTGTAGCCAAATGCCAGGATCATGCCCGACGCCACAGTGATCGGCCTGAACGTTCTTTAAACTGAGCCGAAATCTCAGCACATGGCTCAACGTATTTAATGTCCCTCACGAAATAGGCGTGTCTAAGCAGCTTGTACAGTGGCATCAAGTTGCTTCCGTCCTCGTTCGGGATCGAATCCGCAACCTTGAGGTCAGGAGCCGGACACGCTACCAGCTGGCCCACCGAGGCCGGTCCATCTTTGGAGAGAACAATTAGTCTCAACAACAGCGGCTAATAGTGATAGCAAACGAAAGTTAGTGGCAAAGAACGAGGAACGCGGTTTAAAAAGAGTATATGAAAAGCACAATGTACGAGCAGTTGTTGACTAACACGTTCCAAACTACTTGGTATCAACTCTACCTCGGGTTTCGTTTTGTTGTTTCGTTATACTTCATCTTTATGTGTGTGTGAATAAAGGCAGAGGGAGCGAGCTACAACGGCACGGTCATTCTGGAACGATTCACGGACTGGGTGATTGCTCGGACTAACTGTACGAAGCATATGACCGAGTTAATTCAACAGCAGTAACGTACCTTTACCACACTCGCATCCACTTTGCACACTCAATTTATGCGTGTCTTAGCTACTATGCTTTCCACCATGATATGGGGCATATGACCTTAGTTGCTTTTGTAGACAATGGACCATTTCTGGGTGCGCATGCCCAGTCATTTCTGGCGGGGGCCGACATGTTTGTTGGCATGAAAACATGCTGTAGGTTGTGATACGAATTGGCGATGGTTTTTCTCGCAGTGCCTGTATGTGTAAACTGCTGAAACATGAAAGGCATAAATGTCGGTCTATGCTTCTTCCGCTTCCCACCCTAAAAGCTCTGAAAGATGCGGGAACTTTGCATTCGCGCCGTTGGGCGCATGAAGAAAGGTGGTTCCGTGTAGATAACGAGGAAGAACTCACGTGTCACGCTCTCAGTCCCCAACATCTTTCTCTTTGCCGGTGCTGGCGCATGTGCTTTGAAGCTTCTCGCAATGCCTGTAATGTGTTGCGTCAAACAGTACGAGTGTCGCCATGATAGTTGTCATGAAAACATGTTGTGTTACGAATAAGCCTTAACAAGTTTTCCAGTGTTTTTTTTTGGGTGTATCGCGTGTTGTTTGTGTCTACAGAAGCAGGCTATACCATTCAAAACAAAATGTTATCCTGCTATGTCCTCAAAAAATGCCAGCTACGCCCACGTGGTATTAATTTGTCATCATTGCTCCGTCATCACCAGGAGCGACGCGTACATGAAAATGGCCCATTGAAAAACGGCAATGAAGCATCCTAAAATTTATTACAGTTTCCTTCCGTATTCCATTTCAGTCTGTACCTGATGAAGCGTGGTCTACCACGCAAAAGCTTGTACTAAATTTTAGGAAGCTTCATTGCCGTTTTTCAATTGTCTACTCTACTATTGGACCTGACTTTCCCCACTCTACCGGAGTATACCTCTCTTGCTTTTGTTGCATAAAACTGCAATCATTATCACTTTTACCTTACCATCAACGCCTATTCATTCTGGGGGTTACGGAAGCTACATTTCTCATGTCGTAGCAGCAGTAGGTATGATAGCAAGGTGCTCCTGTCCACGACGCACGACAAGTGTTTCGCTTCGGCTGAACTGTTAATTTACCTCGCTACTTGCTACTCCCTTTCGCTGTTTACTTTTTTCTCTCGTGTTTTTCTCGCGTGTGCATTTTCTCATTTTTTAACCAACTGAGTGGACTCGGGTAGCCAGCTCGACTTTGTCGGCACTTACGCCCTCTTTTATCTTTTTTCGTTTCTTTATCATCATCATCATCATACTCCTGTCCAGCGTTTAAAGCTCCCGTGTATTCTTCACCGTGTATTCGTGTAGCTTCTTACTTTGCATTAAACATATTCCCCCCCCCCCCCTCCCGTGTATTTTTCACCTCGTAGCAGTTTACATGAATCACGATGGGACAAGTTGCTCCATTGCAACAATTGCGATACCATTTAAAATTTACTAACTGTGCCTAGGGGGGATATGAAAGTTTACTAAATAAAAAAAGGAAAGGTCAGCCAGACAAAGGTCGGCTTGAGATTGCAAAATAAAAAAATAATCAAGAAAAATAAATAAATAAAGAAAGAAAAACAGCACATAGGTTCCTGTACCACTGGAACGTGAAATGATCAAGGCGAACAGCACAGCACAGTGCATCGCGTACGCATCCAAAACGGAAATCTATATCTGCAGCTATACCTACAAACGGACCCATTTCATCAAGATTCGAAGATGTAGTCCGCTAATATGGTTGGTCGTCCAGAAAAAACAGGAAAGCGAAGAATAGCAGTCATATATCGTAATCAGGACTGTAATCAAATCTCTTACCGCACGAAAACATTTTGTGCACAAAGCATCGATCGACCTCTGTGATAAGGAGCCAAAATTACTAACTCAATATTACTGAATGTGTCCAATACATCACATCACTTTCCTGCCAATTCCATTTTCTGTGGATCAAACATATCGACAACTTCTGTGCTGTTTCCTATCGCATTCGCTTTAAGGAACCCAATCACCAGAGTGCGATCGATAAGGAAACAGTTACAGCTAGCGGCCAAAGCCGGCGTCTACCTCGACCACCGGATCGAAAGGAGACGCGACTTTCCACGGCTAAAACAACGGCAGAAAGACCCGATCCCTTTCTCTCGCAGCCTTTGTAGTAAACCTAGTGTAGCCACCGAGTTCGGCGCACACGGATGTGTCTGGAAATTGAGGGAAGAACGAATACAAAGGGCTGTTCGCAAATCGGAAAAGGGTGGTATTGGACACGTGTCAGCGTTTGACTGATGACATATATGTCGATCTTGAAGGTCACCTTGTGCTGACTGTGCAGTCTACGTAGAGGAAATGTCGATGAGACAAAAAACTTGCAGACGATCACGGAACGTGTTTCGGTTTTCAGCGGCAGCTGTTAGTAACGTTTGCTGACGCTGACGAAACGTTTTGCATTGCCGCAACACTCTCCGTAACGGTCTGCAAATTTGTTTGTAAAATACTTGTTAAACGTTTGCAGAATATTTATTAATTTGGAACTCCGAGAAAAGTAAGAGAAGTACACAGTACAACGACGTCTCTTCGTACGACTTTTCCTTGTCTCGGAGTTCCTTTCCATCATGTACAACCAGCTAACCTGCACCTTATCTCTCCTTCAAGGCTATTAAAGCCGATCCCTTAATGCTGTATTGACCTCCGTCGTGCATGAGGTGAGGGCATGATTGAGGCGCCGGATCTGCATCCACGGCATTCGAGGAGAGATCAGTCGTCCCCCCCCCCCCCCCCCAAGTCGAGCCCGAGCAAATCGGTCGGCGTGGGCGGATAAACATAGCCTTGGCACATTGTGAGCGCGGGAACTCTGCCGGCGCGCAGTGAACATAGACACGTCGAGTGAAGGCGAAACGTGGTCAGGTCGGCGTCGGGTAGGAGCTCTCTAACATCTAGTTCACACTTAGTGACGCCCGACGCGAAGTCACGGCGCGAATAGTGGCTCCGAGGGCCATTTGCAGAGAACACGTGTTTCGTGTTCTGACTACGGAGAGCTTGCCGCTATGTCGCGGCTGACGAGACCCTTCGGTAATATTGCCTCGGTCTGCTGCCCTTTTAGTACGTTCTGTGGGCCCCCGTGTTGTTCCTCACATTTCGAGATATCTGTAGCTCATCACACTGAACTTTTTATTGTCGTAATGGTACAAGCGTCAGTAAGTCAAGGCAATACGAAAAACGCACTTTGGGGGTGTCGGTTTCCCTTAGGTCACACTGCTCACCCTCGTTTATTTACTTATCGCGGCGCCGGTACAGTAGGGAGTTTAGAATGATTCGAACGATTAGAAGATATTTAGAAGATTGGGAGGTCATTACGATGACAGTTCCGAGAATATGGTATGCCAAGCACCTGATTCCTTTCAAGTGGCTTGCATCACCTTGCTGATCTCGGACTTGAAAGTCCTTTTAATTTTCGGTTTATTTCCCTGCAACGTTTCCGATGTGCTAAATCTCCCTAATGTGTGCTTCCTTTCGATTCCCTTACCCCGCACGCAACTGCCGACCCGTCGCGCCGCTCTCCCTTTCCAGCAGCAATGCTCGATGGAGAGGTACACAGCGTTCATAGAGGAAAGAAAAATGGCGTTGCCGATGTACCTCGAGAAAAGGACAGCTAATAAGTAAATGCAAAATGGACAGGTCAGCTCCACACTCTGTGCACGCTGGTGGGTGCTCTCCTTGTAACAAATGCCTATTGGTCAAGAAAGTATGACCCAATCTGAGCCGACTAAACAAAACTTCGTGCAGTCGGCTCTGAAAGTGTTGCACGCACTTTCCAATGTGCGGTTTTAGGGTGTGCAACTTGTTGACTGTTTGTGTTTACCAGAAGTCCTGCCATTTTTTATTAATGTCTCTCTTGAACTGACGGACTAGATCACATAAGGGAACTTCAAAAGGTGTGACATCGCTTCCCTGGGCAGAAGCTGCCGCGCGGTCAGCTTTCTCATTTCCACTTATGCCGACATGGCTAGGTACCCAGCAAAATGTTAAGGTGTAACCTCTACCCTGTACGACACTCGCTAAGTATTGTGCACGCCTCACAAGAAGATTTTTGTGAGTTTTTATAGTATTAATTGCATGCACGGCACTAAGTGAGTCCGTATATATAACAGAAGATATTATGCGCATTTGTAAGACATGGTTGAGTGCCACCACAATAGCGTACATCTCTGCACTGAAAATGGACAGGACACTGCTAAGACAATGGGATTTTGTGCAGTCACCAGACACCATGGCACATGATACCGCTGAACTGGTCTTGGATGCATCGGTGTAAATTTCAGTGTGGTCACCGAAGCTCTCCTTGAGAAGTTCAAATTCGTGCTGTATCTCAACAGCAGGTCTTTCCCGTTTGTTGAACTTCAACAGTGAAATATCGCATGTTATAGCAGGTTGCCAGGGAGGGAGCATTTTGCTACATTGCAAAGAAGGCAGGTTGTAGCTCAGAAAACCGTAGTGTTCGGTGTCGCGTTGTAACCGCAGACTGAAAGGCACAACAGCACTGGGCTTGTTAATAAACAACCGTTCAAAACGGGTGCCCTCCACACAGGGTAAAGCAGGGTGTTGAGGATACCCTCTTACCCTCAGTCCGTACGATACTGCAAGATAGAAGCGTCGCCTTTCTAGAGACCACTCATTAGCTTCAACATAGAGACTTTGAACTGGGGAAGTCCTGAAAGCTCCAAGCACCAACCTTAAGCCGAGGTGGTGCACTGTATCCAGACATTTTAAGGCAGAAGGCCGTGCTGACCCATAAACAAAACATACATAGTCTAACTTGGAGCGCACAGTGCTCGTATATATGCGATGAAGGGTCTCACGATCGGCACCCCAAGGCCTGTGTGACAGGATTTTCAAGATATTTAAAGACTTGAGGCCCTTTGCTTTTAAGTTTTTGATATGCGCTGAGGTTGTGAGCTTTCTATCAAAAGTTACACCCAGGAACTTGTGTTCATCCCGAACGGCAATATCCTGGCCGCTCATTTTGAGTGTGGGTTCTGGGAATAGACCCCTAATTCTTGTAAAATGAATACAGACCGTCTTGCTCGGTGAAAACTTAAAGCCGTTTTCACACGACCACTTTTCTAACTTGTTAAGAGTCAGTTGAAGCTGTCGCTCACAAACAGCCAGACTTGAAGCTGAGCAGGACATTTGCAAATCATCAACGTGCAAGGAATACTTGACTGATGGCGGCATAACGCTTGCAACGGAATTCACTTTCACTATAAACAGTGTAACGCTGAGAACGGAGCCTTGTGGGACACCGTTCTCCTGCACGAATGGACGAGACAGTGTAGCTCCCAGTTGGACCTTGAACATACGTCCTTGAAGGAAGTTGGAGATACAACGGAACAACCGGCCTCGTACTCCCAAGGAGTGCAGGTCTCTTAGAATGCCGTATCGCCAGGTTGTATCGTAGGCTTTTTCGAGATAGAAAAATATGGAAACACAGTGTTGCCTCCTAATAAATGATTCTCTTATGGTGGTCTCTAGCGCAGGAAGTGATCTGAGGTAGAACGGGAGGATCTGAACCCACACTGATACTGGTCAAGGCATTGATTTTCCTCCAGGTAGTATATAAGCCGGGCATTGACCATGCGCTCGAAGGTTTTTCCAAGGCACCTGGTCAGGGCAATAGGCCTATAACTCGCTGGATCCGAAGCATTTTTTGCCAGGTTTGAGAAGAGGGATGATGGTCGCCATTTTCCAGCTGGCAGGCAAGGATTCTTCTTGCCAGACGAGATTGAAATAATCAAGAAGGCTTTCTAAAGAGGTAGTTGATAAATGACTGAGCATAGAATAGGTGATACGACCAGGGCCAGGTGCTGTGACTTTACGGCAGCACAAGGCTCTGAGCAATTCTTGCATTGTGAAGGGCTGGTTATAGGCACACCTATCACCTGTACCACTTGAAATGTTCTGTTTTTCGGCATCATGTTTAACTCTCAAGAAGTTATCAGCATAATGTGAAGAGCTTGACACATTTGCGAAGTGTTCACCGAGAACATCGGCCTGCTCCTCCATGTTCTGACAAACACTACCCTTTACCTTCAGTAAAGGTACATAAAAACTGATATAGTCACCCTTAATTTTTCTCAACCGGTCCCATATTATTTTAGAAGGTGTGCTTGAGTTCAGGGATGACACCAAATTATTTCAAGAATCTTTCTTGGCTTGATGCCTTGTCCAACGTGCCTTTGCACGAGCTTTCTTGAAAAGAAGTAAGTTTGTGCTTGTGGGGCATCTCCTGAAAATACACCACGCCCGATTTTGTTGCTTGCGAGTCTTCTCGCAGTCACTCGTCCACCATGGCTTTGGACATCTTGGAAGGTTACCTTTTGTTTGTGGAATTGACTGCTGACCAGCATTTATAATAGTATTTGTAATTACAGTGTTTGCCTCGTCAACATGAAGATGTTGAAAAGATCGGGTCAAGATATTGGCCTCTTTGGTGAAGAGGTCCCAGTCTGCCTCTTGTAGTTTCCACCGAGGCGGGCGTGTTGCAATGTTGTTGGTGAGGCCACGAAATGTGACAACAATTGGGAAGTGGTCGCTACCACGCGGGTCGTGATCCACTCTCCAATCTAAAGAGGAAAAAAGGGAAGGACTGCAAAGAGAGATGTCAATAGCAGAGAAGGATTGTGTTGCAGAGTTTAGGTAGGTTGTTGACCCTGTGTTTAGGAGGCAAAGTGACCTGGAAAAGAGAACTCTCTCAACCATTTTCCCACGGTTATCAACCTTTGCGCTGCCCCACAAGGGATTATGCGCATTGAGGTCGCCTAAAATCATCATGGGCTGAGGGAGCTGGTCAATTAACCTTTCAAACTCTCTCTGACCGACGGAAGTTGAAGGAGGAAGATATAATGAACAGACAGTTATAGTCTGTTCAAGACACACACGGACAGCAACAGCTTCTAGGTCTGTTGTAAGTGGAATATTCATTGCAGGTACAGAGCGAGGAAGGGCAATGGCTACACCACCCGACGAACGTGCCCTGTCTACACGATCTTTTCGAAATATATTGCAACTACTAAAAGGGTTGAAATTTTCTGGATTTAAGTAGGTTTCCTGCAGACAGAAACAAGTTGCATTGTGTTCCTCAAACAAGTCGTTAACGTCATCCAAGTTAGAAAAATGACCTTTCCACTGAAGTATGGTGCCCGCACCCATTAGGAAGGTAAGGAAGGAAAAAAGGAGCAATAACTTTGTCATAACTTGGATGTGTAACTTGGAGTGTGTGGTAATGAAAGTTTAGTTTAGGGAGGAGTAATTCTCGGTGGAGGCATTTTCGGTGTCTCTCTTACTTTCTTTCCCCTACCTCTGCTAGCCGTTTTCTCTCTTTGTTCTTTTGCAAGAGAGGAAACACCTGACTGGCTGGACTTCTGTGACAGAGAGTCATCGTCCTCCACCTCCATGTTTTGTTGTATACCTTCAGACGAGGCCCCGTCCCAAATAGACTGCGTGCCGTCAGCTTCACAGGAAGCTGAGGCCGTCTCCTGACAGCTCATCTGGCAAGCCAGGGAACTTTTAAGGGACACTTCCGTGTCCTGCGTTTCGTGTTGGGGGTTGTGAGGTGGAGGCTCAGACGTCTGAGTCTCCACTGAAACTCTGAGTGGTGCTACCCCCCTGCGCACTACTTCACAGAAAGTACATTTTCTTTGAAATTCAACCTGTGCCTTTGCTGCCCTGTATGTTATATTTTGTCCTGTAAGCCGTCCGTCATCTCAGAGTCAGAACATGGTAGCAACTCACTGGCAGATATATGACCCCTTTCACTGTGTTTAAGATGCGATGTACTGTGACAGAAACTGGGGTTTCTCCAATGGTCTTTAGTGAACAGAGCGATGTACTTTGTTGCCTAGTTTGCACTTCTCCGGTGTTCAGTTTCCTTGCGTTGTAAGACTTCCCAACCACTTGTTCAAGTGTCTTAGCCACAAGAAATGGGGACAGCCCTGCAAACGACTTTGTTTCATTATCTGCTTGGATAACTAGGTATTTGGAGAACCACGACTCGTGAGGACTGCTTTCAAACAAACTCATTGTGATGTCCTCGGTGCGGTGCCGCTTTGGGCGCCGATCAGTGTTTTTTTGGTTTGGTTTGTCCATAAAGAGTGTATGCTGAATTCTGTGCAAAGGGTGTGTCGGCCACCACCGACCCCAACCAAGGGAACGTGTCCCACACGCTAACACTTACCTGTGCACTATACCCAAGTGCAGCTTCTGGAGAGTGAAAGACTGCCCAAGGTTGACCCTTGCCGCCAAAGAAGGTGAAAAAGGAAAGGTAGAGGCTGAGGAAATAGAGAAAGAGAAAGCAATGAAAGTGGAGATGGCGACTAGCTGAATAGTCCTGGCCGGGCCCTTCAGGACCTCCCGTCTATGGGAAGCAGGGGCCCAAAGCGGTGTGTTGCTTTTACGGATTGGCCCAGAAGGGTCCCAAACAACCTCCAGGTCCACTCAACCACCAGGGTCCCCCTTTCCCCAGACACGGGAAAGCCACGCACAGCTATACGTGGGGGTCTCCCTCCTGCAGCGACCCAACCGTGAGTGTAGGAGGGGGCTACTGCGGCTGCTGCCGGTCGATGGGGGCGCCAAGTTCCCGAAGCCGGGACTTCGCCATGCCTCCACGTACATCGTGATGATGTTCCCCGGATCTACCTGCGGCACTTGGTCGAGCAATGGGCTCCCTTACCGCATCTCCAAGCCACTGGTCACTCACTTGCCCTGACGACGCGCCAGCTCGGCAGCGCCTGAACACGCTCGTGACTACGGCTCACGTCGCCCCCACCGCACACGTCCTGCCTGCCTTCGCCACCCTCCTCGACGCTCCGGTACTCGTGGGCCACCAGCGACCGCCAAGTGACCGCCCATCCCTGCGTCATGCCTCTTGTCTCCGCATCTCTCTACCCGCTCCGCATTTGAGGGGGGAGTACTGTGGTGGCCACCGATGATGACGACGATGTGCCCCCGCTGCCACACGCTCGTCACTTCTACCGGCACCGTCCTAGCGTGAGGCCATGCACATCTGCCCGCTGGGATATTCCACCGTCGCCGGCCAGGACTCATGTAGAGGAATGCCACCTCCTCTACAGACTCCTCAGTGCAGCCCTCTTTCTTGACGTTGCAAAAGCCTACGACAGTGTTCTTCACAGCGTCATGGTTGCATCGCTTCAGGAGACTGGACTGGGTGGCTGCACCCTCTCATGGCTACGCGATTGTCTTTCGGACAGATCTTCTTTGTCTGTACGCGACAGGGCGATAGTGCCGCGTACCCTATGTGCCGCGGCGTTCTGCAGGCCAGTGTTCCGAGCTCCCTCTTATTCAATGTCATCGTGGCACACCTGTCCTTTCAACTGCCTAATCATACCCACATCACCATACATGCGGATGATATTTGCATATGGACTTCTGCTGTGCGGCGGGACACCGTACAACGCACCGTGCAATCTGCTCTGGACGCTACCGTGTCATATCTCGCTTACCGAGGGGTATCGGTACCGTCAACCAAAACCGTGACTATGCCCCCCCCCCTCTTCTTGACAGGATCAAGACTGCCGTTTGTTCGCTGGTGCAAGTACCTTGGCGTAGCCATTGATCGGGGACTAACGGTCTCGACAAATTACTGCCCTCTGTGCCACCACATGCTGTTACATTAACGTGCTTCGCCGCCTCTGTGGATCCTCTTAAGGTCCTGCTTGCACCGACCTCCTCCAAGTACAGACCTCTCAGATTATGGGCACTTTACGCTACTGCTTGCCTGTCCACATACTGAACTGAACATACACACATACGTCACCCAATGTATGTGTTTGTGTGTTGCCGGTGTTGCACGGTATTTCCCCCTTCAAGGAATGGCAACTGCTTAATCTTGAAGCTCGTAGACTGCGCGCTTACTTGGGAGTCCCGAAGACTACGGAAATCTTCTCTGTTATCATCGAAGCGCGCTTTTCTTCCGTGCTCCAAACTTGAACGCGCTGTCTTGTACGGCACCCTTGTCACCACCTTCGAGATGTTACGCAGCGTTGGCCTGGTTCTGCGTACGGCCAAGCTGTTCTGCGCATACAAAACCACATCCCACCATCGCATACCTTGGTCTCTTATACGGAGCCGATATAGACCTTATGTCCAACCCCTGTGCATATATCCGTTCCTGACCTTGCGAGAAAGAGCCACGTCCCAGCTGTCCCAACTTAAGCTGCAACACCTCCACTTCCTGCACTCGAATCGAACGGAGGTTTACACTGACGTCTCGGTGTCGGCCGATTGATCATTATCTGCTTTTTATGTTCCTGAGGAGGAATACTAGCATGGTTTCAAGCCCTTGCCCACGCTGTCATCAAGCGAACCAGAAGCCTTTGCTATATTATCCGCTATGCGGCACATCTCTTCGTCGACACCAAGAGTGTAGACTCTTCTTTCAGACAGCGTTGGATGCCCTGGCATCGTATTCGCACAAAGTGATCAACGACATCCACATGCAGATCATTTGCCTGCACGCCATGCTGTTGTCGCTAGGCCACAGTGTGTGGTTCCAGTGGATTCCGTGCCACGTCCTGCACCGTTGGTTCAAGCTACGCGCCAGTGATGGCCACTAACTACTTCTACGGTAGTTTAACTATAACTACTAACTACTTCGCGATTGAGTAGTTTAACTAGTAGTTCAACTACTTTTCAGGGGAGTAGTTAAAACTACTTCTTTAACTACTGCGATGTAGTTTAACTACATCCATAACTAATGTTGTCCACCAACACCAATCCCTTGTAGTGTTCTTGGACACCTAAATATGAATCACAAGCAATGATGAACTTTGGCTCGAGCCATTGCTACGATCGTCAAATACAAAGCTTGCGGCGGGATTCTTTGTGCTTACGCGATAAACTAAGTTGCAGAATTATTTCACAGCAAATGAGGCCTCACTGGACAAGCATTAAAAGTGAAGATTTAGTACACATGAACGACACAATTACTCTGCACATCCCTTCTCATCAAACAAGTAGCTCAATGTAAAAGTCGGAAGCACAATCGTGCCGTGAAGCTTGCGGCAAAATCGGAAGTAGTTCGGACCTTCAGTAACCTAACTACTGTAGTTAACTACGTAAAATAGTAGTTTAACTAGTAGTTGCCACTACATTTCTGCAAGTAGTTAACTACTTTTTAACTACAATCTGGTAGTTTAACTAGTAGTTTAACTACATGTAGTTAACTACTGGCCATCGCTGCTACGCGCCACCGGCAGAGCAGTTAGTTCGGCTCTGGCTTTAGGACTCATGCACAGGGACATCACCTCCTATACATTTCTACAATTCTACATTCTACAACGAACACCATGTTCGGCGTAATTCGGCCATTCACCATCCTAAATTTTTCGGCAGCAAACCAGCAGCGAACCACCTTCTGGCAGGCAAGTCGCACCGGGACCCCAGTTCCGCCGGGGACCCGCAGGGAGATCACAGCAAGTTCACTTTCCGGCCTCCACCTGCTTCATGATGGTCGTCCCCGGCACTTCTCTGGCGACAACCAGCATTCACGCTCTCCTACCGGTCGCGGTACTGTCGCCCACTCAGCAACGCACTCACCCAGCAACAATCAGCACTCAGCGCACTCAACAAGGGCTCAACACACTCAGCAGACACTCAACACAATCAGCAACCACTCAAGCAGTAAATAACTCAGCATTCACATCTCATCACGGCAACCCGCCCAGATCGCAGCGCTCTTGTTCCCTCCATCCCGCTGCTGCCGCATCAACAGCCACAATCACAAGCCGTGTGTCGAGTCATCCACTATCCACGAGTCCTCTTCACTCTCTTCTGCATGGTATCGACGCGGACCTCAACGGCATGCACCGCTCCGCGTCTGAGGGGGGGGGGGACGATGTGGCGTCCCGTGGACGACGATGACGACGTGCCTCTGCTGGCGCGCGGCACTGCGCCTGCCAGCCAGTTCTACCGGCAACGTCCTAGCATGAGGCCACGCACATCTGCCCGCTGGGGCATTCCTCGCCGGTCAGGACTCGTGTAGTGGAAGACCATCGTTCTCTACATAGTCTTGGAGAATTCCCTCGCCGATTATACAGCCAGGTATGCCCGTGCAGCGGGGTCTGTCATTTCCGTTCCTCTTACCTCATCTGTATGCCGGCTCTCCATTCACCGATACTGCACCAATAGCTCTCAGGGCGTTTTCCAAGTTGCCGTCAGGACGAACTCTTTCCTGCGCTCGATTGACCCGACGATGGCCCACACTCTGCAAAGCCGCTAGCCCAGGGAGGAAGAGTCCTTGCTCCACAGGCTTCGACTGAACGTGGCGCCTACTCTACTGCTCCTCTTTAAGATGGGCCACCTTCCATCACCCATCTGCCCCACCTGGCATGTTCAAGGTGATATTCCACACCAGCTGCTCCATTGCACCCGTTACAGCCAACGCCATCTTCTCCTGCGGTCGTGCATCGCTCGCTTCGAGATCTCACACTTGTTCCTTGCTACGTTGCTATGCCCCACACAGCATATTGAGGTGACCAAGACACTTCTTCGGTTCGTGCGGGTCTGCGGCCTTCTGGATGAACAGTGACAGATCCCGTGTTATTTTTGTTTTTGTTTGTTCATTTTTTGTTTTTTGCTGGGAATAGCAAGCCGCTATATCGCAGGCTAAGCTATCCTCTTTTTTTTATCATAATAGCCGTATCCCCCCCCCTCGTTCAAGCAAAAGGTTAACAACGGTAATCGCTATGTCAGCCGTTATGGACATTGGATCACACCGGAAATACAATAATATTCTTTCATCTATACTATCGGACCACTAGAAGCATTGCAAGCGAACGACCTTCGAATTTTCGATCGGAGCACGCCTCATCAGCGGAGGACTTAAACGCCTGTTCTGGTGTATAATAGGTAGTACTTCATTTTGTATGCAGAACAGGGCGGTTCACTTGAGCGCGCTACTCATCAAAAGCAAGCATAAGTGCTGCTCATATTGATCTAATATTTGTAGGTGAATGTCAGGGTCGCTTCGTGGGCGATAGAGCATCAATTACATTGTGCTATTCCTCGACTAAACATCCCATCACTCTAAAAACAGAAATTAACCGCACAGCACGCTCTGCTCCAACCATTGCCACGAATGATAGGGTTATTGCTTCTGATCCGAAGAGAGAGGGGCGCGTACGCCTTTTTGTGTCAATTTGGATATGTGATAATTGACACAAAATGGCGTACGCCTCCCTCTCTCCTCGAATCAGAAGTGACAACCCTATCATTCCTGGCAATGGTTTGCGCAGAACGTACTATGCGGTGAAGTTATGTGTTTAGAGTGCCTTTAGATAACAATTGAAGAATGTAGAGGATTGGGTCAATATCCACTTCGCAAAACTAACAACAAAAATATAAAACACTGAAGCTTTCCTTTAATGGATACAAGCTTTCATGCAGTGGACTGGATCCGCTTCCGTTTCGCAACGATAAAGGCGGTGCCAAGTGTTCCGCAAACGCAAATTTCACCGAGAATACTTCGCCCAGAGACGGATTTTCGGCTGTCAAGTTTTTGCAGAAATCTTGTGAAAAAAGACGTGATTTTGAGTGCAGTACCGTGGTCGTAAGCTTCCGAACTCAGGAAGAAGAATGCTACCTTTGCTTGGCAATTTTTCGAGTTTAATTGCTCAAATTAGCTAAACAACAACAACTTTATTTTATGATGATGAATGGGGAGTTTCATCATCAGAGGCGATACTCTACCCCATTGCTGGTGGTGAAGCCGGGAAAGAAGTAATGAGCCCCTTCATAAGAATGAACGAAGTCCGATTGTGTCCAGAAAACGCAAACGGCCTCCATGTGTGGCAAAAGTCTCTATTTCCAAGTAGTTTTATCATTTAATGAAGTAAAATCAATTTTTAGGAATTTTATTTCGCTGAAGGTCCCACGATACGTAGAATAGATTTTCCGAAGGCGTCCGAAGTAAAATTGAAAAGTCCGAATTTGTATTTAATTAATGAGCGTATGCTAATGAGCCACCATTTATCATTATTGAGATCGTGTCTTTGTCACACGGACCAATCATTTCGCTTCACGAGCTTCTATAGCGCGAATTTTGATTTCGCAACGACATTCAATCAACACAAAGGGTTTGACGCATGTTTCCATTTCTGAACCGCGCATTGCATTTTTTTTTTTTTTTTTGATTACCTGAGCACGAACCCTTATGCGTGCCCCGCGTGCATCCGTGTTGTTACCGTGCAGGTGACGTTAAGGCTATGGTTTCACGGTAGCCATCTCATCCTCGTCGTCCTCATCTTCACCATCATCACAATAAAGCTCGCTTTTCGGAGCAACCTAACATTTGGTGGAGGTGCGAGCGCTTTCCCTCTGTCTAATATAGAATCCTGGAACTTTGGAGCCGCCGAGTGCTTACGATGACACCTGCATCTTGCCCACCTACTGCTGGCGGGACCCTCATCGCCGCAACCTTTGCCTGCTCCAGCAGTTCGACAGCGTGAACCCCCTACCTTCAGTGGCATTGACGGCCTGGACGTCGATGATTGGCTTGATGAGTTTGGCCCCGTCTGCCGTCACAACAAGTGGGACGACACTAGTAGACCCACCAATGTTGAGTTTTGTTTTATCTCTCTGGTGTGGAAAACACATGGTTCCTCAACCATGAACCTGAATTTGAAACCTGGGACGTCAGGACGTCTCCGCGATCTCTTAGGAAGGCCCGGTTTTCGCAAGTTAGATGCAGAACAAATGCTTTCCTCTCGCATTGAATGCCCGGAAGAATCGTACATGTCATTCATTGAAGACGTCCTGTCCCTTTGCAAGCGTTGCAATTCCGACATGTCTGATACCGAGAAAATCCGCTATAACCGTAAGGGCATCCGGGAGGATGCGTTTCAACTGGCTGTGAGCAAGGACTTGTCATCTGTGGACGAGGTTCTTTCCCTCTGTAAAAAATTGCAAGACTCAATTTCCGCAACAGGGAAACGCATCTACAGTACGGGACAGGCGCGGAACTCGTCACACTCGATAACCTTCGATGCTTAATCCGAGAAATCGTCCGTGACAAACTATCCACGCAACATCCCGGCATGAATATGTTGCCGTCGGCATTCCCTCTGAAGAACCAAACCTTGTACAGTCCCTCGTCCGCGAAGAGCTTGCCAATGCTCAGTCACAGCTTACCTCGTTTTCCGCGCATCCAACTTATGCTGACATCGTTCGGGCGAATCTTCCGCAGCGCTCAACCGTTGCTGCCCTCTCTCCGGGCCCCAGTAGGTCCCCATTTGCTTCAGCACCCCTCAGTCGTGTTAGCATACCTATGTCCCAGCCTGGACGTCCTCCTACCTGTTACTATTGCGGAATCATGGGTCACACCATTCGGTTTTGTCGGAAACGTCAGCGTGAGGAGCTCTGGTCCGGGAAGCCGTTCCTCCAGTTCGGTCAGCTAACGGCTTACCGTCAGGGGAGTTTTCAGGATCGAGCAGATGGTGATGCTCACGAGCCCTATTACTACACGCCGGAGTCAGTCGATGCTTCTTATGGAGAATTTCTGAGGGCCGATTATTCGGGTCCTCCTCGTCGTTCTCGGTCGCCTGCTTGTCGTCGTCGATCCCTTTCGCGTAGACCGGCACGTACACTCTAAATTGTTTCACACCTTTAAAGGTGTAAAATAGGTGTATTAACAAAGATCACACCCCTTTCACACCCTACAACTTTGTTTTGGAAGTTCCTGAGGGTGTAACGTTGGTGTACTCCACCCTCAGGTGAAATATGGTGATAGTGTGTCGCCCGGGTGTAGAAAGGGATTGTGTTTGTTTTCGTTCACATGAACAAAAGTAAATATATACAACAACAGGGAACAGGAAATTACATTACAACAATGCATGGCCTGGATTTAGAATAAGTCTACCATCTGGTAATGCATGCAGATTTAGAAGATCTGTTGAGATAGTGCTTAAAGTTCTTAAAACACGTTGCTCCTCATTGCAAGACAGAACAAATACATGATAGTGCTCATCATACTCAACTGTAGTTAATGTTTGTATGAGAAAAATGGTATCAGAGTTAATAACATGTATGTAACACGGGTAAGTCCTCCTCTGAAGATCCCTTGGCAACAATAGCCAACAGCAAATGTGTTATCATTATCAACTGCACTTTTCACATAAACTAAAGATTCTGCGTGAATCTCCTTGGAACCATCAGTAGATTTGGCATTTCTGATGAAGGGCTGCGACAACACATACATTTGATAAAATTGATGTCTTCTTGCTAATGAAAGGGTAATGTTCTTAAAATGTCGAGTTTTTCTGCAAACGTCTTTAAAATGCTGGTGTTTCCCTTCGAAACGCGTACAACCATACAGATAGGAAAGGACCAAACATCATGATGAGTCGCGGATAATGAACAACGTAATGCATTTTACAGGGGTTAGATATTTGTGGGTACAACACTGCAAAGCCTTGAAGAAACGAATAAATGCAGCGTTCTAAGTAATGAACATGCATATGAACATGCATACTGCGCATGAGAAGGACTACAGTTTCACGAAAAGCTATATACAGCTGCCATGCTTGATTGTCATGCACAGCTGCCACGCCATATGCATGATTGTCTGTATGTCGTCTGTGCATGTTTATACACATATTTAATCACCTTGATGTGCATACATATGTGGACCTCAATGTGATTATACGCAATATGCTGGTAATTGTGAATACACAGCTACCAGCTTGTTGCCATAAACCCAGCAGTTTTATTCGGCGTTACACCCTTTACACCCCAATTGCCATGAGGGTGTTAAAATACACCTTAAAAGGTGTGCGCCATGAACATTTTGATTTACACCCTTGAAGGTGTAAAACGATTTAGAGTGTATGACATCTCCTCCTCCAAGGGGAACCATGTAGCTGCAGTTCTCGGAGGTCGTACTGCACATTTCGCATCTCATTCAAAGGTTCTTCCTTTCCGCCTACGAAACTGTGTAGATGTCTTGATTGGGGGTTCTCCTTCATCCGCCCTCATAGATACTGGCTCTTCCATATCCGTTTTATCGTCAGCTCCGTGCAGAGAACTACGTAAGGTTACTTTTTCTGGTGAACATTATCTGAAGTCTGCTTTTAATACGCTCACTCGTTCGTCTGGCTTTTGCACTGCACGTGTCACTGTTTCTGGAGTCTGTTACCCTGTTGAATTTCGTGTGCTTCCAACATCGTTTCATGACATCATCCTTGGCTGCGATTATTTGCAAGAAAATGAAGCTATCATTGACCACGCCAACAATGAGGTAATGCTGCCACTGGAGCCAGTCTACGACACTGTCGTTCCACACCCGGTCTCTAAGCTTTGTACGATGGCGGGCACTATTCTTCATTTAGAATTCTTCCTTCTTTCTTCTCGGGCTACATTGTTCGTTCTCGCCGCCTCGCAGGACGCACGTTCCCTCACTGATGTCTTTTCACGGGCGCGCGTCATTCCCTGTCACTAATACTCTTTCGGAGCCCATTCTTTTGCCGTCTGGATTTGTTGTCGCTACCTATGAGTCCGTATGCCCTGACACCGTGTATGCACTTCAAGAAGCACATGACTAGGGTTCGTGGTTTTCGGCATTTTCCGAAAAATGCCGGAAAACACACCCCGAATGATTTTTTTCAGATTCGGAATATTCCGAAAAAATCCGAATTTCTCGTATCCTGACAGCTGCCATTCCTGGAACGGCAAAGAGAAATCCCCTTGGAATCTCCCTTTGTCGACTATTTCTCAAGCGTGGCATTATCTGTGGGCTGTGCTCTTGTTTCGGTTTGCATTTGTGTGTGTCGTTGACCGCCTTTTGGCAGCACACGTACTTAGTGGCACACCTACCTTTAGTGAATTTACTATTCAGAACCTTTATGGTATGTTGTTGTCGGGTTAAAAAGAGATCACGAGTGTACGGAGCTCCCAAACAGTTTCAAAAGCCGATCGCTCATCCCCTGCCCTAGCCTTCTAGTTAATCTTTGTGTTTTTTCTATTCCTCTATCTACTCCCCTCCAGTTACTACTTGGAGTAACCCCTGTTTCCGTTCCTGAGGCACTTCAAGACACTTCACTGTATGAGGACTTATTCTTATTTGCTCTACGATATGAATCTCGTATGGATGATATAAAGCGCGAGTTTTTCGAATATGCTGTATGCCCTGCCCCTCAGGTGGATATATCTCCTATTCAGTTTTGGACGACCCGTTCCAGCACATGGCCTTTGTTACCCCATTCTCCAAGGTCGAAAATAAAGTTGTTGTTTGGCCTTTGTTATCGCAGTGCGCCTCAAGCATACTGGGTATTCCTGTTTCTAGCGCTAATGTTGAGCGCGCGTTCTCTAAACTGCGTGTTATTAATCGCAAGGAGCGAGCCGCTATGACAGATGCGAGCATGATGATGTGCGCTTGCATCTATCACAACAAGAGGTAGTGTCCTTGTTTGCTGGTTTGGCACAGGCAATAAAAGACATTGGTAATGAAGCCATGAATCGATTCACTTCTTTTCGGTTCGTTGTCACTTCACGCGCAAAATAGGCTTTCCTTCACGCGAAATAAATAGATGCCCGTATTCGGGCATTTATTTTTTGGGCGGAATATAGATGCCGAAAAAATTCGATTTATACTCCCTCATATAAATGCCGATAAACACCCTCCGAATTGGGTTGAAAATAAATGCCGAAAACCACAAACCCTACACATGACGTTGGTCCGAAGTCATGCTCTCGGGATGGCAAGTCCTTTCCCCACATGATGGTGTCTCCGTCGCTTGACGACGTGTGACGCTTGACGCAAGTTCTTCTTGCACTAATTATACACGAGCGTGCACAAATACGTGAGGTCATATCAGCCCTGCCAACGGTGCAAGACTCCTCCCTTAACTCCCAGTCCTCTTCAACCTTTACCGCCAGCAATCCATCCTTTCCAACGAGTCGGCATCGACCTCTTCGGGCCGTTACCCCTATCAGTCTCGGATAACCGCTGGATAGTCAATGCCATCGACCACGCGACTCCGTATGTCGTTGCTTCTGCGCTGCCGACAGCTACCGCCACAGACATCGCCAAATTTTTCATTCTCCGGATAGTTCTTCAACATGGAGCCCCTAGAGTCATCGTAAGCGATAGAGGGCCGCAGTTCGTAGCCCAAATCGTCAAGGAGATCCTCGCCGCCTGTTCCGTCACCCATTCGTTGACATTGCCTTATCACCCCCAGACGAACGGCCTCACCGAGCGCTTGAACCATACTGTGGCTGATATGATGTCTTTTTACATTTGTCCTCGGCACGACAACTGAGACGCCTTGCTACCCTATCTTGTCTTCGCTTACAACACCGCCACGCAATCAACAACACAGTTCAGCCCATTCTTCCTCTTATATGGTCGTGAACCAGTGCACACTGTGGACACGCTATTCCCCTACGTCCCTGACCTCACGAACGCTGTCCTCGCGGACGCCACATGCCGTGCCAAGGAGTGCCGCCAAGTTGCTCGCTATCACACTTTCGATGTCCAAATTTCCGCAAAGCACCGCTACAACAAAACCCATCCTCCAGTTACTTACCGTGCAGGCGACCTTGTCTGGCTATGAGTTCCCCTCCGCAAGTCTGGTCTGTCCCCTAAATTCCTCTTCCACTACGTCGGCCCGTACCGAGTCATACGCGCACTTTCGGACGTAACGTACCTCATTCAGCCCTTGGACGTCCCCATAGACCATCATCGCCGTTCAACTGAGTCCGTCCTTGTGTCACGCCTCAAACCCTATGTTGCCCGTGCTTCATGAACGCCCGTCCTACATCTCGTGTGATTCGCCCGGGGTGGCTCACTCCACCGGGGAGGGGGGCAACTGTGAGACAGATATCATCCTCGTCGTCTAAATCCTCACATATCCTCGTGCAAATCTGTCAAGTTGGCTTTCTTGCAAGGTTATCTCCTGCCCTGCGAAGCCGGCTTTCTGTCTCGTGTCCCTGAATTCTGGTCATGCACATCATGGCCGATGTCTCATTATGAAAACGAGAGTTATTCGATAGCGCCACCTGCTTACGAATTATTCAGCCGGGGGATTTATGTGAAGCACGCTATACACAGACCATCCCTTCACTATGAAACCCTATAATAAACACCCTTATCGGCGCACGTCAAAAGAACCGCAGGTGGTCGAAATTATCCGCACTCTACGGCACGTGTAGCATGTAGCCACACAATTGTGGGCGCACTCACCTTACGTGTAAACCTGCTCCCAATTATTATGATTACCCTTATCGGCCCAACCCAGCTTCGCGCAATATCGACGCGCTGAGGAAGATTATACGGTGAATCAAATTCCTTTTCTGGTGTAAACATTAGACACTTAGGTCTGTCTTATGTGGTGCTCTGATGACGACGAATTCACGATAACAACTCGTGGCTTTACGTCGCGAGACAACTATGATCATCAGAGGCGCCACACTGGCGTGGACCAAGTTTGCCCACCTGGTGGTCTTCAACATGCGGCGAAAACAAAACACAAGTCGCACCGTATTCAACGTTTCTCGCGGAACACGGCGTGTCTAAGCAACTTGCACCCGACCACCAAGTTGCTGGCGTCCTCGACCGCGGGACTGAACGCTGGACCTTGGGATCGACAAGCGCACACTAATGTGGTATAACGTTAATTATTTCAGAAATGTAGAAGCTGTTGTGTTCAGAAATGTAGGAATGCTGTGTTCAAAAATACGCTTTCCTTCCCACTAGTAGTTCCTTTATGGTGGGGTAGAATGACAACCCTCTAGCTTACGATAGTTTACTCCGGTTGCATGCTTTTCGTTTGTTGCTTTTCCATCTTTCTACTAGAGCTGCGCGAATAGTAAAAATGTCGAATACGAATCGAATACGAATATTACAAATACTTGACTTCGAATACTGAATCGAAAGAATAGAAGACAATGATTTCAAGCAGCGCTGTTTATTGGAATGCGCACATACAGCACGGACAAACACGTTTTGATAATCATAGAAATATGTAAGGGACACATCCACTTGAAACGGTGAGGAAAAAGTTGCCACTCCCATGAGAGAATTTACACTGTTACAGTTGTAAAGTTCCTCAAGAGCAGGTGCTATTTTTGATGCAGTGAGACTCACTCTCAGGCATGTAACGCATGCTTAGCTGGAGCATCTTCAGCTTGAATGTGGATTTAAGAAGGTGGCTGTACAGACTAAAGAAGCTATGATTTGCTCGCAATGTCCGCATAGCACTTGTGATGCTATATCGCGCTGATCCAGACGCCTGAACATGTCCTCTTGTGTTATGGCAGGTGGTAGACGCGCGACAGGACATCTCCCGAAAATGACGTCCTTAATGGCTAATTGTAACTAGGCACCGCTGCTCTCATTAGAACCTTGAACGTCCACTTTCAGCGATGCTAAAGGGCGCACATTAAGTGCTATCACTCCAGGTACTACCTTTCGCGTAAAGGTGCTGCTCTCTCACGTGGCAGCGGTTGCTTTCTCGCTCATGATACTGGGGTGTAGCTCAATATGGTTGTGCAGTGGAGATGCGATATACTTTGCTGGTTTTTCGAGGATCTGATGGCAAGCATTTTAAACTCCGCCGTCGCTGGCGATTTGCTCGTTACGTACTCCCGTGGGCGCCTTCGCCAACTGGCAGTCCTGTTGTTTACACACTGTGGAACGCGCACGGAGTTCTCGGTGTGCATGTCATTCGATGATCCCGACACTGATTCCTTGTTCAGGTGCAGCATTCCAATATTCCAATCAGACGAGGAGAAGTGAATTAGTGGAGCACAACACCAACTCGTGTACAAGAACGGCGAAACGAAACCCACTCTGCCCTAAACGGCTAGTAGTGCCGATAGCGATTGCGTGCGTTTCGCTAGTGTTGGCTAGTTACCAAGAGTGAGCCCGAACAACGTACCGGACTGGCAAGAAGGCGTCGAGAAACTGCTTGTGGACGCACTTCATAGTCACAAGCACACAGTGCGTTCCCATCGGGAAAACGCAGCATGGTTTCAGCGCGTAAGGCTCGTACACTCGGGAAATCTCGAATATTCGAAAGTATTCGATTGATTTGAAAGCCACGAATATAAAATTGTCGAATCGAATCGAAAACGAATACTGAAAATATTCCATTCATATTCGAAATGCCGAATATTCGCAGCCCTACTTACCGACCATAAAAGCCAGATGATAGTGTTCGGACTATGTGCTGTATGCCTTGCTGGTATGACACTGGCGCACGCACTCTCGCAACCCTTCGAAACGACGAAGAAGGTCGCGGTTAAAGGGACTATGAAACGATTTTTCCTTCGTTTCGTTCGAAAGAAGACATTTTTCTGAGTCTAGAACCGAAATTTTACTTTCGTCGCGCGAGCGGATTTCTCGGGAACGAATTTAAACAGAGCGGCGAAGGGAGGACAGCTGGCGCCGCGCCGTGACGAGCTGCCGAGCGGAGACACAACGGGTAACTTGACGCGACCACGGCCGGCTCAGCAACACGTCATCGTGACGTGTTGCCGAGCCGAGGAATCCCGCCAGGAGCATGCGCCGTAGGATCCCGCGTATGCGTTCATCGATAGTGGAAATCTCCATGACAGCAGCTTTCGCGCGATCGGCAGATTTCGGTAGTGGCGGCAGCCACAGCGCGAGCTCGCGGCATTACTTGCCATTGTGCAACACCGGTGACGTAACGGGGAACCGAAGAGCGGTCCGTACAGTTACACCATCGGCAGGAAAACATGCGCGGGAGAGGAGGAACGCGGAAGAGACATTTCCAGCGCGCGCTCCTCGCAGAGTGGAGCGATTTCGTCCGGAAAAATTTGTGGCATATTAGTTTCTCTGCGGGAAGAACAGTTTCCATCGAAAAAAAGTATGGGGGTTCGGGAAATTTCATAGTCCCTTTAACTCTGTGTCGCGACCACGTACTGCGGCATAGCGCATACGCTGACGGCCACCGCATATGCGCTGTGCTTTACATGCATAATTGCCTCAGACACTGCCGCGAGAGATACACGTGTCCCCCCCCCCACACACACACATAAAGAGACGATGCATTTGATGCATTTGATATACATTTAATTAAGCTGCTTGGGCACTGGTCGGTGAGCGGTTTACCCTACCCGTCCACCCCTTTCCGGCTACAGTCGTGACAATGCCCACTCGCGTGTGCCAACAACGGCGAGCCTGTTTTGACATGACCCCCACTCTCTTAAAAATGAACTTCACCGCATAGCACGCTCCTAGCCAACCGTCATCTCGAATGATATCGTTATCTGCCCTGATTTGTTGAAAACGGGAGGCGTACGCCTTTTTTTGTGACAATTATGAACAGCATAAGTGTCACAAAAAAGGCGTACGCCCCCCGTTTTCAACAAATCAGTGCAGATAACGATATCATTTGAGATGATGGTTTGCTAGGAGCGTGCTATGCGGTGAAGTTCATTTTTAAGAGTGCACCTTATGTTATTAGGCAAGTATGTTGTACCGTCTCCCTGTAAGGGATACATTTCAAAATATCCGTCTGTCAGCATCCGTCTCTTTCCTTGCCAAAGAAAGAGATGAAGGGCCGCCTGGGGCAATCAGATTTTACATTGGTGACTTCAGGTGACCACGACCGCGAATTCGTAACTCCGCATATTTATTTTCTCCCTGATCCACCAACAAACGTACTCTCTTTAAAAAAATGGTGCATGATGTAAAACCCCGAGACCAGGGAACACGAAGGGACAGACACAAACACGAAGTCTCAATTTTCTTTGTCACCAGTAACGCACCACCAGTACAACAACAGTTAAAAACAGATTAAAGACATTAAAAACATATACCGGGGAAACGGGTCATAAACTTTTCACTTTACGAGCGTGACATTGTTAAAGGGACAGTCGCATTCTCCGAGGTCAATTTCGAAACTAATGCGAATTCTAATTCCTTGCCGAGCACTGAAATGGGCCCGAAAATACCATTTCGATCCGCGGCGTACTTTTCGCGCAAACCGATGAAAAGGAAACCGGAATCCTTGCGCTCTCGCTCTCTAAAAGTGGGAGCAAACGTCACCCGGATAAAGCCAATCAGCGCGCGCCCTGGGTAAATGCGAGCCGCGCGCCTGTTTGGCGATCGCGAAGCGAAGGCGAAGGTAGCAAACATGGAGTCTGAAAACGAGAGTGATGTTTCTCTGTCTGGGGGAGATTCTGACGAACATGTAAGCGGTAGCGGCGACGAGTTAATGCTGGATGATGACCTATACTCTACGGACCCAATGCCTCTGGAACCCGCCGACCATGCACGAGATGTGGCTGCGGCTAACCCGCGGGATGACATTTTCAGGTGACGTATCCCTTTGCATGGTTGCCGTCGGATGTGCGAAACAGTTTAGAATGTTGAAATTGTTGTCGGCAGGTGTCTGTGTGGAGTCTGCGACCCACAGGAGCCCGACGAGCGCCTGTGTTGCCATTCTGTTGCCAGGGTGGTAGAAATGTGCAACAGTGCCGCCGTGCAGTGCATAACACAACACCCATTACTCAGGGACATCTGCCTCCGTAGGGAGCTTCTAGTGGTGTACGCGCCTCAATTCTGCCACTATGATCAACATTTTAGGCGACTCAATCCCCAGGACCACAGGTAAGCCTGCTGCAGTGCTCTTCCGTTTGCTGTGATTACGACCGTAATGATTTTTTCGGTTTAATTGACCTCCCATCAAGATTCGGAAGGGTAAACTCGGGTGCTAGTCGGGTGTTGTTGGTTACGCAAATTGTCGAACCTAAAGTGGACAGGGGTTGTATAAAAAGGGGCGGCTATTCTCAGCAGCTTTTTGGCCTACACAAGTTTGTCCCCCATAAATCATAAGCGTGGCCGACAGCCGTGGAACGACCCAGAATCCTGGTCCAACAATTCCATTAGGAAAAGTGAAGCAACACAGTCGCCTCAGCTAGTCTCGATATGCTCTCAATTATGCCAGTTAGCCATGTCCTGATTGGCAATACAAAACTCTGATTGACAGATATCCAGTGATAATTCTGAAGGATAGTCTTACAAGTCTGAAAACAGAAGCATTTGAGGTGCCAATAAAGGGGGGGGGGAGCATGTTACTGAAGAATGTAAGAGTAATATATTTTGGGAGAAATTGGATTTTGCCGGAATTGGAGGGAAGCTGGTTCGGGAGGGAGTTAGCTGTTGGAATCGGGTTCATCCTGAAAGAGGCGGACCATTGTTCTGTTGTACTATGTTGCACACCTGCCAACCTTCCACATTCAAAATGCGGGAGACCCCGGAACTAAGAAAGGAATGCACAGGCTTTGAACTCCAAGGTTGGGATAGTGTCTGTTCTTCTGTTCTGGCCATTGTCTTCCCAACACTGTGGGAGATTTGGCAGGTATGCAAATGCCCACAAGATATAATGCTAAACAAAAAGAAATGTCATGTGGATTTGTCTTTTCCAGCTGCCTGAGGTTCACGGCATACTCGTCATTCACGAGATGGGTCTGGGGATACCTTCGTCCAAGGAACAGACGACAGGTTCCTGGATGCGTTGTCCGAGCCATCAGGAGGGAGTTCCCATTTACGTCCTATCAAGGCTATCAGCGTTAGGACCATCGAAGCAAGGGTGTCTTGACAAGAGAGACAAGCTGGTGCATACTGATGGCTGGAACTGGAGACATGTAGTGGCAAGACAAAAATTTTGCTGACATAGGCACACTTTGTGTAAATGAGCCCTTGGTCATCCCCCTTGCCTCCCATCAGAGGTTTAGGAGGATGCTATTGGTGTCTGGTGTACGGATAAACCTATTCGTACACCACACACCTGTAGTATCCTCCAAAACCTCTGATGGGAGGCAAGGACCAACGATGGGACCAAGGGCTCATTTACACAAAATGTGCCTATGTCAGCAAAATTTTTGTCTTGCAGCAATTTTCGTCTTTTCGTAATTGCAGTGTGGGGGATGTTTTGTCTTGTCACTCTGTATCTCCAGTTGCAGTCAACAGACTGTCTACCCGTCTGTACAGCAAAAACTACTACACGTGGCAATATTAGCTCTGGCATCAAATCCAGACTGTACTGCACTAATGCGGTGTAGTGACGGGAATAAAGAATGACCCTATAATTGTATCGATTTATTGTACAGTGGAGTATGATGGAGTGGGAATAACGAAATAGCATAGGTTTATTATGTTGTACTGTGGTTCTACATTAATGTGGTGTGAAGTCTGGGCGGTTACAGGTACGCTGCCACAGGGATGTTAGGAGGGTTCATGTTGGCAGATCCATATCTGGTGTACTAATACGCTATGCAAGTCTGTGTCCATTGTTTTCCTCTTCCTGGAATCAGGGGATGACAACCCCCTTGTGAGATGCGCCGTGAAGTGGGTCCCCAGTACTTGCTTCAGCCATGACCTCTACATCTGAAATATGGCCTTGAGTGTTAACACTCAAAAGAATATGTTGAGGGCCTAGCAGGTACAATAACAAATATAAAAATGACTATGCAAATAAATCTTCCCCTTTGCGGTCCCTATTTCACTGGCACAGTTATTTTCCTGTCGACATTACGTTATAAACGCTGGCAGCCGCATCACACAAGATTCCTTTCACAGAACTCTACAATTTTCAGGGCTCGTACATATCCATTATTTTGTGGGACGTGCAAAAAGAATTGCAATATTTTCGTGGCTTGACAAAACATACCAAATCCACTTGATTCCATTGACGTGCTTGCAGAAATAGAGCCAGAAATTAGCAACAAGGCTGCAGTAGAATACTGACGCAAGTGTCTCGGACGTAGCCAAACATAGATTGCGATGCTTTCACATCCCTGAATGCTACCATCAGGCTTACACTATGAACTGTAGAAACATCCACTAGCTGCAATAAGATTAGAATAATGCTGTCATGTGGGAGTGTTACGTTACTCCTGCATAATACTGGCAACAATTAGCACAGCAACAACACACCAATCTTTTTTCTCTAGAGTACGCGTACTATTGCGTCAGGATGCTGCAATCATTGTAATAATTTGTGTACATTAGTAGCCGGTGTGACTGTGACGTTACAATCGGCGGCGAGGTCAGGTGTTCGCGATTATGTTTACTGTGACAACTGATATTTTTCATCGCAGCGTATAGCTGTGACCACGCAAAATTGTCACTTACCTCCGTTACTGGTTCCTGCCCTTGTTCCTGATCGAATGTGGTAGGGGTGGTAGGCACGGCGTCAATCTTCAGCCGCTTCTGTTTCTGCCGTAGCCCAAGCCGAACTTGCAATATCTTCTTCATCAAAATAGGCGTCGTCGGCGAAATGACAGGAACAGACCCGTGAAACATTCAATCCTTGGAACACACCACAGTAGTGGCTGGCGATCGCTGCCTCCCACTTTCGTTTCGTTTCGCCATTGCGAGGTCGGTGAAATGTAAGCTCGGGATTCGCGTTATAAGTCTTTCTGCACCCGAGCACGTAGCACCGGTTTCCTGGCTGTGACATCGCACGTCAACGGCGTGAAATCCTAGACCGCACGCTATGGTTCAAAGTACTTCAAAGCAAACGCGACAAGACAACAAGAAAAAGGGGCAGCCGCACGCTCAGACACACACAGAATCTGCGGCGGGAAGGAGCGCCTCCTGATGGTTGGTTTATCCGGGTGACGTCATCCAGTGTCGGCGCCTTGCGGGGATCGCCGTGCGCGCCGGAAGCGCGAACATTTAAAAATCGTTTCTGAGTCAACCAAGTGGATTTGTGCGGAGAAAATTTGCCGGCGTACATTATGAACGACAGGGAACATGACCATAATAGTTCCGGAACACGCTTCCGGATGCGACTATCCCTTTAAGGGTACAGATAAATAAACAGAGCTATCCGAGAACGTCCGAAAAATGGAGCAGAGATCACGAAGATCATTCCATAAGTACCCGCTTTTCATTGATGGCTCACACCTGACCTGTGTCACGACCAATCAATACCTGGGTATTACAGTTGACCGTAGCCTGACGTGTCCCACCATGTGAAGCTGCTTGCTACCAAGGCAAACTGTTTGGTAAATGTATTCATGCGTATTGCTGGTGCATTCTGGGGCCCATCTTGCTCTGACCTCTATCGTGTCCATCAGGCCCTGGTGTTGGGGACATTGCGGTATAGCTTACCTATTCTGCATGCCCTCAGTCGAACCCAAGAACAGGAACTACTCAACATCCAGGCCCGTAGTCTCCGCGTCTGTTTGGGAGTACCCAGGACAGCAGAGACGTATTCTGTCTTGGCAGAGGCGCGAGAGCAGCCTGTTCACATTCTGCGGGACGGTGATACCGTTCGCGCTTTTACACGCTATATTACACGGCACCCGCTCCACTATCTTGGTAGCATTGATGACGACTGCCCGGGGTCTGCTTTTGGCAGTGCCACTGCTCGTCTGAAAGGGAGCATTCCATCTCCCACGTCTACGCCATCCTACGCACCGGCGACGTGGACTCTTGAAAGACCCCGTATATATTCTCCCAACCCTGGTATCCAACGAAAGAAAGACGTCCCCACAATCGTAGCCCACCACCAGCTCACACTTGAGCGTATCGCCGCAACACACCGACTACGTCGCCATATATACACTGATGGCTCAGTAGCACATGACAGTTCGAGCGCGGCTTTCTACATCCCGGATGAAGACCTGGGGCATGGTTTTAAACTCCCCTATGCAGTGTCCTTGACAGAAGCCGAACTATTCGGTATCCTGGCAACACTGGAGCATATTATCGGATCAGGGCACGAAACGTGGGTCATTCTTACCGACAGCAAGTCATCATTAGATATATTGTCGTCATCTCGCTGCAGCATAATAAGCGATTTGTGCACCATGATACTTCAGAAATTCAATCAACTCTTAGCTACTGGTTCAACATCGCGCTTCAATGGGTCTCTTGCCACATAGGCCTGTATGGAAATACCCGAGCAGACGCAGTAAGCGAGACGCGCTGGGTTTGATGACACTTCGGCCCTAGCACCTCTGCCGCTTACAGCCTCCACATACTTATATGCTACATACATGCTTCATATGCTACGTACACGCCGTCGGTGCGCCACATGCGCTCGGCATTTCCGGGCCGAAACTACGAGTCAAAGCCCATTCCTACGGTCTATCGACCCATTGATAGAGTTTGTCATTGCTTGCCACTGCAGTCCTAAAGAAGAAGAATCCTTTCTCCACCGCCTACGGCTCAATGTTGCCCGTACACCCTCACTTCTCTTCGGTTAAATTCACCAAGCCTCAATGTCTGCGGCGTGTAAGCTGACATCCCACACCAGCTCCTAGATTGTCAGCAGAACCTGCACCATAGGAACACCCTCCGTTGCCGTCTGCTCCAGATTGGCTGTAACGACTTTCGGTTGGCCGCTCTCCTTGGCCCCGTCCTGAACCCCAACCAGTGGGCTGTCACTGCCACTCTCCTCGGTTTTCTCCTAGTCCCAGGACTCGTGAACTGCATGTGACGTTGTTCTAAGGTCTCTTTTCTTCTTTTCTTTTCCTTTCTTTCTTTCTTTCTCTTTTGCGCTTGTTTTCTTTTTCCCGTCTTCCTTTTTTTGGAATAGCAAGCCGGCTCTTTGCCTGGCTACCCTTTCCTTTCTTTTTTTTGTCTTAATAAACATATACCCCCCCCCCCCCCCCGCCGATATTTCGAACAGAGACTGTTCTTCTTCTGGACGCCGTCCTCATCATTGGCATGGTATTTAAAGGGTTAGATATGAAGTGTTAAAGGAGCTCTGAAAGCCATCTCAAAAATTTTCCGTTCTGAACGCGTTGTGGAAGCAGGTAACTTAACTTGATGATGAACAGAAAATTTTCTCTGTGCGCGATGTTTTTCGTAGAAAAAAAGACACTTGAACATCGCCGCGCGTGTTCCCACTCGACTCGCTCCTCCGGGTCAAACGAGGAGGAGAAAGAAAAAAACGTCATTGGTGACGTAATAAAAGTTGAAAGCGGCGACCGCGCTTCTATCCGGGTCAGTGCTGACTGGTTTTCTTTTCTTTCTTTCCGTTTTCTTTCACCCTGCTTTCTCTCTGTCAAGGGATGAATAAGGGAGGACCTCGATATTCATGGTCGTGAAACCCCCGTTCTCGAAATTCTTGTTCTGGAAACAACGAAACGGGGAAATGCTGCTTCGTAAGATGTTATGCCGCGATTAAGAACATAACATCACTATTTAACCACTCAAATTCATGAATTTTCTATATGTGTTCAAGTCGCCTTAGCGAACGAAAGACACGTTTAGAAGCCATTTGGCTTAGCAGGGCGGCATGTTAGTTGTGTGCTTGCAATATTATGGGTGGGTTAGTCACAGTTTGCTGTTGGCAGTTTTCCGCGCGCAACATGTGCATTTTATAGTCAGCTAAAATTTACGCTAGTCACGTGTTGTTTCAGTGCACGCTGATATGTTGTCGGACGCAAACTTAACCGGCGTTGTCGGTCACTATATGGTGGATAAAACTGATGCACTATATGGTGACAAAACAAATGGCGCCGAGCACGGATGAACTCAAACTTGCGTGCCTGCGTCGTCCACATTTGTTGTCTGCATCGGCCAATTCTCGTTTAGCTCGATGGTTGGTAAGTTGACCATAAATTGTGGTGCTCTTATGACACTGCTTGGCTATGTTGGTGTGTAACTCAGGCAATGAATGTTCAACTCCTGATGCCACGATGTGCCGGCGGCGGCATATTGCGATAGATTTCACTGGATTGCATCTGACAACGTATGGGCAAGAATGCTCCTCCAGCTGAATAAGGAATTAACTGAATGGCTAACGAAGTTGCTAGTCAAAGTGGCGGGCACTAGTGATCATAGCGAATTAGTGATATAGCGTATATTGATATAATGACATAGCGGACGGAATTAGTGGTCACAGCCATGCAGCGATCATTTCGAGGCGTGAAGTGAAACAGCGCTTAGTGCCGCACTGTGTTTATACGTATTGCCACCAACAACACAACAAGAAACAGTCACCACGATAACGAACAGCATACAAAATACAGACACGGACAGAACAGCGTTCAACTGGCACCTGAAGTTTATTTTCATAATCCACCTACTCCGGGAGGTCGCTTTAGGGAAAGCAAGGTCAAGCGGGGAGAGGTTGACCGATTTTTGGTTGACTTCGCTCGGGGAGTTCAATGAGGAGGCCTCTACAATCTCAAAGTCTAACCTTGAACAGTGTCTGTAGACCAGTCTTCGTTTACTGTATCTGATAAACCAAAGAAAAAGCAAAAGAAACTTCTTCCACCGTTGCAGCGGGGTTCCGAGTGAAAAATAGCAGACGACGTTCTTCGAAACCAATCAGGGGATCCACCTTTCTGACGTCAAAATGACGCAAGCGGCTCGACGGCTCGTTCCGGGTATTGCCACCGTTGCGCACGGTCGCGATTTTCAAAATCGAATTCTGCGATATTTATGCACCTGTTGATAGTATTACTTCGCATAGTGCATTTTAATATGCTTATTAACCACTTGGTTAAAAAAAATGCTGGTGATTAAAGTGCTTTCCTAGCTCCTTTAAAGGTTCATGTGAATTGTGGGTCAACAGCCCGGGGAGAAGAAAAGCTCTGTTGGGGCCTTTACGGCCGAACTGAATGGCCGCTTTGTTTGAGTGTGGAGGGGATCATGTGAATGAAGTCATCTTTGGTCCAGACCGGTACTAGAAATGCCAGGATCACGAACAACGGGACAACAGGCAGGAATGGGCGAGCATTCCAAAAGATAAGGAGGTTACTGGTTACGTGAAGAACTTTTCAGAGCAAGCGAAGTGTGTTTTTTGGTAACATATATATTTATGATACACAGTTGTGGCATGCAATAAAGAAAGTAAAAAGTAGTGGCCATGCAGGACATAATAGTGCCGATGGATGATAAAGGTGACGGAACATTGGGTGAAAAAAGAACTAGGGGTATTTTATTCGTGAAGTGTTTCTAGGGTGCCTTGTGATTTGTTAATATCGAATGGGTGAAGGGCGTTGAACTTATATATGAGATAAGACTCCACGTCACGTCTGTCACTTGTGGATCTGAACCCAGTTTCTAGAATATATAGTTTAATGTTCTCAAAATTGGGACCATAAACGTTAAAGTGTTTGGCAACTGCTTAGGGGAGTTTGTTGGAGGTGTCAGTTTTGTGGTCGGTAAGGCGGTTGTTCATTTGTTGGCTGGCTTCACCAATGTATTGCATAGAGCAGTCGCTGCATTCAACGCAGTATATGACATTGGACCTTGTGCATGTGAATGCGTGGTTAACAGAGTGGATGTAATGCTCGCAGTGCTTTTAATGGAGTTAGAGTGTTGAACGTGTTCGCATGATTTGCAGCGGGGGAGGTTGCAAAGGCGTGTTCAATTGTACTGGGCGTTGTTTACGGAAACTGAATGTGGGTACGGAAAGACGAGTCCCTCCTCCAAAGCAATGACCGACTTCGGTGTATATTTACCCATCCAATACAGGTAACATACCGACCTAGCCTAAGCCAAGCAGACTCCTTGTTCACCACCAAAATCAGCGTTCAACACGCTAACTTCATCAAAAGCACTGCGACCAATTACATCCACTCAGCTCCAATGTCATATACTCCATTGAATGCGGCGGTTGCTCAATGCAATACATTGGTGAAACCAGCCAACAAATGCCGCCTTACCGGTCACAGAACCGACACCAACAAACTCCTCCAAGCAGTCGCCAAACACTTAACGTTCCTGGTCACAATTTTGACAACATTAAACTATATATTCCAGAAACTGGGTTCAGATCCACACGTGACAGACGTGACAGGGAGTCTTATCTCATATACAAGTTCAACGCCCTTCACCCGTTCGGTATTAACAAATCACAAGGCAACCTAGAAACACTTCACAAATACACTACGCCCAGACGTTTTTCCTCCTACTATTCTATCCCCTTTATCATCTAACGGGCAAACGACGTGCAAACTGCAAGATTTGATGTACACGTTTATTGCACATGTTCTGAAAGATGGTGGTAGTTGTGCTTGTGGTAGAAAAACAAGTTAGAGAAGTCTTACACAAGGACAAGTCTCTTGCCATGTTAAAGAAACACCGATCATCACAGTCAAAAGGCTTTCTTTCTTCAGGTATGTGAACAAAGTGCAGATCATGAGGGCAGCTTGTGACGTCCATTGGCTTTCGAGAGTAAGGTATTCTCAAAGTTCTTGTCTGTAAGGCTGCCACGTCTCCTTGTCATAAGAAGACCACCAACCGAAAACAGACGCTCCACTGGTGCACTGCTGGGCAACCCAACATTGTACTTCATGAACACCTCGGGCACACAAGGAAGATATTTCAAGCACTCTAACGACTCTGAAGTGCGGGTCGATACCCACAATTCGTACTCCTTTTCCCATGGCGCAATAGTTTTCCTTTTTCCACATTCAAATGTAAAAAATGTACCGATCTGAATCGAGTCTTTGGGTAATCACTGTGAAAAAAGAAAAAAACTGTCTGGAACTGACTCAAACTTTAAACATTGGGCCTTCCCAGGTAGCGTTCAAAGTAATTCCAAAAGTAATTCAAAATGCGTTACGCGTTACTTGTCAAAGTAATTCAATTACAGTTACAATTACATAAAACCTAATGTAATTCCGGAAGTAATTAATTACCAAGAAAGTAATTACAGTAATTCAATTACTTGTAATTAATTACTTTACAGGTCTGTTACCGAGTGAGCTACCCAGTAACTTGTTAATGGGCAACCACAGAACTCTCTGCGCTAACGCCTCGTGCGCGACTGGCCTCGTCGTCTTCACCCTTTATCTGGCACCTTGCGTCCTTTGTAAAAGTGTATTAAACTTATGTACACATATTCACGATCCGTACCACGTACTCCAGTTCAGTTACTCTGGAGAAACTCCGTATCGTGGGTGTTCCTAACAGTTCTCCCTGACCACATTTGCAGTTCCGCTGACTGGCCCTTGATGAGGCGATTGGGTTAGACCTCCCACTGATGGAGCAGAGTCCCTTTCCTTAGCGTGTTGACCGTGTTCGCGTGATTTGCAGCGGGGGAGGTTGCAAAGGCGTGTTCAATTGTACTGGGCGTTGTTTACGGAAACTGAATGTGGGTACGGAAAGACGAGTCCCTCCTCCAAAGCAATGACCGACTTCGGTGTATATTTACCCATCCAATACAGGTAACATACCGACCTAGCCTAAGCCAAGCAGACTCCTTGTTCACCACCAAAATCAGCAAAATGAACACCTGTACAATGGACGACGCCCCTGCAACCTCCCGCGCTGGAAAACATGCGAACACGTTCAACACGCTAACTTCATCAAAAGCACTGCGACCAATTACATCCACTCTGTTAATCATGTATTTACATGCACAAGCTCCAATGTCATATACTCCATTGAATGCGGCGGTTGCTCAATGCAATACATTGGTGAAACCAGCCAACAAATGCCGCCTTACCGGTCGCAGAACCGACACCAACAAACTCCTCCAAGCAGTCGCCGAACACTTAACGTTTCTGGTCACAATTTTGACAACATTAAACTATATATTCCAGAAACTGGGTTCAGATCCACACGTGACAGACGTGACAGGGAGTCTTATCTCATATGCAAGTTCAACGCCCTTCACCCGTTCGGTATTAACAAATCACAAGGCACCCTAGAAACACTTCACAAATACACTACGCCCATACGTTTTTCGTCCTACTATTCTATCCCCTTTATCATCTATCGGCACTATAATGTCCTGGATGGCCACTACTTTTTACTTTCTTTATTACATGCCACAACTGTGTATCATAAATATATACGTTACCAAAAAACACACTTTGCTTGCTCTGAAAATTTTTCCACGTAACCACTAACCTCCTTATCTTTTGGAATGCTCGCCCATTCCTGCCTGTTGTCCCGTTTACCAGCTCCGGTGGCGCAGCGGTAACGCGTGCGCTTGGAGACTGGGAGGTCCCAGACGGCTGTGCCGTCTGGGGTTTTTCCTGGGTTTCCCTCAGATGTGTAATAGGCGTATGCCGGCACAGTTCCCCTGAAGTCGGCCCATGGACGCAGCTATCCTCCCCCCGAGCGGATTCCGCTCGGTCTTCCACTTCACCCTTTCCTCTCCTCCTCTCCACCACCTTTCCCTTCCCGAGAAACATGCCGCCTAAACAGGCAGGCAGACCTCTCGGGTTCCTCCCAACGACACTCCTCCTCCTCCTCCTCCTCCGTTGTCCCGTTGTTCATGATCCTCACATTTCTGTAACCGGTCTGGAGCAAAGATGACTGCATTCAGATAATCCCCTCTACACCCTAACAAAGCGGTCAGTCACTTCGGCCATCAAAGCCTGAACAGACCCTTTCTCCCCCCCGGGCTGTTGACCCACAATTCGCGTGGGCCTTTAGCAAATCATACCTAACCCTTTAAATACCATGCCAATGATGAGGACGATGCCCAGAAGAAGAACAGCCTCTGTTCGAAATATCGGCGGCTATCATCCTCAGGCAATTCCTTTCATACAATAAATAGACGTGAGACAATACATTGTTAATATTGTTGTTGTGCGCCGTTTATTCGTATAAATGCGGCGGTAATTATGCGGCATCGCGCGTTCCTTCCGTTTCCTTCATACTTCCTTACCGGTTCGCTGAATTCTACCCGCCTATGTTAACATATAATGTGTTTTAAACGCTATATTGCGCACCACATTTCCGACTTTGCTTGAATGGATATCACTTCATCATTACATTTTGCCCAATAAATGTTTTAAGACTACATTTGAGATTTCTCCAACTCATGTTTACTTTTCTGAACACCAAAAAAGAAAAAAAAAAGACGAACGTATCGTACCAAACTAAGCGTTTGCACTGATAGTATATGAGCTGGAGCCCTGTATGTTACCATACCGGGAGTAATCAGGTTCCTGAATTGGTTCTAAACTGATTCGAGACGGATTGATCGAGGAGGAGTCGACTTTCACTCAAAAATAATAATAATAAGACTTTGGAGCTTTACGTCGTTAGGCAACTGTGATCATGAGTGACGCCACAGTGGTCTGGTCTGTGGATTAATTTTGCCCACCCGAGGGCGTCGAAATCTCGACCCGCGACAGACCACACTTAACGTCCCTCGCGGATTACAGTGTGTCAAAGGAACTTGCACCTTTCCACCAAGTTGGCACCGTCCTCGGCCGTGTTTGAACCCGCGATTTTGGGATCAGCAGGCGCACATGCTACCGACTGAGCCACCGATGCCGGCTTAACAAAAAATAAGTCATCCTATGGTGTACACCAGCTTGCTTACCTCGTCATACGTTTTCATCAGGAACATGGCTATATGTGCTCACCTTACCTTGCTACTAGGGATAATAGAGGGTTTTAGTAGACGGCTGATAACGTTACCGCGAATCTACCGTACCTACTGAAACCAATGGCAGCGTGGACGACTCAGAATCTTATCAGCTGATTAAGTGAGGTAGACACTCTACGTACTTGGGAGCCACGTTATCAACGGTCTACTAACACTCCCTAATAGCGAGTTTTAGTATACCGTTGGTAACGACACCGACAACTTACCAGGCCTACCGGAACCAATGGCAGCGTGCGTGACTCAGAATCTTATCTGTTGATTGGGTGCGATAGATGTGGTTGTCTACGGGGTTCCCGGTAGCGGTATACAATAACTCTCCAATACCGATCTGCATGGCAATCCTACCACGATGTGCTTGCCTCACTCAAGGAGATATGAATAGTCGACCAGATTCGGCTGTGCCATTATCATTTTACGTCGAACGCGTAACATACCACATTGTGAGGAAAGATAGCAGCTAAAGTCATCTTGATAATGTCAACTAAAACAGGAAGGTGGGCCAGTTATGGTACGAACCCGACATAACGAAAACTTGGAGCCGAAACAGTACCTGACGACACGAATGCTCGTTGATAATGTCAGTTCACCGGGACGAGGCCATTGTCATCTATAGAGGCCTTTCAGTATTATGCACCGCACGCTTGTAATACCCGATGATTCGCAGGAACGAGTGCAGAGTAAAGCGATCCCGTCACTTTAACAGGTCGTCTGTCATCCTCGCATAATTCGATTAGCGTCATTTTAGTCGCTCGTTTTATTCGTGTAACACCCCATCATTTACAAAAGAGGGAGTGTTCAACCATACAGAGAACTGCACTGTAACAAATGGAGGGACTCCAGAATCGATGGAATGAGTCGCTGCAGTGCGAGACAGTTTTCAGCTCTGGAGTCGGTATATGCATAATTACGCGCCATTGAGGCCGCGCTCCTGAAGAATACCGAGGGACGGAGAAAACAACGCCGAGGAATCGTGAAAGCGCGAACTTGCGCTCATGCGAAAGACGGGTTCTTTGATGAAACACTACAGCGACAGTTCCTTCAGTGTAGCAAAAGGAACAGCGTGATATCGAATGCATTCTCACGTAAGCGTGAACTGGGAATTTTTCTCACACCACACAGCAATTCTCCGTCCCTATTCTTTCCCTGTCATTCTTCTCCGCGTGCTGGGAAAAACGGCGAACATCGAACAAAATCCTCATGCATCGAGCATTTGTGTTCCCATCATCACGGTCCTTTTTGTTCGCAACTACCATGCGCGCACGCTCGGCACTTCCCATCTGCATCAAGACATAAGCGTCGAGGAGTACGACTCCAGTGCAAACTTGTGTTATGTGCTTCAATTATCACGAGCCACTAGTGCGCATAATAAGAAGTGTGGACGGAGACACGGTAATGAATACCGAGCAACTCAGACGGAAGACGACACAAGCAATCAAAATAAAGACTACATTTCATGGGAACGTAATGAGGGCACGTAAGATGTTGTCGTGATCGAGCGTAAGAGGAACACGGAGAGCACACACCGGAGACAACAGTTACATATAGCAAGCGAACGTAACTTGTTAATATGGTGCCGTGATGTTACACGTTAGGTTTGTCTGCCCAGTGTGGCGACATGTTGCACGTGCCGCAGGCACGTGGGGCTGCGGATAATTTCGACCACCTGGGTTTTTTTTTGACGTGCGCTGGAAGTTTTCCGACACATGGTGCTAGAAGCAATGTTTACCCAGGTGCATGAATACCACCTCTGTGTAGGGTGGAGTCACCTTTGTAGAAGCAAATGCCGCAAAGCCGCCATGTTTACGCCCACGCTTACAATGCGTGAATGCTGTGTACCGATTTCACCCACTTTTTGAAACCTCCTCTGCTATGTATTTACTCAACTCCAAGATGTAGCGTGTAGCTAAGCGTATAGCTACACTTCTGTGAGCGCATCGCGAGCTGTGCGTGGGCGTAAAGGTGGCCGAAATTCGTAGCAGACGGTTCTCTTCACCCTATGCAGAGGGAGCTAGTATTGAGGCATCCTATGTTTACCTCCCCCACATTGCTGCCGTCCTCGCCTGGGATCGAACCCGCGATCTTTAGCTCAACAAGGTGGTGGTAAAGGGCTCGGCCTTGTCGGCATCGCCGAGATGGGCAACGTCACGATTATCGCCCTGGGGAAATGAGCGTCCTGGGCCGGCTTCTAAGGGAACTGTGCCGACATATGTCTGAAAGCCCACGTGTGAGGAAAACCCAGGAAAAACCCCAGACAGCGCAGCTGGCACCGGGATTCGAACCCGGATACCTCCTAGTCTCGACGTGACATGGCTAGCACGCTAACTACTGAGCCATGCGAGCCAGTCAGCTCAGCTAGCCAACACGTTATCGAGTGAGCCACCGAGTAACTTGTTAATAGCCAACCACAGAACTCTCTGCGCTCACGCCTCGTGCGCGATTGGCCTCGTCGTCTTCACCCTTTATCTGACACCTTGCGTCCTTTGTACAAGTGTATTAAACTTATGTACACATATTCACGATCCGTACCACGTACTCCAGTTCAGTTACTCTGCAGAAACTCCGTATCGTGGGTGTTCCTAACAGTTCTCCCTGACCACATTTGCAGTTCCGCTGACTGGCCCTTGATGAGGCGATTGGGTTAGACCTCCCACTGATGGAGCAGAGTCCCCTTCCTCTAGATATGCTGGCTCGGCCGCTCATTGTCATGGGTTTACCTGGAAATGCATACTGGTACGCCTTGTTGATGCTTCCTTCGTCTGAACGACATAACCTAGGTGTATGAACCGCGCCCAGTGATGGTACCGGGTACGACAGCGCCTCTCTGGATCCTTACGGCGGTGCTGCTCGGTTATTCAGGTCGTTCACACGCTCTGCGCCGTGAGTCATACGTGGACGCTTGCGCTACCTGCATCCTGCGATAGCGCCTCCGATATTTGCTGATGTGGGCCCACCGTGGGATGAGGGACGGATGGACTTAATCCGTCGTCCCATTAGATGCTCCGCTGGAGTATACCATCACAGGACCGGGTGGCGTTCGGCGGGCCAGCAATGTGCTAAGAATGTCGGGAGTCTTGTCCAGAAAAGCTTTTGCCGCTTGCACCGTGCGCTCGACTTCCGGGTTCCTTTCCGGATTTTTCAGGCCTAATGTGGCATGCTTGATCCCATACGTAGACAAAGAACCGCTCCAACTCGCACCAAGGCCCGTTGTCTGAGCAGGAAACAGCTGGAACACGGAACCTGGGAAACATCGGTCGTAGTTTCGCGACCACGTTAGCCGTCCTCGTGTTCTTGGGGGTGGCTAGCTCCAACAACTTCGAGAAGTAATCAGCAGCTACCACGTAGTATCCAGGTGTCACTATGTCTCTGGTTCTACGTTTAGTTACCACGTAGTTCCGCCGATTGGCATAAAAATGTCCGTACCAACTTCCCACAGGCGTACAGGTAGAGTGGTCTGGAGTAGCGGTTCAGCGCCAGGTCGCCTCTGTTCTTGACAGGTAGAGTACCTTCCTATGTAGTCGTGCAGAACAACTTACGCAATTGGGCTTGGTGGTACATTAGCATGATTTCAAGAAAAGCGCAAAACGTTACGACACCACGAACAGGAAGGAACACGAGCGCTTACTTCCAACGATGCGTGGAACACACATTAAACTTCTTTTAACACAGATTACTTGACGTCATATGACTGGTTCCCTACGCTCAACTGTGAAGAACTCGTCACGGCGTGGCAATAAGTCGTCAGGTGTCTCTATATCCGGCCACCACGCTGCCTCCCGGACATCGCCCTCAAGCTTCGTCATTTTGTCAAGCAACATTTCGCCTAAAACTGCTAAAAACCCCAGTGCAGCGCAACACTTAAAGGGGCTGTAAAGGGGTTGGTGTTTGGGGGTCTCATAGGCTACTGGAGGGGCGGGAGGTGACGTGGGGATTCCAGCGGTCTCCCTGCCTAGATTGGCGGCACGTTGCTCTGGGAAGGGATGAAAGGGGGTGGGGGAAGGCGGTAGGGGAAGGGGAAGGCTCACACGTCTGGTTCTGGTTTCCTGCAGTACAACCGACCGTGGAGGCAGGTATACTCTGTACTTAATTATCACTATTTCGGACACACTCCGCAGTGCAATGCAGAACGAATACAAAAGAGAACACTATTTTGCCATGCGCGCTGATTTTGAGGTGTGTGTAATGAGGAGTTTCACGTCAAAATAACGAATAGATACGTCGTATTGACAAAATGTCCCATCTGCCAATGAAGATAACATATGGACATTTTTCAAGAGTTGTCTCACTTGAAACCGTATTTTTGTCTGCAATATCATTGTGGAACGTACAATACAAGTGATGGACTTCATAATCACATAACGGCGCTATTATAACCGTCCCAGCACTGCTCTTGCTTCTGTTGCGCACCCATCTGCAATCTGATCCATGCTACTACTCCGCTCGCAGTTGGTAGGGCTTCTCGCAGTGAATGTGTAGCCTCTGTTTCGTAAAGATTCATTGTTCGAGCGTTGGTTATAATATACCATATAATAAGCGCTGATTCTGTTCCTGTTACCTTGGATGGCGGTATTAGCGAAAGCCTCCGCTAGTACAGCATATGCGCATGATATGCGTCCTGGCGAAGTGTATCCCTACACGTCACAGCCAAGTCGGAGCTTTCCTCGTACCGCGTAGATTGGACAAAGGAATGCGGGAAGGGGCAGCCCCACAATATATTTCATTTGACAATTGGATGGGCTGGGTGGTGACGTACCCTTAACGTTTTGCGCCGATTCGGGGGAAGGAAAAAGGAGCCTCCAAATTGGCACATTTATTCACGTTTTAATTACAAACGCCGCCACGGGTGAATCTCGTTATTTTTGCGTTACTGTCATGGTGACGGAATCTTTCATATCGAGAAGATAATTTTTTGCACTTTAGTGCCCCTTTAACAGGACGACACAAAACACAGCACTGAACTGACAAACCAAGACTTTAATACTCAACTCTAGCTGCAATGAAAGATTAAAGTCACTGAAAAGGTTAGCCGGCTGTAGGAGTCGAACCCACATCTTCTCTATGAGGCTTTGTATGTATTTGTCCTTTCTATGTTGTTCCAGTCTCAGAACATCAGTTCTTTCATGTCTAGCTGGTATTTTTGCTTTTCCCTCTCCCCTTTTTCTGTCCACCTTTTTGATTGGTAATTTCCTTGTCTGCTTTTATTTTTCTGATACTGCCGTCAATCCTTCCTGATATGCGCCTTGGAGATGAACTGTTCTATATTAGAAGATAGGTAGACTGATGATAATCTTTGTTCAACATTTCGTCCTCAAGCTTCGTAACTCAACTTCTTGTCAGTTATTTCCATGAAACTTCCGTGGATACGTCAACTATTAGACTGTTAGACTTTGACGACTATTATTGTTATTAGACGAGGACGAGGCCCAAAGTGAGCCCGCAGCGCGTGATATAGAGGATAATAAAGTTAATAATTGGGCGTTAGGAGATTTACACCTAAGGTGAGCCAGCCTATTTGTGTGGCAACAACGCTGCACATGCCGTACGGTGGGACTGCGAATAATATCGACCGCCTGGGGTTCTTTTGCGCCGGAAATCTCCGACACACGGTGCTGGAAGCCATGTTTACCTCCCCACATTGCTACTGTCCACGGCCAATAAGTGGTGGTGGTGGTAATAATGGAACTCCTTGCCGTAGTCGGCCACGCTCATGCGGCAACATCACGACTATTGCAGGGGGATCGTGCATCCTGGGCCGACTTCTAAGGGAAGTGTACCGACGTATGTCTGAAAGCGTCTGAGGAAAACCCAGGAAAAATCCCAGGCCACTTGGCAACGGGAGCTGGTCCTCTGCCAATAAGTTATTCTGGGGGGGGGGGGGGGTTAATGTCTTAAACGGCATGCCGTTGTTGGACACACTGTAGTGGCCACAGAGTTATTTCAGAGGGAGAGCTCACGTTGGTTTTGTGGCCAATGAGCGATGCGCTCCTTTTTGGACATGGCGGCAGCGGTGGGATTTTCTTCGAGCGAGATATCCACTTGAATGTCCACACTGCTATCAAATGGTTTCAGCACAGCAGAACTCCCAATGCGTCGACGCCTTCGAACATCGCTGCCTTCAGTTCCTTCGCTCCTGACCCCGAAGGTTCAAAGCCAGGTGGGGCTACGGCATTGGGGAGAAAACAGGATGCGAGCGCAGAAAACGAACTACGACGCTCGACATGGAGTCCCAGAGCTGATATCCGCCCGTCAGGATGACGCTCTGTGGATTACAGACTCTCGTTCAAGTGGCATATCGTCCAAGGACGCCAAGAAGCACCGCGATCATATCAAGTGTAGACGATGTAGTTGTGATAAAAGGAAACAGGTTCCGCTTGATATCGACTACCCGAACGACAGTCCCTGATGTCTCTCCCAATCCGAGTTTCGTGCAGATGTCCACGAGTGTTTCACTACACTAGGCTTTCAAGAGCCTGGAGACAACTCACCCTCTTTACAGCAGGGGACGGGCAGTCTCATTGCACAGATAGTGCAGGACATTCTTTGCAGGACAGGTGACGGACAGCGGAGCGGCCACCTAGAAACCGTGAAGGAGTGACTGGACGCTGCGGCAGTTTGGTGAAGCCAGTGGACGGGCTGTAACTGTGTGTTTGTTTAAAGATATGGCTTGTGTGCTTCGTTACCTTGAAACATAAAAGGAGGGGATATGCTAATAAATGAAAACGAGGCTCCAAGAGATGGGCCCGAACCGCGTATTCTAGAGGAAGAGAATAAAGTTATTCCAGACGGAACGCTTCGTCATGCACAGTAGAAGTTGAGGACAACAGTACAGGCAACTTTACTGTTTACAAACAAGAGGCGTCATCTGAGAATGCGCGGGGTTGGTGTGGGCATAGCACACCGAACGCAGCCGTGCGAATGGTTTGCGCAAGTGCGACATCGGCTGTGTTGTACTGCTACACCGCTCTCGATTGTCTCTTTTCACAATACCCGAAGTAAATTAGAGCTCTGAAGGAATGAGACAAGTGTTGCCACAAGACGAAGTTCTTTATGAACGGTATACAACGTGACGATCCCTTTGCGCTACACATCGACAACTGGATCGCCCAGTCGCAAAACATGTCTTCGATCACAATCACACTGTAGTTTATCAAATAGTTTCGCCGAGACAGTTGTCTGACGATACTCTGCAAGCGTACAAGTCACTGAAAGCACACATTTCTTCACCTTAGCGAGCAGTTTGATCGGGGCGTTTCTGGAAAGCTTTATAGATTTGCTAATGTGCACCGTGGTCGTTTATTTGTACACAGGTATCATGAGGGAATCTTTCTGTTTAACTGGTCAATACGGTTCCAACACACAAAAACGATTCACGATCAAACGATTTACTTGTTCTGTGTTGCGCGAAAACCCATGAAAAGTGATTTCGCCATCCTTTGCCCATCGAGTTGTGTATTCGAAGGATACACGACTTTGCAGCACGTCACTTTGCGATCACTCCAATCACTCTCATTGATTGGTGTTTTGCCCACACCAAGCAGACGATCCGCTGGCTGCAGCGCCGCCGCAAGCTGTGACGTCACGTGCGTAAATTAGTCTTCATTTTTTAGTAACGGAACCTACTGGGCAGTCATTCACGTCATATGGTGTGATAACTACACCACTGGACAGCCTTCCCTCATACTTGACTTATTGAGCATTTTGAAAAGCAGTACGAATTAGTGGTTATAGGAAAGCAAAATACTTGCACTCCAGTTTTTTGTCACACTGCGACTGTGTTACGCTTTATTTCACACATGTGTGTTAATTCAACCAAGTATATTTTGACATGCTGTGAGCTGCGTACTTGCTGCAAGAGCGCATGAGCCAAAGAAGCGAGCGATCCTCCGGTTATCCCACCAAGAAGTTTGTTATCCACCGTTTGCAGTATTTACGGTCCTTGAATGGGGTGCGACGTTTACGTTACATGTGAATATGCGAGCGCTTTTCGGTGAAAAGCATTCATAGTCTTAAGAAACCTGACTGCAACGAACTGCGACAACAGTGCATATTTCTTAGCCTCATGTTCTATCTGTTCTTGTGCAAGAAAGGCAACATTGGGGGTTACCTACGTCGTTTATACCCTAAGCACGTTCAACCGATCCACCGCTCGCGTGTGTTCGCCCCGATAAGCCCCTGGCTCGCAAAAGTTTCAATAAGCTGCAGTGGTCGTGCTCAACCTAAGACTGGCACGCTAAGAGCTCTGGGCGCACCTCGACATTCCATATACTTTTGATCAAGTATGACGTGAATAAGTGTTATCTCTTAGATATTCTCTTTCACGAAACGGGTGCATCCCTGTTAGTTGCGGGAGCAAGAAGATGGAGGTGCATTGTCGTTCCTGCGTCTATTATAAGAGGATTACAGGAGTTTAGATATTGCGGTGCACGTAAGCAAACACTGTATGCCGCACGCGCGCGCACACATACTCACAAGGGTAGAGTGGAAACGTACTCCGCAATACAGAAGAACATAAACGAGAGTTTTAGAATAGGGTGCGTGAAAATAGGGAACTCAGAATGAAAGCCCTAAAGTGCACGCAGCAACCTCTTCCCGCGCACAGATTGTAGGATAGGATTTTCGTAACGCAGGAGCGGTGTGATTGCGCCAAGGCTTACAAAAGAAGCAGAAATGAAGATATAAAAGATGTCGCCTCTTGTAAACATATTGCGTAGTTAGTAGCAAAAATAGAGAGTTTTAGTGCATTGTACGCAAAGGCCATAGCGTACGATGGATTGAAACTTTTTAATAACTCGTATCGTAAACCGAAAGTTTTTGTCAATGTTTTCGCTAGAAAAGGACGGTACTCGAGACAAAGAGAGAGACAATACAAAGAAAATTGTTGCGGATTGTCTCGGATATCGTCATTTTGTAGTCATGTGCCAGCTTGTCAGCGGCCTAATGCTCAATGAAATCGACAGAGAGTTTTAGTATAACGTACGCTATCGCCATTGCGTACGTAAGGGATAGCGTAGTGGTTTTGCGCATTGCGCAAAGCTCTGCTTGTGTCTTGCGCGTGCGCAGTACCGCCAACGCTATCCCTTACTGAAACTGATATACTGAAACTCACTCATGTTTTTCGCCCTTCGCAGACAACACGCTCGCGCGGATTCTCGACGGCAGTGAGAGCGACGCAACCCAGCTTTTCGGACCCAATCAATTATTAAAAAATAGCGTTCGCACCCATAACCCAAAGCGCAGATTGGGTTTCTTTAGGGTGCAAGCGCTTGGGTGCTTTATTCCCAAACCCTCCAATAAAAGAGTTTGGCGGTGAAGGACTACCGGCCTCTTTCGCGATTGACGTAGGACATGCCTGCGTGAAAGAGGAAAGGCCGTGTCACGCCGCGGGGGTATGGAACTCTTATATTAGTTCAGACATAAAATGCTATGAAATTGTGCTGTGCGCTGTGCCTATCTTTCCTGTGTGTTGACGATATGTAGTGTAAGAAACGTGTACCGCTATCAAGAAAACTGATTTCGTATTTATGGTCTTCAACTGCTCGTTTATTTACAGTTTATTGACGGAGCAATGAAACATGTTTTGATACCACCAAGTTATATGCTGTGCTCCATATTTCATTAATTCCGTATAATGACAGAACGATTTTCATCGCTTTTCGCAGATCCCGTTATCGAGTTTGTTCCGGAGAACGAGGTCAAGGAGATCGAAGCGGCAGCGACGAAAATTCAGGCCACTTTCCGGGGATACAAAGTACGCAAAGAAACTGAAAAGGTAGCCAGAAAAGAATCCAACAGGGAAGCCCATACAGAAACGAACATGAAGGAAGACGACGACCAGCCCAAGAACGTGAGTAATCAGAGTTATCGTTCACCATAATCAAACTGCATGTCCTCTAGAGGTGCCACAACGAGGATTTATATGAGGGAGGCAGTTTTCAAGTCATGATAACGCCGGTAAGGAAGTAGCTTTAACTACGGAATCGTCTAATTTATTTATCTATTCTGGCAAACAAAAAGTAACGGGCATTCTGGGCCTACCTGACGTTCTTATACGATGCTTACGGTCGAAAAGGAACAAAGCAGAGCCAATTCAGGTCCAGATTGCCACGTGGAATGTAAATAAAATACATGGCTCGTGCTGGCTCGTTTATCACCAAGTACCCGCAATGCGTCAACTCGAGCGATGTTTGAAATGATCGTCTTATAATGATCTGTGAATGACTAGCAACCTTCTGGGACGTCGTCCAAATTAATTTTGAGTAATGAAAGTTTTAATTATGAAAGAAACATTTCGAGCCTTGACAATGGGACATTTCAGAAGAGATTGGTGCCGCCGTGCGGCCAACCCGCAAAATAAAGTGGTTGTCACGAGCGTAGCGCGTCAGCATGTTCTCTTCGTATCCACGATGGACGTGGTAGACTATTTTGATTCTAATATCAAGACTGTGGAGCCCCAGGAAGCAACATCATCCGCTTAGGACACTCATTCGTTCATCACAAGCACGAGGAAGATCGTAAGCAGTTTTCTGTATCCCAGCAACGAGCAAATACAGGACTTCTGTGCTAGACCTGCCACTTTCACGGCAAGCGAAGAAGCGATTTCCACTTACGACGGAGGAAAACAGTTCCAACATTGATGTCAGCGAGCTCCCAAATAATAGTAATGTGCGACATTTTAGAGCACTTGCCACTTTTTGTGTCTGCTACCGACAAGGAACTGCATAAAGCCAAGCCAAGCAGTGTACGACGACTTTTACAGTTCAACCGTGTGTTGCCATTCATATGTGAAGCAGTGACATAGACAGTGTACGACGATTTTTACGGTGTTGCTAGGATATACAATTAACAATACGGTTTACCAAGGTTGGTGGCAATACATTTTGTTCGACCTCCTGCAGTTTTGCATGATTGCAGTTGTGCCCGGTACTTTTCAATGCCAGGAAACAAGGGGCGTGGCAGCAGGTAAACAAATGTGTGTATGTTCCGTGTCAGTAGACGAGAAAATACTATTTTGTCTGTTTTATTGTGACATCATCTGAGGTGTCACAATACGCTTGTGTCGTCAGGTGAAAGTGAAAATGTCCGTATTGCCTTTGTGTTGCTGAATTAATGCCAGTTAAGCCCTATAACACTGTGAGTGAAAGGTGAGTACTGTTGAAAAAGCTGTTTCACGCGTAACGCTGTGTACCAGACTGCGGATCAAAAATGTGCAACGAAGAGCTGTGGCCAAAGTTGGGGACAAGTGTCGTGGGCCTAGACCGGAGGCCGGTCGGTGTCCAAAGGCAAAGGAACTGGGGAATCAGAATCTACCCTACAGGCTCCGGTTTTCTGGTATGGAGCACGTTCCCAGACAGGCCTATCCTGATCGACCTGATCGACCTAGCCTGATCGGCCTAGCCCTGACGCGGGTTGGGCTCGGGTTTTCGGGCCACTACAGTCCGTTGCAGCGCTCTACTGGTCCTACTTCGAATGCCAGCTTCTGCTTCACATGTCCAATTTGCTTCGGCAAATTCCCGCTACAACCCGCCACCGTCTCATGAATGCTTCATCTTTTTTTTTAATTGCCCGTTGTGCTTTTCGTTTTCTGTTCCATCTATTTGTGTTTTCCCTAAGCTCAGGAACATTTTGTCAACGTTATGCATACACCAGCTCGCTTGCATATTACTTCTGTGTTCAATGAAAGGTGCAAATTCGGCGCAGTGACATCTGTTTCTTTCGGTGCGCTGATGTCGCTGCCGTTTTCAAAAAAAGGACCCAGACAATGCAGAAAAAAAAAAGGACTCCTCAAAAGAATGGCATAATTGAAGGTCACTTGTGTCGCTTCGCCAGATGCGCACTTTCTCCCTTGCCCTGAAATGCGAGGGAGGAAGCTCAGCAGCTGTTGTTCTGACTTGCATTTAAGAGAGGGGGAAACTTCATAGTTTCACCGATTGAGAGTCAGTTGATCTAACAAAGAAAGCTCTGCCTCGAGGGAAACTCCAGCGCTGACGCCCCATTTTCATATCGATGGTTTTCTTCTTTTTTTTTCTTTCACACCTTCGTTTAATTTTCAGTGTAACCAATTTCTCTGTTCCTTCTATTACAGAGTCAGTCAGGATACTGGATAATATGACGTTTAACTCAAGATGAGAAGGTGATCGTGCGCAATATCAATCTGGTGCGTTAGAATTGTAGCTGTAGTGCGAACCACCATTAGGTAGGAAGCTTCTAAGACGTGGCAAAATATTCCGTCGTTTCTTTTTTCTTTTCTTTTTTTCTGCGGGAGTCACTGAAATACTGGTGGTTTCAACCGTAGCGATTTAACTTAATTTGATTAACGAGAGCAGGACCAATTAAAGCAAAAACAATAAACCGCCGTTGCTTTTTTTGTTTTTGTTTTTTGTTTTTGTTTTTTGTGGGATATGATGTCTCAGAGCCTGCGTGTCCCAACGCTCTGGACATGTACGCGAAGCTTTCTTTACGCCTTTTCAGTGTGATTTATCTGAAATTGCGAGTTTTATTTAAATTCGGATTTAAATTGCTAGAAATTACTTTTGTGCGGATATGCTTGGGGCTGGGTGCGTTAGAATTGTAGCTGTAGTGCGAACCACCATTAGGCAGGAAGCTTCTAAGACGTGGCAAAATATTCCGTCGTTTCTTTTTTCTTTTCTTTTTTTCTGCGGGAGTCACTGAAATACTGGTGGTTTCAACCGTAGCGATTTAACTTAATTTGATTAACGAGAGCAGGACCAATTAAAGCAAAAACAATAAACCGCCGTTGCTTTTTTGTTTTTGTTTTTTGTGGGATATGATGTCTCAGAGCCTGCGTGTCCCAACGCTCTGGACATGTACGCGAAGCCTTCTTTACACCTTTTCAGTGTGATTTATCTGAAATTGCGAGTTTTATTTAAATTCGGATTTAAATTGCTAGAAATTACTTTTGTGCGGATATGCTTGGGGTCTGATTGAGTCCTTCTCCTGCAGACAGAATCGGATATGAGATAGATTCATTTTAATGTGACATCATTGTTGGGCTACCCCATCGGGAATTCCAGTGATCTGCGCGGAAAACTCCGCTCGAACGATAGATGGCGCTACGGTAATCATGGGCGTGGAAGCATTTTTATGGCAGGACATTTAACGTGGCTCCTACCCTTCTCCCATATACACCTCTGCGTGCGGAGGGTCGCTCGAGAACACGCTGGCGATTGCCTGCCGGCACCCTATATAATTTCAGATCATGCGACTGCGCGACTGTGAGACGAGGAGTGCCTACCAAAGCATAGCACCGGGTGTGTTTGCTAGGTGATGTTATCACGAGGCAGCTGCGGGCATGGGAATGCTACGTTATGTTAAATCTTGCGAGCGAGACTACCAGGGCTGGAGAGCGACGTCTTGCTCTTTTGTCAAAGTCGACGACAACGTCCGACAACATCAGACGTCGACGTCTCGTGCTTCGTCATGGCGTGGTCCTGCCGACATGAACAAACTGTCCTTCTCGGACTTCACATGTTGGTGGTCTTTGTCTACGCGTTGCAGTGAATCCAGTTAGGCCTGTCATCGTCCCCACAAGTTTCACGTGAATGCTTCCGATCATTAAAATCAATGGATCTCGAAATACACAGAAAAAAAAAAGTGTGAATTATTCGTCATTCTGTCGAGGAGCTTGCCACCGACAACGGCACGACCATCGACTTTGTGTTTGATTGTGAACTTCACACGCTGAAACGTACAGGTTCTGTTTGCAAGAGGAGTGAACATGCAGAAGTGCACGGATTATAGAACATCTTTCTGCACTCGTAGGCCGAGGAGAATCAAGAAAGATCGCCTTGAATAAAAAGTAATGCTCTAATTCGAGTCACTGGATCTTATTTGTTCACGCCAAACCCAACAGCGCGTACTCGTCTCTAGCATTACATCATAACTAGGGTTCCGGGTATTCGGAGTTCTTTTTTTTTTTTGCATATTCAAATGATGTTTTTAGGAGTTTAATATGTTACGCGACGATTCGGAATTTTTTGTCTTTTATTTACATATCTTTGTTTATATCCGAAGTTCGGATAAAAAACTACAGCTGTGAAACGACATATCCACAAAAAGAATGAGACGCTGCCCCACAAAACACTTACTGTCATACTGCGGAACTTGAGGACCAACGACATCTATGCACGGTCACCTGGCGACGTGAAATCAGAATTCTGGTGTTCCTCTACATAACCATTAGGCAGCTTTCGCTCGCGTCCGATCATGCCGTTAGAGCCACAACATCAAGCTGCCCTTTCACGGTGATAATTTATATGCCATGTATGTTTCCTTGTATACTTTGAGGGGAAGCAAGACTCACAGAAAACCTAGGCACTGGACGTTTTCCAAGCAGACCTGGGAAGTGCCTGAAATTTCCTTAGAATGCCATTATGTTGAACAGTGCCACTAACTAAGGTACCCTATTCAGTGACTCCAATGGCGAATTACCTCTAGGCAGGGATGAAGTTCACCGTATGAGACGAATGCTTTGCGAAAGGCAGCTGCATGGTAACCTGCGATGTGAGGAATCTCGGCACCAAAGGAAACTATCCAACTAGTGAATCTGTCATCAAGGCATGGCCTTTGTTGCTCAGTTCTCGATTACTGGAACCCACAAATTCAAACTTTCTTGGATAAATCCGAATTGTCTCAAATTTTACCGGCGTACGTTTTTCGATTTTTTGGGGATAAATCCAAAAACCCAGAACCTAATCATAACTCATTGCAGTTCTGCTCCTATACATTTGATCTATATCTGCGAACCATTACGCGTAATTTAAAATTATCCCTGCATCTTCTTAGCAGTTCAGCGATTGCAATCACATTACTCCTCGTTGCATCAGCAGGGAGACGGCTAATTTTTACAAGTGAGCTTCAATTGCACGCCATCGATCCGTATTATAGACAACACTCTCATATGGAAAGTGCAAGGTTCGCCTCTAATTTACTCGACCCCAATAACTAGATATGGAATGTACAGACGTGTGCCACGAACAGAGGTTTAAATCAAGTAACAAAATCACTGTAATGGTTTACTTTGTGAGTAATCTATTAGCGAAGCCATAGTCCATTATGCAGATATTGAACTTCTAGCATTAAAAAAAACTTATTTTAAATTATTTTGCGGGATACATGCAATACGTGTAACTTTAAACAAGCGAAGTTACTCTAGTGTAACTCAATTACATTGGATAAGGAACTGTAATGGGTTTAGTTTCAGTAGCTTAATTACTTTCGAGTCATGAAACTGCAGTTGTAAGTTGTAACCCAATTACTTTTTTTAGTAACGTACGGATTGCGATGTTCTGCAGGCATGTGTTACGAGAATATTTTAGCAAACAGTGAACTTCGTACTTTCTGCTTACTTGTTCTTCCCTGCAAGCGTGGGAGCGCTGTAATCTTTTTTCCACTAGTACTAACCTGCTTCGAGTTTTCGTGACCCAAAAGAAAGGCCATTAAAATACACTTTTAAGGCATACTTCACGCAGTCTCTAGAGTCAAGCATGCATACCCCCTTCCAAAGAATGTCTGCCTGGCCGTATAGACATGTTGGCCAGGAGTTTTTCCCAGAGCCAGCCCGACCGACAGGCAAACAAGTCCTTAGCTCAGTGGCCTCCCGTGTGTATTTTTGCGTAGTTTTCCTGCGAATGGGAGACGTTGAGAAGCGCTCGAGAGCGAAAACATCGTAATATTCATTTTTTTATTATTCTTGTTAGGTTGTATAAAATAAACATGTATCTACAACGTTACAAACAAACCGCACGAAAGGTATCGTATAGTCACCGTTGGGCACAACAACAACAATAGCTGATGACGATGACATGGGGTGTTTCATCGCGGTGGTGCGGTACCCTACCCCATTGCACGTGGAACATTGTATGAAGATGATGAATGAAGGATGAAAATACGAGTGAGAATTAAAGCGTCTGGAGCAGTCCAGTGGACGTCAGGAAGTCCATGAGCACGCGATGGAGCACAGGATCTTCATAGGGGCCAATGAGCGCAGCTAAATTGAGCTGTCTCTTGCTGGTACGAGCAAGCTCATCACGCAGTATCCCCCTCTGAGGGCATTAGAGTGCACATTCCATAAATATGTGCGGGGTGTTCGTCACGACGCCGCAGGTGGAACAGAAGCTTGTGTCACAGCATCTGATCATGCGCTTGAATTGTGGGGTGAATGCCATATTGAGAGGAGTTTACGCAGGAGGGAGGTAAAATGGCGTAATAAACGGACAGGGAAAATAATTTGGGTCTGCCGGGTACATGAGAGATTGAACCGTGATGTCCTGGTGAAACTGCTGCAGAGCCAAGGATTGAAACCATGCAGTTAGTAGGGTCCTTGAGTCACCTATCGACAGCACAATCGGCACTGCTGTCGGGGGCTCATGGGCAGCCATTGCTACCCCATCATCGAAGACTGCAGTGTTGTCAGGATATTTAATGTGCATCATGTCCGCTGCCAACTGTTGAAGAACTAAAGATGGCACTTGATGTTTTGCAACCTTGAGGCCAGGGAGAGAGAGGGAGACTGATGGGAGCGAAAGTGACCACAGAGGGGTTGTGGGAACTGTAGCGTGGATTATGAACGCAGGAAGCTTGGGCCTGACTTCTGTGCGACTTGAAGACAGCATTTTGGCTTCGCCGATAGATTTTTGCTAGAAGGGGGTGACGACGGTGGTGCGTTCTGAGGCGCATGTAATGGCAAATGGTTTCCATCTGCCGTAGGATTTCTATCGGTAACTCACGGGCTTCGGCTATCACCATTCGAGTTTTCGCAGCTCTAGGAACACCAAGACATAGCCTCAGGCTCCGCGCAAGTACACACCAAAATCGCTGTTCTTGAGTCTGGGAGACGCCATGCACGACAGGGATGCCGTACACACGTATGCGACGAACTAAAGCGTGGTGGAGGGCCAGAAGGGACATCTCATCTATTCCCAAATTAGCTCCGGCAATGTGACGGATGACAGATATCCACCGGTGGGCCTTGGTGTCTAAGTAGTCGACATGCTCCTTCCAGGACAGGTTGGAATCCAGGATGATGCCCAGAAATCTGTGGTGTTGAACTTGTCTTAGCGGCATATTACCAATGGAAAGTTGGCACTGCCGCGTATCGTTCTAAGTGAAGGCGAGCGTTGCTGTTTTTCAGCTGAGATATCCATGCCTGATTCAGTGTGATACCGCCAAATTCTATCCAGTGAAAGCTGTAGACGACAGCGTATGGCTGGCTTTGATTTCCTAATAGTCCAAAAACAAATGCCGTAGGCATAGATGGAAATTTTAACTCTTCGGCTAACGCAGAGTTTTAGGCCTGCCATTACCAGATTGAAGAGAACTGGGCTTAAGACACTCCCTTGTGGTACCCCATGAGCTAAACCACTCTTCGGCGTGGACCACTTATGCGTGCGAACAGAGAGTGGTCCGTCGCGCAGAAAATCCGCCAGCCACAAGAACATTCTGTCAGAGTCCTGGGTTTGTAGCAGTGCGTGCAGCACAAAGGGATGACCGACGGTATCTCTCTTTTCTCGGTATCTCGACGGTAAGCTCTTTTGACGTCCAGGAAAACCGCCATGACAATTTTCTTCAGGCTCTTGGCTTGTTCGACTGAGGTGACAAGGTCGAGGACCGAATTCATGGCGCTGTGATGGCGACGGAAACCTGTCATCTCTGCATGGCAAGCTCCGTGCCCCTCAAGCCACCACTCTAGCCCATGTAGCACCATTCCCTCCAAACCTTTACCGAGACAAGTTGCCATGCTGACAGGACGGAAGGAGGAGAGATCAGAAGGTTGCTTGCTTGGCTTTAACAGAGGGGGCGGGGGGATATGTTTAATAGAGTGAAAGAAAAAAAAACAGAGGAACAACTAACGTATCTTTCCAGCTCGCCGGCATTTCCACGTTCCGTTTCTTCATGAGATGTTGTAGACATGAAGTAGAGAGGAAATACCCCCATCGCTAAGATTTCGGATAGCCCGATAAGTGATGCCGTCTCCACCTGGCGAGGAGTTGGCACGTTAGAGGCGTACGGCAGTCCAGAATTCGGGAACTGAAAAATCCATGTCTATCACGTCACTGTCACCACCACCACCGCCACCGTTGGATTAGTGCAGCTGGCCGTGTGATATCAATGTTTACAAAATTCTGAAGGGAATGACTCCTGTTACATTTATCTAGGACACAGACAAGACGCTTCACATGTTAGTTTGGTAGACAGCAGATGTGATTAAGTTCGGCAACAAATATGTAAAACGACGTGATTCTAGCTTTCGAATTACAGGCGACGGAAATTAATTTTCTCGTTTTACAATGGCACATACGTTGTGAATCCTTGAATAGACAAAATGAACAGCAGCGTATCGATGTGATTTCACCAAGGGACCTCGTGCCGATTGATAAAGGGCTTTCTGGAATTCAAGACCGTACTGAGAACAAACATACAATTCTGGTGATGCTTCCATTTCCATGCATAGTGCGCAGTCTTGAAATCAGCAGATGCAAGGTAATCACAACATTGCTCAAGTTCGCACCCATGTCGAAGGAACCATTCAGTGCGTAAAAGTTAACAATCTCCTGAACGAAAAATACCCGTAACTTTAATCACACATGTAAATAGGACACCTCATGTCTGTCGTATTCTAGCTAACTTACACTTCACATCATCAAACGAAATATCTGTCGACTAACATTTGATTTATTGTGCATAGTATCGCATATTAGTAAAAATTCAAGAAAGGTTGTACACAGAGACATCACAGCAGGCCCAGTACGACCGACCCCCTGCGTAGTTCAAGGAGTTCGCTAGGAAGTAGTTCGTCTCTCTGGTGCCCGTGGCGCATGTGTGGGAAAATCGCAGCGCCACCTGGTTAGCCCAACAGTCCTATAGACGACTCTCTGTCCACAAAGATGTGACGTAAGGAGAAGACCGGTTCGAGGTTATATTTTGCTGTGGCGGGCAAGAAGCGGAAAAAATGCGCCGCCTGATAGGCTGATAAAGCTGATAGTGCCCACCAGCATGCTTTGCGCGGCGGCGAAACGTAATCGATCACGTAGGAGCTCAGGTCGTCGATAGGCCACTTGCAAAAACGACACCTGTACTGCCCTTTCAGATTTTGATGGGTAAAAAATCTGTATTAGGTAAAAGCAAGCTGTTCCCGGGAGTGCGATAAGGACAATAAAATTTCACTCACGCTATTTCGCTTTGCTCTTTCCATTTTTAATTGTCGTACACATTGAAGTACTAATAAGATTATAGTTCGACGTTCTCCGTCTCTCTGTATTGGCCACTTATACAACTGTTGATCCTTCGTTGCTCTGAGTGTCACATGTCTGTTACACCGCCACGATTATATGAGATATTTGTAATAGTGGCAGACACCGAGACATTTTTACACCTCGAAACCATTTCTAAGCCTGTCAGTTCAGGCGTTTCAGGAAGCCGACTTTCCAGATTCGTTTGCGGAATCTGGATTTAAAAATGGATTTGATTCGACATAAAAATATAAAACCAGATCCAAATGATTTGATTTACCGACACAAATCTAAATTCGAACTTGATTTGAGTAGGATTTATGGTCATCGGCAAAATGGGGACTGCTTCGCGGTAAATATTTCGATCGCGTCATCATTTCTTCCTTTGTGCGTTCGTTCTCATGTGTGCGTGTTGAAATATGTTCGCTCAAACAAAGGCACCGGCTTCAACGTCTAAGCAGCAACGACGGAAACTGATCCGAGCTTCATCGATCCCACTACTAATCTGCTCTAAGAAACGGAGGAACACCCATCATTAGATGAACTTTGTCGAGGACTTTTCGCCCCCTGATCCCTTTATGCCTCCTTCTTTCCCAGCTTGGTAAGCTCAGCAGATACGGGAAATTAAACCTTTTGTTGCTAAACCCCCTAGCGTAAATACTGCCTTCAAAATGCACAGCTCTCTCGCTTTCGGAACCTCCCACACGTGTCTGCGTTCCACGATGTACGGGATTACTTTGTTATCTGCCTTTGTTCCTCCTTCTTCCTCATAGCTGACTTCGCTGAAGGCGGCAATGTTTTCCTTTGCCACCGTTATCAAAGGGCAGGATTCTAGACTTGATTAGCATACGCGGAAAGAAAGTGCCATTTTTCTTCGTTAAGAGCTGAAACCGACCGCAGGAAGAGCAAAGAGAACACGCGGCGGACCAACATTAGGGAAGTTCCCCCCGCCCACAAAACCGGCGTACTCGTTTTCTTTGCCCTGGCAGAATTCTCGTCCCGTCCTTTTCGTGTCCCGAGGGAAATCAAGTTCACTTTCTCGAGTCCACTGTTCACGGAACACGAGCAGTGTATTTTTAGCCTCTCTTGACTACGCGGTACGTGTAGTAGTAGCAGCACTTGACGTATTTCAGGCTGGCACTTTATTCGGCCATTCAGAAAAATGCATTTTCACGAAGAATGCAAGCGGGAATGAGTTGTCGCGACAACTTATCACGCGGAAGGTTATTTTCGATTCCTTCAATGGCGGGGGCGGGGGGGGGCTTTTTTTCTTTGCCTTTTAACGGGTGTGTGATGCCTTCCAATCTCGCTTCTTTTCCCAGTGCTCAGATACACTTTTATAGAGCGTCTGGTTTGCGAGCACTTCAGAAACAGGAATTTTATGACTGCATTGCGATCTGAAGGCAGTGGTTGATGCCACATTTAGGAATTTTGTAACAGGACAACCAGCTTTAGCATACCCAATGAACGGATCATACGGCGGACGCAAACGAAGGCAGTGCGCTCGTTGTGGCATTCCCGAGATCACAGTGTTACCTCTCTAGGTCTTTTATGTATGCTCTCCCCACTTCTGTTTCTCGACGACTCAACTATCTTTCTGCAGTTGTGCATGGCAACTGACCACAAATGTGCTTCGGCCGGCCATGACATGCGCCGTTCCGGGTACCTGGACACTCAGGCATTATGGATAATGCTGCAGCTGACGGCACAGTTTTTCAGACGAAGCAGCACACGCACACGCGGAGGGCGTATTTCACTCCTTCCGACGCACACTAGCATGCTTCACTCTCTTCAACAGCGAATCAATGGGGACCAATAGTTCCCCTGGAGTGCACGGTTTTCTTTGCTTTTCACTGTTGATCCCGACTACATTTTACCCTCCCTCCTCTAGCGCGATCTGCCGGGTCTCTTATACTCTGGATTCGCCTAGACATTCCCTGTACATATAGTGGCCGGCTGCTCCACAAGACAAGGGTGGCAGTGTATCCCAATTATTCATAGTGTGGTGTAGTCGAAGAGACGGAAGATATTCTCATGTCGTGTGTGCGGCATTCAGCTGTTTGAGTTACCTTGAGTCCTCGCTCACGGCTCTGGGAAATCGGCCTTTCACTCTATCGACAATATATACTTGGTACTTGGCCCCTACTCCAAAGTCGTCGTGCACTGCAGGCACTGATAGCATTTTTTCAAGCCATCGGGTCGGTCGACAAGTTCTGACTGACTCTATTCCTCAATGTCTGTGTTCATTGTTCACACTTCCTGTGGTAAGTGACTGTGACTGTGTGTTTCAGTGATGTGTCACTTTTCTGCACTCTACTATTATTCTGCTCTCTTTTTTCTTCTTTTGCTTTCGTATATTATGGTTAGCTGTTATGGTCATGGTCATTCAGTTTTGCTACCTAAGCGATGTGGAGTATCCGACATCCACTAGGTGGAGCCAATTTCTCCATATTATTTTTAAACTCACTCACTCAACCCTTCATTGTGTCGACCGCATGGGATTCAGGCTGAAAACGTAGATTTGGGCTCGTTGGTAGATGATGATGATGATGAGAGATGATGGAAGTTTAATGGCACATTGACAACAAAGATCATAATGCGCCATAAACTGAGGTATGATTGAGACAGTGGTGATGTTATGGTTATTTAAGAGTAAACACGATGACTAATAAAAGATGAGTGTATACATGAAAGACTACAAAAGGCTAATAACGCCAACGTCTCTCAGGAAATCAAAGACGCTTGTAAAAGGGACGAGAGCCTCGTCACCAAGCAGCTGGTTGGTAGAACGTCGCAACAACGAAGAGCGTAGTACGATGTATGCACATGTACAAATGTGTACAAATGTACTTCATGTGGGCATACCTATTCCTGTGAGAACATTACGATAACGAAATAGACGATTACAGGATGTTGCGCGCGCCCTCAAGTGAGCCGCGTAAGGCACTGAGGGTATCTTGAGGGGCGAAGAGCGTCGTCCGCCTGCCGTAGTCCGCCACGCTGTAACTATCGGCTGAGCGAAAGTGCCGGCTCTCTCCCTCAAATGTCCCACAATACCTTACTCCGGCCACTCGCGGCGCTGCTGCATGAAAAATCGCCTATTGTCTCCTCCTCCCTTCTCTCTGCTTCTGAATGTCGTGGCGCCGAAATTTGGACGACGACGACCACTGGCTACGTAATTGGCCACATACACGAGAAATTGTCTACTTTTGGCTCCTTTCTCAGGGCGCGTTGGCGACTTTCTAGGATTTTGACCCGATAACCCTGGTTTCCTTTTGTAATGAACGATGTGTCATTTGTTAGTGAGCGCTTCTCTTTGTCGTTCCTTCGTGATCCTCTCTTTCGTACTGCGCTCTGTGTTCTTATGATTTAAGCTCAGTGTGAAAGTGAGGGCTGTATCTCGGCTTTCGATATGCCCATTTAGGTCGTCTATGGCATAGTCAGTATTATCTATAAATATCATGTATGTATCTATAAATATCATGTAAATATCATGGGGACTATTCTTGAGGCTATTACTTTTCCGCCATGTGGGTTACTGCAATCGCGTTATATGCGGCTACTTCCTCTTCCTTCAAATGAGAGAGCAATTTCTTTTTTCCAATCGTAGTCCACCGAACTTGCTGAACAGCCTTGCGCTGTTATAAGATTACTATTATAGACATGAAACCAGAAGACATTGCTGAACTGTATAGGCTTCGCCCTAGTGAAAATGTATCTGAGAGGCCTCTCAGGATTTTTTAAGAGGTCTGAGAGGACCTTTTAAGAAATTCTGAGAGGTCTGAGAGGACCTCTCAAGCAGTCCTAAGAGGTCTGAGAGGACCTTCTACGAAATTCTGAGGGGTCTGAGAGGACCTCTCAAGCAGTCCTAAGAGGTCTGAGAGGACCTTTTAAGAAATCTTGAAAGGTCTGGTAGGACCCTTTAGCACTTCTGAAGGGTCTGAGAGGTCCTTTCAAGAAATCTTGAAAGGTCTGGTAGGACCTTTCAGGCAGCACAGAGGGGTCTGAGAGGACCTCTTAGACGTTGTATAATCATTCATGTAGCCCTGAGAGGTTTGGGGGGACCTCTCAGACAGCTTTGCGACAGTGCGTCGTGCAACACCTCCCAGAGCAAGTTGCTACGTGTTTTCCGCGCCGCGGAACATGCTACCTCGTCCGCTTTGGAAAATAGATCGCAAGATTTCACGTGTTTGTGCATTATTCCTTCAAGGAACACGTGCCGTGATAACCTTGTATTGCCTTCCCCCTTGAAGCTGTTGTTCTTGCAATCCGTGCATTATTGCACTGCACGTAAGTGGAAGCGTTTCGGCCAGTCGCCAGCGGTTGAATCAGTCTGTTTTGAAACGTTGAAGTGTGAGGACGTCGGCCGCGGATCTCAAGTAATTTGCGCTTTGTCTTCGGGATTGTAACTGTTTTTGAGGTACGTAGACAATGTCTCAAATATTCTTTTGTGATTGACAGCCATTCCTCTTCACTTTAGGCTTTTACTACTGTTCGCAGACACGCATTATGAGCGCCGATAGGAAAATTACCAACCACGTAACGTTACCAACGGCGCTGGGTGCCAAACGGTGTGTTATATATTTCGATGCCTACACACTGACTTACACTGACATTTTGAAGTTGTATTTCTTACAGATGAATCTCGTACGAAGTGACAGGTGGTGAGAACACAAGGTGGTGAGAACCCAATCTCTCCAGTTAGTTGGTGGCTTACGCAAGCAAGGGAAACTAGACGGTACATCGCAAGTCCCGAAGTATACATAAAACAGATGAACTTGATCACCGAGAAGCAGAGTTCCTCAAGAATATTTTTCATCACCGCTGTACGGACATTGTGAATATGTGTCCCATGAGTTCACGCTTTGTGGAATACGACAGTATGTGCTGATGATGACTCGTACGCTTTCGTAGACATGTAAGTGCTAAATCTAGTTTCTGTTGGTGCAATTTACCGTTTCGTGTAGTTTCTTGCGAGCGATCCTTCAACAAATATTAGATATTCACAATTCGGTAAGACATTTGAAATAACTGTTACATAATCAGATAGCAGTGTGCATGCCTTGAGTGTATCTGTACAATCGAAGGAACTCAATATATGTGGAGTTTTGTGACATGTACTTGTCTGTATCTATGTCTGGTGTATCACAGCACTGTATGATTATACCACTCCGACGACAGGTGCAGCGTAGACGGCGAAATTGAACATTGATGTTCCGATGTCAGGTCTGTGCATTAGCTTCTGAGAGGTCCTGTCAATCTGAGAGGTCCTCTCAACCTGAGAGGTCAGCCTGAGAGGTCCACCAGCCTGAGAGGACCTCTCAGCCTGAGAGGTCCACTCAACCTGAGAGGTCAGCCTGAGAGGTCCACAGGCCTGAGAGGACTTCTCAGCCTGAGAGGTCCTCTCAGTCCCATAACATATTAGACCTGAGAGGCCTCTGCGATACATTTTCACTAGGGCGCTAACCTACTACAAATAGCCCCACGTTACCCCAAAAACATCTATCCGTCTTCAAGGTGGTACTTTTACAAACGAAGACGAACAAATTGAGACTGTTCTTCTGACTCAGAAGAAGAACAGTCTCTGTTCGAAATATCGGCGGCTCTCTTCCTGAGGCAATTCCCCTTACTTCCCTACCGGTTCGCTGGATTTCTACCCGTCTAAATTGGGGAGGGGGGAGCGATTCGGGGAGTTTTGGGCGTAGAATTTACTTCGTGACTTTCGTGATGTTAATTGTGTTAACGTGCGCCGTGGACGGCCGTAGCTTGGTGACCGAGAGCGTCCGAGGGCGTTCGGACGAATTTCGTGGAGAAGCCATACGCGTCGAAGGTTGCTCTGCTGATTTTCTGGTTTGCTGATGTCCCACACAGGCTATGCCCAGTAACGCGAAAACGTTACATGAAATTTGTTGAAGGCAGAGTGGCAACCGTTGCAGTCGATTTCCGAAGTATGGCGCCATATTTTTTCTCGTGGCCACTGACCACGGTATCGAAAATCCCTCGCGAAGTAGAGGCGTAGTTTGACTGCTGTTCGATAGAATGTTGACAAGAGCAGACGCCACATGTTGAGAGTATGCCGGAATTTCCTCTCTGGAAAAAGGCGAAAACGTCATTCCCTCCCTAGTGAAAAGACCCCTCGGGTCTAATGTGTTATGGGACGGAGAGGTCCTCTCAGCCTGAGAGGGCCTCTCAGGCTGACCTCTCAGGCTGGGAGGACCTCTCAGATTGACAGAACCTCTCAGAAGCTAATGGCCAGGTCTGACATCGGAACATCAATGTTCAATTTCGCCGTCTACGCTGCACCTGTCGTCGGAGCGGTACAATCATACAGTGCTATGATACACCAGAGATAGATACAGACAAGTACATGTCACAAAACTCCACATATATTGAGTTCTTTCGATTGTACAGATACACTCAACAACAACAACAACAGTAAATGTTGACGATACAGTGAAGGCATGCACACTGCTATCAGATTATCTAACAGTTATTTCAAATGTCTTGCAGAATTGTGCATATCTAAGATTTGTTGAAGGGTCGCTCGCAAGAAACTACACGAAACGGTAAACTAGATTTAGCACTTACATGTCTACGAAAGCATACAGTCATCATCAACACATACTGTCGTATTCGACAAAGCGTGAACTCATGACACATATTCGCAATGTCCGTACAGCGGCGATGAAAAATACTCTTGAGGAACACCGCTTCTCGGTGATCAAGTTCGTCTGTTTTACGTATACTTCTGGACTCGCGATGCACCGTCTAGTTTCCCTTGCTTGCGTAAGACGCCAACTAACTGGCGAGATTGGGTTCTCACCACCTGTCGCTTCGTACGAGATTCATCTGTAAGAAATACAATTTCAAAGTGTCAGTGTAAGTCAGTGTGTAGGCATCGAAATATATAACATACCGTTTGGCACAAAGCGCCGTTGGTAACCTAACGCGGTTGGTAATCTTCCTATCGGCGCTCAGAATGCGTGTCTGCGAGCAGTGGTAAAAGCGTAAAGTGAACAGGAATGCCTGTCACTTGCAAAAGCATATTTGGCACATCGTCTACATACCTCAAAAACAGTTAGAATCCCGAAGACAAAACGCAAATTACTTGAGATCCGCGGCCGACGTCCTCGCACTTCAACGTTTCAAAACAGACTGGTTGAACCGCTGGCACTGCCCGTAACGCTTCCACTTACGTGCAATAATGCACGGATTGCAAGAACAATAGCTTCAAGAGGGAACGGCAATACAAGGTTATCACGGCACGTGTTCCTTGGAGGAACAACAACTTTATTTTTGACCTTGGAGAGTGGGGAGTTGCATCGCCACAGGCGATACTCTACCCATTGCTGGATGGAATGGGGGGAATAAAATAACGAGCCCCTTCACAATAACGATCGAAGTCCGATGGTGTCCAGAAATGTCAGAAGAGCTTTGAGCGCAGAGCGTTGCTGGGCTGGATTGGGCCAGGGCCCCTGGCTGGCAGAGCGTTGCTGGGCTGGGCTGGATTGGGAAGCCCCCTGGTCTCTACCGGTACCGCCCACTTTTGTACGCCTCCCAAACCTTCTGGAAAGAAGAGATCAGGTCCCCCCTCAAGTCCTCCGAGCTCATTTTCATGCTCTGGTAGACGCGAAGTTTTCTACGTTTACGGCAGCATATACTGATGGCGCATCCCGAAACAACAAGTCCGCCTCAGCCTTCGTCATTCCATCCGAAGGCGTCGTGCACAGAAGACGCCTCTCACATCCAACCTCCTCCACAGCTGCGGAACTCTATGCCATTCTTTTCTTTCTACAACACATCGCTGATTTTCCACCCCGGGAATGGGCAGTCTTTACAGACTCCAAATCTGCCCTTCAAGCAATTGAAAATTCCGGCATACGAGGCCCATCCGCACCCCTAGTCATAGACGTGCTAATGGCTTACCACACTATCTACGCCGCAGGCCACAGGCTAGTTCTCCATTGGGTTCCAGCCCACTGTGGTGTCGTGCGGAACGAGCCGGCCGACAGCGCCGCAGAAGCAGCACTCTCGTATCGGAAACGGACCCGTATTGTTCTGCTGAGAGGAGACCGCCGTTCCATTCTGCGACGCCTGGTGACACCCCTGGCTTCCCGCCAACGGACAACCGACATTCTTCTCCCCTCTATGTTGAACAGAGTTGATCCCACGCTCGCTTTCCGCGTGCCACGAAACACCTCTCGTCAAGATGCTGCATTAATCCACCGAATGCGCCTCGATGTGGCCTTTACAGCTCAGTGGCGTTACCGCTTGAGGCAAGTTGACTCTCCCACCTGCTGCCACTGTGGTGCTCTTGAGGATCTGGAGCACATTCTTCTTCATTGCCCTCACTACGAACCTTCCCGAACCACACTCTCCGAGTCCCTTCGTCAGCTGGACTCTCGCCCTTTCTCCTTGGAGGAATAATGCACAAACATGTGAAATCTTGAGAACTGTTTTCCAAAGCGGACGAGGTAGCATGTCCCGCGGCGCGGAAAACATGTAGTAACTTGCTTTGGGAGGTGTTGCACGACGCACTGTCGCCAAAGGTGTCTGAGAGGTCCCCACAAACCCCTCATGGCTACATGAATGATTCTACAACGTCTTCCAGATTTTCTCTAAAAGGTCCTCTCAGACCCCTCGGTGCTGCCTGAGAGGTCCTTCCAGACCTTTCAAGATTTCTTGAAAGGTCCTCTCAGGCCCTTCAGAAGTGCTAAAGGGTCCTACCGGACCTTTCAAGGTTTCTTGAAAGGTCCTCTCAGACATCTCAGGAAATTTTGAGAGGTCTCTTAGACACATTTTCGATAGCTGCACCACAAATGAGAGCATGGTCTTGAAAAAATGGATGCCATGGCCGTGCGGGCGTCTGGACGGCGCCTTTCTCCTCTGTGCGCCTCTCTCTCACTCCTCCTTTTAGGGGGTGACGTCTAACTGATGTCGTTGCCGCTGGAACCTCTGCAGCTGCGGAAGCAGCGCTGATCTTTAGAATTCGTTTATTTAATATCTAAGTACTTTTTGGACGAAAAAAAAAAAACCGAGCGATGCTGAACAAAGTGGTATCTGTTTCATAGATCGGTTTCTGGATGGGACCGTCCCTTTAAGAGTCATTTACAGAAGGAAAGGGCCTATCCGATGCACGCGCTTGCCTTTAGCACTGATTTTACTTCCACGGTTGTAGTCGTGTAATGGAATTGCTCTGCGGGCTCTTCCTCTACGCTAGACCAACCCTTCAATCACCAGTGCAGTGGACGGCCCCAAAAACATAACTGACGTTCCAAAGGAACTTGCTTGAAGGACTTGCACAGGGGATGCTTGAAGCCACGAAAATAACTCTACGGTAGCTCTTATTCGGAATACAGACGCCCATAAATTCCGTGGGAGACCGCAGGAACGGCGAACGATGTGGTGCTGACGTTGAGCGAAATCGATCCCATGTCTGTCTGGTAGGCAACGTCAACATGTCCGCGTCCCAATTGTGTGGGTAACTTGTTAGCTAATCAACGGTACAGCATATGGGTCAGCGCAGCGTATTTCCCAGGTAAAGAATGCAGCCCAATGGTGGCGAACATCTATAGGCTAAGACGTCTTTTCTACCAATGCCTCATTCTCTCTCCTTTCTTCGCCTGTGTGTGTGCGTGCTTGGATTGAGGTCCCGGGTACGAAGCTTATTCTAAGATGATCGTCACCTCATTGCATGAATGGATGTTCTGCAAATGATGGTGACGTGTGCGTACGGGGACGTCCTTTTACTTTCATATTCAGATCTGCAACTAGTCAGAGTCACTGACTTTTTTACGAGTCATATTCTAGGTTCGATGACACGACCGTTTCATTCCCTGTATAAGTACTTGTACCACCTACCTGGAAGAATGTGTACGGTCAACCCTTACGAGCTTATAGACTTGACGATTTTACGAATTCCCTTAGTTTAATGATTGCCACCTTTGGGGACACGACATGTTCCTTGAATTTCTTCCTCGTTTTGATGAACCCTCGATTTGCGAACAGCGAACGCATTATGGGGGAACAAACCTGGAATCTGTACAAGTGCTTATGATCTGGCTTCCTGAACGAATCCATGCTAGGCCAGCCAGAAGTCAACAGCATACCACATGTCTGCGATGACCGAGGTCAAACTTCTATGTACCAGGAAGGGTGAGTTAGGATCATGGGCAAGAAGGGGTAAAAAAGTGTGGGAGCTTTGAAATCGATATTTCACGAGGGCGAAAGCGATCACCCAGGAGTATACAACGCACGTCTCAAAGCTAAGATTCGTCCTTGGCATGGATTCGTCGGAGCTTGCAAGAACTGAAACCTGAAGCAGCAGTAATGAGAGCGACAGCTATGGACCTTTCTAGCCTACCCTCGAACCGTGTTTCCGTACCCTCGGCAACAGGTGGGTTTTCTTTTGTTCCGGGCTGCCGTGTTTGGCGGGGGTCATGGGGGTCTTCTGTTTTCGACTACGTGGAGTGGGGAGCGTCGTACGCGCTCACAAAAAGTCTGCAACGCATAGCGTGCTCCGTGAAAAGCAGCGGATGGCAGCCTAGCGATCGATAGATGGCGCTAGGATAGGGTAAGATGGCGGGTACCATGGCTTTAGGAAAACTTTCGTCTATAGATGGTGCTGTGAAGCGTCGCTCATTTACCTCCGTAGAACCACATCCTAGGTATAAATTGCGTTGAAGATATCGACGAAAAAGTTGAAGACAACTGTACGTCAAGATGTTGAAAGGGCATCAAAGTGCAACAATTTCTCCTCGTGGAACAAAAGATGCGGTTACCTTGACACGCATGCACGAAAGGAACGGGATTCATTCGTTGTGTCGTACGTGATATATACGCTAAAGAAGCCGGAGTTTACGCTTGTTCCCTCTCCCTCATCTTATCAATGCTGAGCGAGCTCTCATTGGTCTCCTCGAACAATTTGACCAATTTAGTTGGCAAATTCGTGGCTTTACGTCGCGAGGCACAATGATCACGAGTGACTCCACAGTGGTTGGCAGGTGGATTAATTTGTCCCACCTGAGGGTTCTTTAACGTGCATCGAAACATCAGCACACGGCCCACAGTATACAGGGTGTCCCAGCTAAATGCGAAGATATTTTTAAAAAATATATACCGCACTTTTTCCGAGATGAAATCAATTGCAATATACCATATGCTGAAGGGCACTCCTTAGGAGAACATTAGCAAACTCCTAAGGCAATGTCTGAATTAACTTTCAATAATTAACTTTTTAATTATAAAAGCAACGAAGTTGTCCCAATGAGAACATCTGGTTCCTTCGGTCACCTGATACCGGAGCCGTTTTCAGAACAAGAATCCGTTAGATAGATCGTCCGCAAAAAAATTAGTGAAGGAACACCATTTTTTTCCTTATTTTGTTCATTGCGCATGTTCGGAAACGCGTCTTTCCTTCACCCCCAATGTGAGAGGGTGAAAGAGCACACTATCGCCTCTTGCGTCCTGGAATAAGATTAAAAGAAAACAGAAAATGCAACCCAATATAAGGACAGTTCCGATAGAGTCACCCGATACATTTGTTTTTGTTTTGTGTCCCCAAGTTAAAGGTCACGTTCGACGCATGAGGCGGCACTGTGCTCCTTCACTTTCTCACATTGGGAGTGAAGGAAAGACGCGTCTCCAAAGATGCGCAATCAACAAAATAAAGAAGAAAATGGTGTTCCTTCACGATTTTTTTGCGGACGATCTATCGATCGGATTTTTGTTCTTAAAACGGCTCCGGTATCAGGTGACCGAAGGGACCAGATGTCCTTATTGGGACAACTTCCTATGTTTTATAATTCAAAAGTTAATTATTGAAAGTTAATTAAGACATTGTCTTAGGAGTTTGCTAATGCCCTCCTAAGAAGTGCCCTTCAGCATATGCTATATTGCAATTGATTTCATCTCGGAAAAAGTGATATATATATATATTTTTTTTTAAATCTGTTCGCATTTAGCTGGGACACACTGTACTTAACGTCCCTCGGGGAAGACTGCGTACCCGAGGAGCGTGTACCCTGCCAAAGCTGCCGTCCTGAATTGTCCAATCATAGCGGGAGATCGCTTCAGGGGACCAATCGGATGTCTCTCCGCATGGTCGTGCTTCTTGGGAAGGAGAGGGGGAGAGTAGCTTGTTTAATTACTACCAGATTCTATAAGCGCCTTAAGCCGCTATCTATCCCTTCCATTGATTCAATACCTCGATATACTAATCCCTCGTTTTACGACGTATTTCTAAAAAAAATCGCATCTCCTTTCATCTTTCGTAATAGCCTTTCCATTTCAAACCATAAGCAATGTTTATGTGTGTCTACTATTTGTAGAGCCCTGTAGCGTCTCTATAAGCGTGTGTCAGAGACGAGGAGCATGGAGGGACAGACACGCACAACGCCTGTGTGACGTTGTGTGTGTGCATATGTTCCTCCTTGGTAAAGCCGTTAAAACCCTAGTGCCGGGACAAATGAAAACAGACGCAGCACATTGCACTGTACTTCAACCAAATGAATTTTGTTGCACAAACAATGTATGTATACCGTTATCATGTTCTACGGATCTGCCCGAGTTTTATGGTTGATGTCCCTCCTTGTCCCTCGTCTCGAGGTTTCGCTATGATAAACAAAGGAGGGCTCTACCTCAATCTTCAAGCTAACAAAATTCACGTTGTTTACAGGAAAGGAACCGCAGAGATAGATTTAGATTTCTCTTTGTAGTCGTTAGTGTTGCTGACTATGTGTTGTGACGCAACCGGTGCAGAGCCGTCGCAAGAAGTATCCGTGCTCTGTTCCCTTTTGTCTTGTCTCTCCACAAGTAGATCGTTGTACATTTAGAGACAGGAGTAATGGTCCATGTCGAGCTTCTTCGCCGCTGGTCCGCCCGATATATTTCACTTAGCAATGGCCGTGTATCCCTACCTTGCCACTGCGGCAGTATAGGAAATGAATTTCTTCCGTTTACTCAGAGTTGGTACGACTGTTATTGTTCCAATGTTGCTGTTTTCAACGAAGCCCGATCTTGATTACGTACACTCTAAAAACAGAACTTCACCGCATAGCACGCTGTGCGCCAACCACTGCGAAGAATTATAGGATTATCGCTTCTGATTCGAAGGGAGAGGGGAGCGTACGCCTTTTTGTGGCAATTTTCATATATCCAAATTGCCACAAAAAGACGTACGCCCACCTCTCTCTTCGAATCAGAAGCGATAATTTTATCATTCTTCGCAGTGGTTGGCGCACAGCGTGCTATGCGATGAAGTTCTGTTTTTAGAGTGTACGTAATCAAGATCGAGTTTCGGCGGCCAACAACGGCACGCTATCTCGACACCCCCCTCTGTTTTCAGAGTGTATGGACATGTCGCGCAGATGCTTGCATGCACTCTTAGAAAAAAGGGTGGAGCACTTACACCTTTTAGGAGGTAATAGTTGTCGCAGATGTTGTGCATAAAAGTTTGCAAAGTTCTACTTGCTACCTACGAATGATGATAGGGTTACCGCTTCTGATTCGGTGAGCGAGGTGGGCGTACGCCTTTTTGTAGCAATTTCGTTATATGATAATTCCTTTTACCACCCTTTTACACTCTTTATCAGACGTTATGTTGACCTAGGTGGTAACTATAGAAGTTACCACCTTTTCACACCCTTTTTTCTTAGAGTGTGTGTACATAAGTATGCCAGATATATTCTGCATAGAAGATAATCTGGGAAGATGTTCCCGTGAGAGGTGCTTAAATACAGTATGTTCTATGCTGAGACAAAATTTATCCATGGGCCGACCAGTGATCCGCGACTAGCTCATGGTCACAGTTGTCTTACGACGTAAAGCCACCAACTATCATAGCATCGGTATCAAGCGTAGCTCCACTCCGTGAAGGTCGCATGAGCAAGCTTTACTGACGCTCCATTGGACTGTAGATGGGTAGAAATCCAGCGAACCGGTAGAGATGTAGGAAGGGAGTTGCCTCAGAACAGAAGGCGGTTACTGTCTTGAGGCTAATCCCTTCCTCCATTGGACTGTGTTCGACCAACACAGTGATGCATTATGATCAGTGACGGATCCAGGGGGAAGGGAGGGGGCCGATCGCCCCCCCCCCAAAAAAAACGTCATTTTATACGTTGGGTTCCCTCTCTCCCCTCCACCACTACGCGCTCCGACAAAGAAACCGCCCCCTCCCCGCCAAACCGAGGGGTTGGATACGCCACTGACTATGATGCACAGTGATGCACTGTCCTGGGGATCACTGATAGCAGCTGATTTTCATATCTAATATCGTCAGTGGTCTTGTTCACTACCCGATACTGTAACAGGTTGAATAATTCTAAACAGGTGCGTCTCCTCTTCTGCTGAGCCCATGGGTCATTTCCACGCGTTTTGGACGATGCGCAAACGAAAAGAGAAACATAGCAATCTACGAGTATATCGCAATCGTTTCACAACATGGGGTACCGTACGCAGTGGGAGATCCAGTAAAGTTCATATCAAGCACCTGTTGCTATGTTCGCCTACTCGATAAACCTATCAGGAAAGCCGAAACGAGGATTCGGCCCAAGCAACACAATGTACTTGCATTTCATGTGCATGGGGGAACTACAGGTTGTCTCATCAGAGCGGTGTGTCATTTCGCAGAATGAAAATTACTTTCAACTTGGCATTCCCGGCCCATATGCGCTCGCACATTCGGTACATTTCGCTGCTTGGGAACTCTCACCGTCACCGATTAGTAGACCAACCTACTAATATCGAATTGCACTGGTCTATATGGCGGCTATTTTTCGCTCCCCGGTGGAGAACGCGTGTTTCGCAAATGCAAGCATCTACTTGCCATGAACGCATGCGTCCGAACAGCATATCGTACCACAGCCGTGTCCGCGGTGGATCTGTACGTATCGTACCCACCAAGCAGGGAAGGAACAGTGTGAATTACCCTTTACCGCCTCTGGAACGTCTTGGCATTCATTTGGCGCTGTGTGATTCGGATGCGCTTGGGATGTGTTTCAACCGGTGATCCAGCAAATGGTCTTGTCATGGTGGAAGCAAGTGATGTAATGAGTACACGGTCTAGCTTTCGGCCTCTTCATTTAGTCGCCGCCGTCTTACTTGCTCTGCGTCGGCCTTCTCCATATCCTATTGCAATACATTACGATTTTCTTGAGGTGTGCATGGATGCAAACCTGAAGGGTCCGCTTCCATCACGCTCCATTACAACAGCACGAAATCACTGTGTCTCCTCCCAAAAGGAGCAAATTCTTTTTTGGAGCTTCTCCTTCCTACACCATTGCAGTGCAGTGAAAGCACGCGTAACAAGAGATCGCCACGAACGGACGCATGTTTTGTCCGACTTCACTCCGGATTTGTAGAATGCATTCTGCAATAAAATACTCCTTTATAATGAGTTGTAGTACAGCGCATGCGCTGTTGTCAGCCGCCGAGATTTCTCCTGAATCAACCTTGGTGTTTACTTAGGCCTGGCGCATGCTCGAAATGTCATCGTCACCACCAAGTGAAGTCAAGCCGCTTTCTTTAATCGCGCTATCTCCTTATATTATATGTTGCTTCCAATGCGCCGGACCATTCTATGCCCGCAAGAAGGCGCCTTTCTGTGGATGCTGCATTGTCAACCGCAGCAGGCCCTCGGATTCCTGCTTGGTCAATGCAGACGATTTGCTTGGTCATATCCCGGCAATTTTTCTTTGTCAGAATATGAACATTTGCGTCCTCTTGGTCGAAACGTGCATGCAATCGCGCTTGTTCTCGTGGCGAATTCCTAGCGCAAAGAATTCGCGAGCTGGCGCTTTATTCGCCCGACCTCGATACAGCCGTGAAACGGTTTTCCCCAAAATGTCCGGTGTCGTCACATCTGCATCGCGAGGGCCCGCACGTCGAAGTTAACATGGGTTAACAGACGACAGAAACGGAACACGAGCGACCGCGATGCCCCTAGCGTCATTCAAGCGATTAAAGCCACATGCTTCTGTGGTCCCCCATGTTCGGGTGGCAACCGTCACGTGGCATGTTGCGAGCGCTAGGCTGGCAATTTCTGAGCGCTAGGCCGTGTTGCCACATTTTGACCAGGCGAATTCGCCATAAGTATCGCCGCGTTTCTGGATGAATTGCCCGCGTCGGTGCTCCATGTACGAGTATTAGCCTATAGTTAGCTTTCGTTGCGTGCTCCAATGCACTACAAGAAAATATAAAGTAATTCTTTTATATAATTGGGACTTTACAAGAGATTGAGACAACTGAGATCATGAGCGACCCCACAGCGGTCGATCTGTGGATTGCTTTTGCCCACCTGAGGGTTCTTTAAAGTGCGATGAATGATGAATGAAGTGGTTATCGCTTCTGATTCAAAGAGAGAGGGGGCGTACGCCTTTTTGTGTCAGTTTGGATACATGGTAATTGACACGAAAAGGCGTACGCCTCCCTCTCCCCTCGAATCAGAAGCGATAACCCTATCATTCGTGGCAATGGTTGGCGCAGAGCGTGCTATGCGGTGAAGTTCAGTTTTTAGAGTGTACAATGATCCATGTGCACCATTTCTCTGCTCTTATAGTAGGCAGCGTATGGACAAATCTTAAAGCACCCTACTTTATTCATTATCGTTTCAGACATCGTCCGAGCAAGACGAACTGGCGGACTTGGACCTGAATGACCCAAACCTTTCAAAAGCGGCCTGCGTCATCCAGGCCACATTCCGAGGCCACCGGGTGCGAAAGAGTCCCATCCATCAAGCTGAGGGGGAATCTACCGGCAAAGATGAAACAACGCGGGAATCATCCCTCCAATCAGCGCAGCAGGACGAAGAGGATGTGCCTGATGTATGTTCGTTCTCAGAGTAACATATACCGCGAAATCTCAAAGGGAACTACACATATATTCACGCACGGGCAAAAAAGAAAGAAAAGACATCCGCTCCACTTCAAAGACCTACAATATTTTACTTTCGCTTTTCTCTTTTATCTCGTGAGAGAACCGTTTACACGTCTCGGAATGTTCTCTGTGTTGGCCGTTCGTTCTTCCTGCGTGTACATTCTTTGTGCGCAAGGCTCCGTGAATTGCCCACCGGGGTCTCAGAAATTGAGATCTACAATCTGGGACTGCTTCATTCTTGATCGATTGAAATGACCAATTATAACAGAATAAACATGATTCGAACTTCCTCGTGTAAGACGATCAAAGGGACACTTTTTCTCCTAAAACGCACAGAGTGAAAGCGGGGTGCGGTTTTATTTACTTGAATACGTGCAAGGCTTTGTGTACCCCACGCACTTTCACTATTTACAAAGCAGATCAAGCAGCGAAATCAACGTATCTCTCTCCGTTCTCGAATGCGTCATCAAACATCATTGGACTACGTAAAACGGAACCGACGTATCACAACCACGTATCTCTCGGGTCGGTCACGAATGACGTTTTGCGTCCGTCAATCAATCTCAGACACGCACAAGGTGAACCGTGTTCTGCGTAGGGAAAGCTCGGTAATATAGTGCAACTGCCACAACGAGTACAACCTGCGGCTCCGTCACTGCGGAGCGATTTAACTTTAAAGCACTAGTGTGCCTTACAAAACAATCTTATTTCTTTTGCTGAGAGCCTTGTACAACGAAAGATGTACAACGTTACGGCAGCACCTTCCTCGTGAATGTAGTCTAGTGACTCTGAAAAAAATCTTCTTAAAAATGCATCAATGTAAGTTGTTTCCTGCGCGAAATGTCAACATGACGTCGACGTTATTGTTGTGAGAAAACTGAGGGCGGCGCACGTCATTACTGTGCCACTATGTTGTTATCGACGTCTGTATTTTCGGAAAACGTATTTGAAAGTTAATGAACATTTACAGACTCATACACCGTTGTTCATACACAGGTTGAATGCACCATGAAGCCATGGTACTGCTTGCCACATATTTGTCTGAAACCAAGAGCTCGCGGTTTAGCCTGTCTGAAATGTACTGGTGTTGCAAGGCCGTTTCTTCAGACTAACAGACACGTACGGCATACTAGCCAGTACGTGTGTATTAGTTGAAGGAAACAATATTGCACCACCTGGAGATTCCGGACCGGATAAACCGCGAGCTGTCGATTTCAGACAAGTATGTCGCAAGCAGTACGTACCACAACCTGCGGATATTCAAATTTCGATTTTAAAAACTTCCGTACGGTAAACGGAAAGCAAGCTTATCTGTACCTCGTGGCTTTCAAAACTCACGCGGATTATCCTCTCTGGGAAAAAAAAAACGCCGATATTAACACAGTCTTCCTTGAGATGAGCTGACCGAATCCAGCCCCCCAATGCTCCGCGCTCAAAGCTCTTTTGACCTTTGTGGACACAATCGGACTTCGATCATTATTGTGAAGGGGCTCATTATTTCATTCCCCGCATCACCAGCAGCAATGGGGTAGAGTATCGCCTCTGGGAATGAAACGCCCCATTCATCATCTTAAAATAAAGTAGTAGTTGTTGTTGTTTTTAATTCATCACTAAGATGACAGCGGTGCTGCAATGTTCCGCGCACGTGCACGTTCGGCAGGTAGAACAAGACACCTTTCGGGACCATGATACGTGACGTAAGGAGCCTGCTTTGAAAAACATTCATTACATTATGTGCTGTGAGCACGACCTAAGGAAGCAAGGAATATTTGAACATTCACGCATTGAATTAGAAGCAGGTTCGGGCTGTTAGGGCAAGCTCAGCTACACAGACCGACATATGAAACACAAATTTTGTATCCGTGTCGCGGTAAATAATGTAATAGAACATAAGGTACAAGCCTACAATCAAAGTATACGTGTGACTCCTCGTGCTATACACAAAGTAATAAGTTGGGTAATTCAAACGGGAGAAAAAATAATATTACGAAATAAAATGTCGTTTCGCTCTGATGACAACATGTTCCAGATGCTGCAACACGAATAAGCAAGCGGGAAGAAGTCAAAGCTTACACTTGCCACAAGGGCACGAAAAATGACATTCTCGTCTATTGTCATTCGGACCTGCAATGCCACCGCTTCAAAGAGCCTTCAAAGAATGAAACGTAGTTTACAGGTCGAAAATGCGAGAGGAATGGGTCCTCGAGACAGAAAACCTGCTTCCAGAATGCATGCCTGGTTTCCTTAACGGCAAGTGCACTACGTATGGCGTGTTACACCTGGTGGCCTTTGTGGAACATGGACGAGCACAAGGTCGGACCACAGCGGCAGCATTGTTAGTCATCAAAAGGGGCATACGACACGATCAGCTACAGCCACGTCCTACATGATCTGTATCGCCTAGGAATACAAGGCTGGCCTCTACGGTGGATCGCAGACTATCTCGAAGGAAGGTCAGTGTATATGCAGACAGAAGACGGGAATAGTGACAGTCATGGCCTCTGAAGTGGGGGTCCCACAGGGCAGCGTGCTGAGTCCCCTGCTTTTCAACGTGGTCATGGCGAACCTGCCGCGACGGTTACCGAAGAATGTGCACATTAGTATGTACACCGACGACATAGGCATATGGTGCTCTGGCGTTCAGTTGCCCGCATTGCGGCAGCGCCTTCAAAATTGGTTAGATTGGTTAGATTGTACGGCCACCTTCTTAACGGAGAGCTCAGCCGAGAAAACTGTGTTCCTTCCCTTCAGTCGAAAGAAAATGAAGATTTCTCAACTGAAGCTTGACGACCAACCAATTAAGGAGAGTGTCTCATCACCGGTGCTTGGGACTAATAGTGGACTCGCAGCTCTCTTAGGCTGCTCACATTAAACATATCAAGGGAAGAACCGACGCACGTATCAACATTCTGCGGCGCGTCAGCGGCTCCCGCTAGGGAATGTCGACAGCGTCGATCCTCGCCATACAGAAAGCACCCATTCGGCAGATGGCGGCCTACTATTTGCCAGTACAGCATGGAATAAGCGTGTTATCAAAAAGCTTAAAAGTCTGCCTCGGTGTACCTTGTGCAACTTCAAATGTCCTAACTACAGCAGGGGTCAGATAACTCCCATTAGATGTACTGAGGACACAGGAGACAGTGTGGCACTACGTTCGTCTATGCAGGCGGCATCACAAACACCCCCTTGCAAGGAAGGTGGCACGTCGAAATTCGCAGTTCATCAAAGGGATCACTCCACATCGCAGTGCTTTACCAAAAGCACAGTTGACGCTAACGGCGGTCTATCCACCGTGGACAGCAGAACTCCTCATATTGCATTGACTGTACCAGGTGTATACCACCAAAAGGCTGCTCAACCATCTCCAGTGCTGAAACAGTACTGTCTGTCTATGATGAAGAGCCATCATACTAGAATCGCAATTTTCACGGATGTGTCTACGGCAACGTCTGCATCAACATTTGTTGTTAAAGGAAAATTTATTAAACTCAAGAACAGAATATGAACTGCTACTTTACACCTTAGTTGACATACGCCTTACGTACAAACACACATACTTACATACTTAAGTTCACCACTCTAGATGTCTGCGCTTATCTACAGTACGGAATGCAGTACATAATGAGTGTGAGTATATACACAGGTGCAGATATTTACAGGGCAAATGAGAGCACGTGAATGACGCACCAGAGACGGTCACACACCCACTGTGAACCTAGATAGAAGGGTGATGACGTCATTTGTGCGCGAACTCTTGCACACCATCTAAAGCGTGTAATTCAGGTGTAACACTTTGGTGAGCAAAACGCGCACATTGCGCCCTAACAAGAAGATAGGGGTCGTCCGCTGACGTCGGGCCACAGCAGTGCAACGAGCTTTCCACAACACCGAAGCACCATACGCGATGAGCAAGACACTTAGCCGATGCGGCCGCCGATGGTGGATTGCACAGGACACAAGATGCGTGTGGACCGTCTGACTATGCCCCAGAATGTACGAGCAACGTGGCAGTCGAAGATAACATGCTGGTTAGTCTCCTGGTGCTTACAGTATAAAAAAAGTATGATGTTGTTACGTTCCATGAGTGGAGACTATCACGAGTTGGCTGAATTCCCCAAGAAAAACTCCACATGATGTCTCGTAAACATCCATGGCGCATACAGCTGCCTACGACATGTTTGCCGCATGCTCCTTCCGTCTTCTCACATCGTCATATGTTATGGCAGTTCTATGCAGTACCTTCTTTGCCATAGAAGAGGCTGAAGCAGATGCCATGCTGCGGACGGGGACGAGCGACGACACCTCTTGGTGATATGCGCTAACGGCTGCATGGAAAATCTGCGGTACCACTGCTGCTGGCGGGTCAACGACCACGTGCAGGAATTCACTCGGAAATGGACCCATCCAGTAGGTTAACAGTACCTTAGAAGGGTTGTCTTCAACGCTAAACAGACTTCGCAAGGCACAGCAGAGAAGGAATGGCAATGCTGTCCCACAGAACATCGTTGACAAAAGTTGCATTGGTAGATATGCAGCTGACAATGCAGAGTCAGATGTCAAACACCTGTTAAAATTGCTGGCAGAAAACATATGCAGAAGGCCGACAGACGTTCATCCTTGCTTCACCAGGTAGACCCGGAGCTGAAATTTCGTGTTCCGTCCAGCATATACCGCGACCTATGCAAACACTTTTGCATCTGTATCAACTTAACGTTCCTTATGGTCAACAGTTCCTTCATAAAGTCAGCAGGGCCGGTTCAACAAACAGCCCAGTATGTGCATCTGTGAAAAACACGAAACACATCCTCATTCACTGCACAAGATATGGATTGGATTGGATAGCATTGGATATGAAAGAAAAATATGGAGAAGTTATTCCCAACCCGGTCAGGACTGGCCACTCGAAAACGCGTTTGTGGGTGGAACAGTAGAGTCAGAAGAAAGAGAGAGAAAACAGACAAACAAACGAGAAACATTCATGCCAAATATTCATGCCAAACGGCTACATTGAACTCTGCTCTAGACCTCTTGTACAATAGAACCTTCGATATAGTTAAGGGGCTGGGTGTATGTGAACCCAAAAAGAGTGTTGCGTGACGTGAGCGTTGCAGTGTTATGATCACTTGTCAACTTCATAGTGAGCTATGATATCGAATCTGTATTTTAGGACCGCCTTCTAGGCATGTGTCGTCGAGTTCCTCGTTCCTGTTATAGTTTCTCGCTATTCCTCGTCATCAGCAATGGGGTAGAGTATCGCCCCTGGCGATGAAACTCCCTGTTCATCATCTCAAAATAAAGTTGTTGTTTGGGGATGCAGCTACGCATGTGCATATACAGTTCGGTCACCGGGAGGGGTGATGTTTTTCTCTTTTTATCTTTTCATTTTTCCTTTCTGTGAGGTTCATCCATTTAAGGGTTCTTTATGGGAGTAACAGAATTCGTCAGGTGACGTATTCAATTTCTTCCTTTTTTGTTTACATTCATACTCAACTCCCATTTAATATTTTGAATTGTAATAGTATTATGTTGATTTCCAAGTGGACCCATGTTAACAAATTTTAACATCAAGTGCTCTCAGCATAAGCTGCTAACTCACAAAACAAACAAACACGGCGCCGTGCGTCTTTTGGATTTGTCGCTTAATGTTGCAAACTTGAACGTCTCATTTCGTGAAAAGATCCTTGGGTAGGCTAAAGTTTAAGAAGCCATCTGGCGTTGTTTTATGCAGACTAAAATTGTTGCTCTGCGCGGACGCCGGTAAGTAGAGTAAGCATTACACGGGCTAATCAGTTGTGGCAGGCCCATTAAGCAGAAAATGGTATTAAGGCAAATGGCCTTAAAATTGTCCCTGTTGCAACGAGCCAATGACACGAAAGCTTTCCGCATTAAGCATTTAAGGTCATTTTTCGTAGCCACGGGGAACGGGTATTATAGTTATTAGTGCGAAAAACGCGCGTGCGTCAGTGTGTCAGGAAATGTAGCGTGGCGACGTTCCAGTATAGTTCCAGTTGGAATGTGTCAACAATATTTTGTGTGACTTGTGTATGGATGGGATAATCTGATACCGCGGATATGTATGGATGCATGTCGTGAACATTTAACATTAGGGATGCGAAAGTAATCGAGTACTGACGACTGAGTAATAACGTCAGTTGGACTTCTCTGCACAGCTAATAGATGACTGGGATTTGTTCGGTATGCGAAGGGCATTTGAAATATGGGATTATATTAGCGTATTGGAATTTGCGTGTTCATAGCGACTATATTACAATGACGCATACAAACGGAGAGAAATGCTTGTTTCAGGTGAACTGGATATGTTCTTGCTAGCTAAGGTTTTCGTGCAAAAGTTTCCGCTCTTCTTTTTGTTGAGGGATGATAATGATCAATCAAACTGTGCGCTTTACTTTCGCCTATTAAACTTCCGATGGTGATCAACGTGCCGTACTCCGATAGTGGTCGTTGTTTCTTTCTTTCTTTTTTCTTCTTCTTTTTTGAGCGCCGTTAATGAGGGCGAGTGCAACACACCTCCCATCGCGTAAAGCTGAACCTGGATATATTAACAAGACAATGCGGATTAAGAAAGCTGTCGTGTCGTATTATCGGGAGTTTTTCGCATGCTTTGTCAAACGGAGGTAGAAGCGATATCACACCAGCTCAGCACGGCTACGCTTCTTAGAGACATGAATTACTTTTATTTTAACTGGTTAACGTGACACGAAACGTCCTGGAGCACATGTCATTGACGACATAAACGAAAGAGTCGGCAAGTCGATTACAAAACCGTTTTATAGAAGGGTAGTTTCATTTTAAATCGAACAACGAGTGAAAGTCGTATTTTTTAATTCGCCCAGAAAAAATATATGTTAGAGGACAGCTCAAACGACGCAAATTGCGCCACGTGCGACGCTCGTGCGTGTAGTAGTTTCCGCGTAGGAGAGGGGGAAAGTCTGATGCTGCTTGAGCACGCTTTCTTCTGGACCGACTTTAACGGGATCTAGCACCGCTAATTTTATGTCTACGAACTGGAGGTTTTTTGTGATTATAGACTGCACCATAGACACTGTCGACAGTCACCCACAAAACTCTGAGACCCACAGATTTTCTGTTAAAAAATGCCAAACTTGGCGTAAACGTTCAAAAAGGCCAAATTTTGTTATCAATTTGCTTCATGACGGAAATCTCTGAGAACATCGAGCTTAGTGCCATTCGATAGGACATTGAAAGAGCTTTCGTGCTGTATAGAGCTCATTTTTCTCAACCCAGTCGTTTTTGTGTTATTAGCTTGAGAATCACACATGGTAGGCGAAAATTGCCAATGTTGCATCTCAGTTTTCTCAAAAATGCCATCTTCGATTTCCTTGATTATTTTTCAAAAGGTGGCGTCATGTCTCTACTTTAGACGCCAAGTGAGACTATCTTTTATTTTTGCCTGAGAGACGCGCAGCGATTTTTTTTTGTCAGGCGAGGTGCACGAGGCTGCGGCCCTGCGCGCCCCACCCACGAGCACGAGACCTTCAACCTCTTCTTTGCTACAAATGTCCCGCTGACGGAGAAATCAATGACCACACTGCGTGAGCTTGTTGTAGTGTCCCAGAGCATCACTTTACGTTTACCCAATGGCCTCCCAGTTCCGTCAGGCTCATTCAAACCGTGGGAGAGTACATGAGTTGCCTGTGCGCCTTGACGAGAAGCCCCAGTTCGACGAACATGCCGACAAAGCAGTGAGAAGAAACGAAGCGCTTCGTAGAGATCTTTATCCACTGGTAACATCTCAGCTTTTGTTTCAGGTTGCCGCCAGTCCCCCAGGAAGTGTGAAAGTCACATCCTTTTCATTGGTAAAAGAACGAAAAACGGAAGTTTCGAAAAACGTAAAATGTGCCCATTGCGAGACCCCTGCAGGTGGTGGCTGCCACCATTGGATTAGCATCATCCGATAGCTTTACACATGTCCTTTCACATGATATAAAGTGAATGGTTTCAAGCGCATGGATGCCAGAAGGACTACTGAAGAACACACCGAGGGTTTAAGGTACCTACGGCTACCGGAAACGAGGGATTTTAGTTGTGCGTTGTTCTGTCGGAAATTTTGATTCCCACGGTGACACTGACACATTTCGGTGAGGGCGAACGTGTTATACTTGAGAGCAGCAACTGTCATCACAGCGGTCTTACGGGTTTTGTACCACTCGTCGTGGTTCCGAAATAACGCTACGGAGCATAAAACTAATTAAAGAGAGCATGCACACTTTCGGAACTATCACTTATTGCGCCCAAGCTAAGAGGCGACTGCAACCACGCGACCACAAGTTTGTATTCTCAGATGTTGTAACTTTCTGTCCCCTGTGGCCGTAGTTCTGCCTTCTTAATATTAACTCGCACGACAGCCTCATAGCGTGCGTATGTGTATTGCGTCAAGCACATGTGCGGGAGAATAGTGAATATGCGCACGTGCGTATACGCACACGTCGTGCGTGCGACTCCCATGAAAGTGCGTAATAGCAAGTTCAAGTCGCCCACGAAAGTATTGCCCTGCGTCTCCAAAGGAAAAAATAAATATACGTACCATAAGTGCAAAATAAGTACATAATGCAACATCTGGGCATTAAATTACAAAGCAAAGACTACGAAGCAAAACGCGCTCGTAAACATACGAAGAGCGCCTTTGTGTGGAAAAATCGCTCCGCGGAAAGGTAGACCTACGTCTCAATCAAAAAGAGAAAAGGTACTTTACCAGCACCGCAAAGTACCGGCATAATTCTGCCCCTGTGGAATAAATCGTGAAAAATATTCCGGCTTTTTAGAAATAATTAAGATCGAACATGCAAAATTTTCGCGTACCACTCGTGATTTTGCGATACTAGGCGGACAAAGAATGCGCTTGAACCCAGTCACTTTATATCACGTGAAAGGTCATGTCTAAAGCTATCGGATGATGCTAATCCAATGGTGGCAGCCACCACCTGTAGGGGTCTCGCAATGGGCACATTTTACGTTTTTCGAAACTTTCGGTTTTCGTTCTTTTACCAATGAAAAGAATGTGCCTTTCACACTGCCTGGGGGACTGGCGGCAACCTGAAACAAAAGCTAAGATGTTACCAGTGGATAAAGATCTCTACGAGGCGCTTCGTTTCTTCTCACTGCTTTGTCGGTATGTTCGTCGAACTGGGGCTTCTCGTCAAGGGCGCACAGGCAACTCATGTACTCTCCCACGGTTTGAATGAGCCTGACGGAACTGAGAGACCATTGGGTAAACGTAAAGTGATGCTCCGGGGACACTACAACAAGCTCACGCAGTGTGGTCATTGATTTCTCCGTCAGCGGGACACATGTAGCAAAGAAGAGGTTGAAGGTCGCGTCCTCGTGGGTGGGGCGCGCAAGGCCGCAGCCTCGTGCACCCTGCCTGACAAAAAAAATCGCTACGCGTCTCTCAGGAAAAAATAAAAGATAGTCTCACTTGGCGTCTAAAGTAGAGACATGACGCCACCTTTCGAAAAATAATCAAGGAAATCGAAGATGGCATTTTTGAGAAAATTGAGATGCAACATTGGCAATTTTCGCCTACCATGTGTGATTCTCAAGCTAATAACGCAGAAACAACTGGGCTGAGAAAAATGAGCTCTATACAGCACGAAATCTCTTTCAATGTCCTATCGAATGGCACTAAGCTCGATGATCTCAGAGGTTCCGTCATGAAGCAAATTGGTAACAAAATTTGGCCTTTTTGAACGTTTACGCCAAGTTTGGCATTTTTTAACAGAAAATCTGTGGCTCTCAGAGTTCTGTGGGTGGCTGTCGACAGTGTCTATTGTGCAGCCTAAAATCACAAAAATCCTCCAGTTCCTAGGCATAAAGTCAGCGGTGCTAGATCCCGTCAAAGTCGGTCCAGAAGAAAGCGCGCCCGAGCAGCCTCCGGCTTTCCCCCTCTCCTACGCGGGAACTACTACACGCACGAGCATCGCACGTGGCGCGATTTGCGTCGTTTGAGCTGTCCTCTGATATATATTTTTTCTGGGCGAATTAAAAAATACGACTTTCATACGTTGTTCGATTTAAAATGAAACTACCCAGAACCAATTTCGTTGTAACCGAGGGGTATGCAGAGCTTCTAAGAACGTATCCAGAATCGATTTCAATTGGGCTTATAGGGGGAGAGAAACAAAGAACTGGGACTTACTAGAGGGAGGAGATCAGGCTAAGAAGTACAGGGCGTCTCAAAAATAACGAACACCCTTATAAAATTTAATCAGTTTGGCGATCGCTGATCCACTTTTCGACACAAGCTCTGAAAGAAGGGGGAATATGTTACGCTATGTCACCAACATGGCGGCCAACCTGAAAGCCATCTTGGATTCAGATTTTTTAAATGGGAAGATAGGCTCAAAGGCACCATTGCTAGCCGAGCATTTTGGAAAATGTTATTCTTGTGTGCAATACTCATCAAGAGTGACCTCCTATTGCACGATTGTACAAATAGTGTTGCGTAAACAGGACATGTACAAGGCTGTATTACAGCGTCAGCTGTACAGTGCAGACTTTCCTGAGATCGCGTCGGCGGCCATTCGCATGTCTGCACAATCTCATGTGCGCTCAGCGCTGGGAGTAAGGAAAAGAATCCCGCCAGTTTACAACTGCTATCGATGGAAAGTGCGATAAAAACCAGAGTACAGGGTATACCAAGATAAACTTCGGGGTTTGTAACGGAGATAAAACAAACAGAAACAGTGTCGGGAGGCTAGAGTTGATGTTGGAGGAAGTATTATACCCCAAAATTGTATGTTTATAATGCCACTTGGTCCGTTTTTTCTGCGGATAAATCGTGAAAATAAAAAAATAAATAAGAAAACGCCACTGCCTAACATTTCCAGTCGGCTATACCTGTGTCTCAGCTCCTTCCGTCAGATGGCGACACGGTCGAACGCGGCGTTGCAGACGACTTCGAATAGTAGTCCTCTGCATTCAGTTCCTCTTGTTAACTTGGTTTCGATGTCGTCTAAATCGTAGCTGAAATCGTATATATTAAGAGCACGAAACCGCGAGAACCCATTCACGCCGGTCCACGACTTCATCGTGTGCGTAGAGTGCTGGACAAAAGTTTACGGAACGCGCGAGCGCCGTATTTTCGCTGGGGAGAGTCAACCTAGCGGCGAGCGGAAGCGGGCGAGTTCACTCATTCAGAGGCACAGGGTTGACACAAACCCGTCATTGTTGTAACTACCCTCAAGCGAGTGCTTTTGGCAAAACTGGCATCTTGTCTTGGTCGCACGTCATAGAAAACGTCATTTTGAGGTCATGTGACTGTCACGAAGTCCCGGCCTGAGAACGGGAGCCTCCGTGATCAGGTTGTTGTTGATACAGTCGGAGCGTTGGGGAAGGATGGTTGGACGTGCAAGTGACACGAGACTCGACGCATGCTCAAACTTAACAAACAAAACTTACTTCATCGTGAAAACACAAGAACAACTAAATCGGTTCGACGCTCGCATTTACACCTCGAGATCAAGGTTACTACCAGTGATTTCCCCAGAAATTCACTGCTGGGGGGGGGGGGGCCGAGCTTTCAAGGGGAGGGGGAGGGGGGAATGCTTGGTGAAAGTTCCACTTACGAAATATTTTCTGAGACACGGAAAGAATCGTGGCACAATGGTGACATATCTGCACAGCTTTCCCGTTTTATTTGCATGATATTGCGTTAGAACTCAGTACATTAGAATGCAGATTCATTATGAACAACATTTCAACATTAAGATGCACAGTCACATGACCGACAAAGGAAAAAGACTAGCACGAAGCTCTCGCACGAAGATCAATGAATACCTAGCAACCAACGGTGAAAACCTTAGACGAAAAAAGCAGAACACCTCGCTTGATTGAGTTGGGCGCAAATGCTTCTTAATGATCCACACTGAGTTTGCGGGCCCGCACGCATTTTTGCTCGTATATGAGCGTAATATATGCATTGAACAGTCACTTTCAAATGCTTTTGGACAAATGTATGGTACGACCATCTACATGACTGTGGTCCTACAGCCCAAGTTTGACAGTACAGGATGTAACACGCTGCGCCGGACTCACTACCAGAACGTCTTTGTGGCCGAGCTGGGTGGGGTCACCTGAGAAATTTCAGGGGGGGTGTTGCAAAAATGCAGGGAGGGTGTAGCGAAATCCCTGGTTACTACATGAAATATGATACACTTGCAAATTCACGTTGCCACACAGGCATAATACAACAATTCACGTTGCCACACAGGCTCTAATAGAAACAATTCACGTGGCAACACATGCTCTGCTACACTTTCTAAAACTCTGCCACACAGGATCTGATACATTTTCTAACGCTGAGTTGCCACACAGGCTGTTCTGATACACTTTCTAAAACAGTTGCCGCGCAGGCTCTGATACACTCTCTAACACTGAGTTGCCACACAGGCTCTTCTGATACACTTTCTAAAACAGTTGTCACACAGGCTTTGATACACTTTCTAACATTGAGTTGCCACACAGGCTCTTCTGATACACTTTCTAACCAAACAACTTTATTTTTGAGTTTGGAGAGTGGGGAGGTTCATCGCCCGATGCGATACTCTACCCCATTGCTGGTAGAGATATTTTTAGAGGAATAAAATAACGAGCCCCTTCACAATAACGATCGAAGCCCGATGGTGTCCAGAAATGTCACAAGAGCTTTAAGCGCAGAGCGTTGCTGGGCTGGATTGGGCCAGGGACCAAGCAATTTCGATAGCAAGAAGGGGCGAGAGTCCAGCTGACGAAGAGACTCGGAGAGTGCGGATCGGGAAGATTGGTAGTGGGGGCAATGAAGAAGAATATGCTCCAGATCCTCAAGAGCACCACAGTGGCAGCAGGTAGGAGAGTCAACTTGTCTCAAGCGGTAACGCCACTGAGCTGTAAAGGCCACATCGAGGCGCATTCGGTGGATTAATGCAGCATCTTGATGAGAGGTGTTTCGTGGCATGCGGAAAGAGAGCGTTGGATCAACTCTGCTCAACATAGAGGGAGGGAGAATGTCGGTTGTCCATTGACGGGAAGCCAGGGGTGCCACGAGGCGTCGCAGAATTGAACGGCGGTCTCCTCTCAGCAGAACAATACTGGTCCGTTTCCGATACGAGAGTGCTGCTTCTGCGGCGCTGTCGGCCTGCTCGTTCCCCACGACACCACAATGGGCTGGAGCCCACTGGAGAACTAGCCTGTGGCCTGCTGCGTAGATAGTGTGGTAAGCCATTAACACATCTGTGACTAGGGGTGCGGATGGGCCTCGTATGCCGGAATTTTCAATTGCTTGAAGTGCAGATTTGGAGTCTGTGAAGACAGCCCATTCCCGCGGTGTAAAATCAGCGATGTGTTGTAGAAAGAAAATGATGGCATAGAGTTCCGCAGCTGTCAAGGAGGTTGGATGTGAAAGGCGTCTTCCGTGCACTACGCCTTCGGATGGTATGACGAATGCTGAGGCGGACTTGTTGTTTCGGGATGCGCCATCGGTATATGCTGCCGTAAACGTAGAAAACTTCTCGTCTACCAGAGCATGAAAATGGGCTCGGAGGACTTGAGGGGAGACCTCATCTCCTCTTTCCAGAAGGTACCGGTACCGGTACCGCCCACTTTTGTAGTTTCTAACCAAACTGCCACACAGGCTATTAAAATATAAAACAACTTGAAAGAGAGTCTTATCTGAGGGCCAGGAAGTTTTACGAGTTGGGGTCGCCGATGTCGTCTTAGTGTTCCCTTGCACTCCTCGATGCCTTGCGGTCACAGTTCACCACGCTTCACAAGCCAAAACACACTTTGAGGTAGATATACTTTGAACATATGTCTAACGCTACATGGCTTACTCCCGCGTCCAAAATACTTCCCCGGCACACTGCCGTTTACGCTTCGTGTCGCTCCGAGAGCGACCTCTCCGCTAAGATTCCCAATGTGTATCTCTCTCTGTGCCAAGATGGCGGTTGCCTTAAATAACATTTCGACAGACAAAATAAACAACAAAAAGAAAATCTCTTAACTGAAAACATCTGTCCATCTGCACCTGGACTCTTCCTGTCTCCCCCAAAATCCCGTTAGCTAAGCTTCCACATAGTCTAGCCAGAAGCGTCCACAGCTTTCCCGAGAAATTCATGGCTAAGGTCACTTTCACCCTTTTGTTCCTGTGCGACAGGCAGATGTCTTTCAAGGGTATTTTGACTGCTACTAATCCCGGAAGAGCACCCACACAGTAGCTCAAGGTAAAAGACTAGTCTAGTGGCCTTGCGGCTTTGTTCGTTGCAGACAACTTCTCCCCTACCTCTGAACCCGTGGATTTCATTAGGGAGGAATTCGTTGCAAAGAAAAAAAAATAGTTGGAAAGGCTTAAACATCTCAATCATAATCCACATGATTGGCGCACCTGTGAGGGTGACTTTGTTTACAGGTCGTTTTGCCGCTTACCGACATATTCCCGTCGTCATAGCGCCAAGAGATGAACGTATTTCGCCAGCGTAAACTATGTGGTGCTTCTTCCGCAACACGGTAGCCCATTTCTCCTTAGTTTAAATACATCGCATCGGCTTAGTGAGCCTTACCGCGCGGTCGTCATCACATCTTTGGAAGTCGTCAACAGTACGAGCCTTATGTGCAAAACTGCGCGTTTCACTGCGAGATTATCGGATAAAAATAATTACCGTGACCGAAAGACATCCAAAACGACGCGCAGAAACAACAACCGCATTGTTTACAAACGGTTTGGCCTCCGACCACGGGCGGCGCCATCTTTAAGGTCACGTGTGCCTTGACGTTTGCTGTGACGTACGACCAGGACCTGCCCAGGATGCATTGCGTTCGCCCAGCACGCTTCCGTCTACGGAGCAATGCATTGGATGCACAGGGGTGACACAAACCCGCCATTGTTGTAACTACCCTCAAGTGGGTGCCTTTGGCAAAACAGCCATCTTCTCCTGGTCGCACGTCATAGAAAACGTCATTTTGAGATCATGTGAATTAGTTTACATGTCGTTTTGCCGCCTACAGACATATCTCCGTCGTCATAAAGCCAAGGGACGAACGTATTTTGCCAGCGTAAACTATGCGGTGCTTCTTCCGCAACATGGTAGCCCATTTATCCTTAGTTTAAGTACATCGCATCGGCTCAGTGAGTCTTAACGTGTGGTCGTCATCACATCTTTGGAAGTCGTCAACAGTACGAAGGCTTATGTGCAAAACTGCGCGTTTTACTGCGAGATTATCGGATAAAAATAATTACCGTGATCGAAAGACATTCAAAACGTCGCGAAGAAACAACAACCGCATTGTTTACAAATGGTTTGGCCGCCGATCACGGGCGCCGCGATCTTTAAGGTTACGTGTGCCTTGGCGTTTGCTGTGACGTGCGACCAGGACCTGTCCAGGACGCTTTCGTCTACGGAGCAATACATTGGGTGCCACCCCTGTGATTGGATGTCACCCATGATGCCACCCCTGTGTTCAGAGGGATGGAAGAGTGCGCTTGTTGCGACCCACCGTGGTAATAGTGGTAACTTTGCTTTTGAAATGGTTTCGTTTTCGCTCTACTGCACCGAGCGCGAGTTGCTATCGCGGTAAGGGAGTTTCCCCGCTATCGTAGAGATAACGGGGCGCTAACATTCGCCCACTTCCGCTCTCCTCTAGCGTGTCCCTACACATAGAAAATACGCCGCTCGCGCGTTCCGTAAACTGTTGTCCAGCACTGTACTCGCGCCTTACTGCACACAAGGGCTTCTCGTCGTCGGAGACTTGAACGTGGATGTTTCACTGGCCAAGAACACCACTTTCCTAAGTGATATGTCCGAACATCTGTACCTTATGCTGTGCACCGATGTCACTGGAAGAAGGAAGGTCACACGAAGATGGAAGTCACTGAAAAGGTTAGCCAGCTGTTGCATTCGAACCCACATATTCTTGATTACCGGTCCAGGGCTGTAACAATTGAGCTAAGTTAACCACCTCCCCAGTGACTTCCAAGGGCGCGTCATCTGAAGGGACAATTCAACCACTCTCTCTCACTCATTCCCCTTTCACTCTTACATAGCTTGACCGGCATCGGTAGCGTGTTCGCTTTCTGATCCCGAGATCGCGGGTTCGAACCTGGCCGAGGACGCCAGCAACTTGGTGGCAGGGTACAAGTATTTTACACAAGCCATCCTCCGCGAGGGACGTTAAATACGGGGTGTCGTGTAATGAGCGCTCATTGCACGTTAAAGAACCCTCAGGTGGGCAAAAGCAGCCCACAGAGCGACCGCTGTGGCGTCGCTCATGATCTCAGTTGTCTCGCGACGAAAAACACCCAATTATAATAATCTTACATAGCTTGCATATAGGCACTTGAGGCCTTGAATGTAATTGTCCTTTCTATGTGTTCCAGCCTCAGAATTTCGGTTCTTTCATGTTCAGAAGAAAGTCAACTTATATTGAAATGTACAGCGCATAAAACTACGCTTTCAACCCCACGACGTGAACAATATACTTTGGAAATCATACACAAGGCTCTTATAAGGCTATTTGGTGATCGGTATGTAATGCACGCAACAGGAATTCGTCCATGAAAATAAGAAAGTGATACAGGACCTCGGGAGTCGCCACAAAGACTCAACAAGCGAGCACTTGGGCGGGTAGCTCGCACATTACTGAAATTGTGCATACTAATTGAAACACGCACACACGGGGAACAGTTCAGTACTCGTGTGTGTTTGTGTATCGTCCTTTCGTGTAGCCAGCATTGGAGGTTCTGTGATTTTTCATCAATTTGAATACTGAATGATATGTCTTGTCTTCTATAGATACAAACGTGACTGCACACACACACATGCACACACACATGCATTGGAGTATAATGAGGTGGGCGATTCACCGCCGCTGTGGCGGTACACTGCCCTATTGCACGCTGGTAACGGATGAGGGGATGATGATAGGGGAGCACTTTCAGAGATCCGTCACCTGACCGGTGGAGCGCAGGTACTCCGCGAGAAGACGAAGACCTTGCATCTGGAACGTGGAACGTGACTGCAGAGTGCAATGCCTCTGTGCGAAACTCAGGATCATACACAAAAAATAATGATATATGCCCCTTGTTTGTCCATGTTTCAGAAAATCGAGTAAAAGCGTACTTATATTTGAATTATGTGCAAACACGTGTTTGAAACTTCCAAGAATTCCGAAACTTCCACGAACATTTCGAAATGTTAAATGAAAATAACTAAGAAAAACCGACAGCAGCATTATGAATTCGTTAAGAGGATATGACAATACACAGAGACACACACAGAGGATACACAAGTAGATGGTAGTAGTACTGCTGCAAGAGCTCACACACTACCAGTGTTGTCCATAGCGGCGCTACAAGTAGCGCCGCTGCTGTATTCGCTACTCGTTTCAGTAGCGAGTACCGATCCCGCTACATTTGATATTGGTAACGGTTAAAGTATTTCTGCTACAAATATCGGTAGCGGCCGGCGGAATCTTTCTCCGCTACCGCTACCGCTACTATACATAATATGGAAGACGTGAAACACAGAGGTAGAAATGGAAGGGAAGAAAGAACTGCGAAGCAGAATTTTTGTCTTGTTCCGTTTATTCACTAGTGAATCAGGCAGATTGATGTGACCATCTTCCTCAATTTCACTCTCACAAGCTAAGCGCAACAACAACATCAACAAAAACTGAAGGAGAAGTGATGATAACATGGGATGTTTCCCCGTGGTAGCTACAGGACCCTACCCCACTTCACAGAGGTTAATATGAGAGGATGAATTATGGTGAACGCGAAGGCGACGACAGGTCGGAGTTCTGTTTAGAGCCCTTCGAGGAGTCCAGTGGCTTGCATGAAAGCAAAAAGGGAGCGAAGAGCCTGGGACTGATGCGCAGGGGAGCTCCGTGGGCCAAGTACTTTGGACAAGCTGAACGTTCTATGGTCAAGGAGCACAAGTTGGCGTCGAAACACCTGGCGTTCACATATGTACCGGTCACAGTCCTGAATGATATGGAGGATGGTAGCTGGGGTGTGGCAAGCTGGGCACAGCGCCGTGTTACTGTAACCCAGCTTAACCCGGAACATAGGGGAGAAGGCGACGTTGAGTCGTAGACGCCGCAGAAGTGACGTATAGGTGCGAGTGAAGCCACCAGGCATCTTAAATGATAATGACGGGTCCACTGCATGGAGCAGTGACCATTGAGTGATGTCATGGAGCCATTGCTGGCAGGCCAAGGTTGACACCAGGTTCCGGGACATTTGATAGAACGCCGTTTGGTCGAAAGCCGTTTGATCGAACGCAGGACATTTGCTCGAAAACCATTTGATCGAACGCCGTTTGATCGAAACGGCAGCGGTCGTTTGATCGATTTTTTTAATTGGTTCGCTTGGAGTGTCGAAAATGACAACAAATGCCAAGAAAAAAAAAAAAAAGCTGCAGTTCTAAATGCAGTTATCCTAAGGAACATTTAACTTTGTGTAATCTGCTTCCCCGTAAACACATTCCTCATGCTAAACCACTTTTTAGTGTCCAAAAAGCACTACAAGAGCCAGGGTTGTTCACCGTTAACCCATTGGACAACCGAATAGGTTTTTCCGCTCTGACACATAGTGACTAAACATGCTGTACTTGTTAATCCCACAACCCTTTGTCAAATAATAATTGATGTCAAGTATTAAACATTTTGGCAAATGAATTAAAAATAAGTAAATGACATTTTTGATGATTTATTCCCGTCGAATATGAACAAATAACAAATAATAATTAACAGTGTATCATTGTTTGTAATCAACTGACCACTGGATAGGAGAAAGAGCAGTTTCAGTTTATTTACTTTTCGCCTATGTGCAAGTGACCCTAAATTTAGTTCTTGCAACAGACATGTATCCGAAGAAGTCCTTCGAAACTTACACAAGATAAGCAGGGCAGCAGACCTTTGTACTTCCTCTATTTCTTCGGATAGCGTGCATGTGTAGTGATTCGAGGCTGCAGATGCATACTCTAAGGTCGAACTAAGGTTTTACATGCTGTTAATTTAACATCTCTCGTTGTACCGTGGCGAAATTTCGTTCTTAGCACCCACAGACTTCGCGTGGCTTTGCACATATGACTATCCCGTTTCAGAGCGTTCCCTTTAAATATGTCGCCAGCAATAAGAAGGGTGCCCAGAACAAGCATAGACTATCGGCTGCTCTCAACCTGGGGCAGCTTTCTTCAGTATGTGTCCTACTGATTCGTAAATGACAAACGTCTGCAACTAACCAGTGGTCTCCCCTCTTCGGCTGCAAAAAGCAAAAAAGAAAAAAAAAAGAAGAAATAAAAAAAGCAGAGGACACTGATTGCCTGCTCCGTATGCTCGAGTCAAAAGTAACCGAAAAAGTGGTGCGGACAACACAGCTTTGAATTCCCTTCGAACAAACGTCTTTCGAACAAACGGTGTCGATCAATCGGCTTTCGATCAAACGGCTTTCGACCAAGCGGCGTTCGATCAAACGCCTTCGATCAAACGGCGTTCGACCAAACGGCGTTCGACCAAATGGGCGGACACCTTGACACCAACGTAGACACGTAGAAGCGTCCATCTCCTTTGGAGAGAATGGGCACGCCTCAGGAGATTCGGTGGGCCGCAGCAGCCGCCAAATCTGCCTCCTCGTTGCCCTGAATGTCAGTATGGCCGGGGACCCTCTGTAGGGTCAACCGGTGTCCCTGTTCGCAATCGACCACTTAGGAATATAATTTGTGTTATTCTATGTACCACTTAACTTCTTAGCTCTCATCTGCGAATCAAAAAGAGGTATGTGTATAGCATACTGCATGATATGGGCTGCGAAGCTAGTTTGCGTCATGTACAGTCAGTTGCAAAACTAGTGTGAGCGTGTTGATAGAACATTTCAGTTCAAACTGTTTTGCAACTTTATTGATCGGGGCAGATAAACACAACGTCGCGTCTTTTGGAACAGGAATACGAAAATATATAGGAAACACAACGAGATATCTTAGTCATTGCACTCAAGACCAAGTTTTGTTTCACGTGTTTGCGCCGCAGGTCAGTATTTCCTGCACGATAGGGTTACTTTGCACAGGTTAACGAACGTGATCTAGTTATTTTGTTAGATTAAATACGTTACACTGTAGGTATGTGAGCCATATAAAATGAAGGAATAATAGTATTCGTCAGTCGGAGTATGACAACATGCTTTTTGATGCTCTTCGCACACACGCTTGGTGGTAATGACACAGGGGTTGAACTTCATACAATTAATTGTTTGTGGCGTTTGACATGTTCAGCAGGGGGGTATGTAAAGTTAAAATGACATGAGATGTTCAGGGAAAATTTACATGATATTATTTTCTTGTGTAAATGCTGCATTACTGATCTCACGATGGGGACGGTGATGATGGACATTACGGATCTCACACGGGTAGACTCTTCCTAAGGAACTAATGCTCTACGCAAATGGAGTGTTAAATGTAGTTTTTCGTAAAGTCAAGCGCTTTGTAATAGAAACCGTAATGTGACTGGAAGAATGGCAGCAGGGGATAGGCAACAAAACTAACTCCTAATTTCCGTGAGACCTAAGCTGTGGTGCAGTATGCCAGCAACACTCAGAAGGCGGTCTATTCTTCTTGGACGCGTTGGCCCTGGTGAAAGCATGAGCAAACATTATGTAATTTAATCGTTTTACCGCCTGCTAGCTACTTACTAGTGACTCCTTGAGTGGTCGCTTATGATGGCAGTGGCGGGGAAAACTGATCAATCCCTCTACAATAAGCAGCCGGAAAATTTTGAGGTTGGGATTCCCGGGTATCTCGAACATCGAACTCGGTCATGTGTTCAAAACATTCTGTCGGGAGAATTATTAAATGCAGATATATGCTGTGTGCATTAAATTATGTCATAAAGGTCCATCACCTCAAGGCCAAGGCCAATGTGAAATAATATATCTGGGCCGTAAGCAGTGGTATACTTTATGCTGCATACTAGCTGGCCTACTGGGTCCCGTTCCCCGACCTACCCAGTGGGCCGTCACCGCTTCCCTCCCATCATAATACTCTGATGCACCAATAGAATTCCTGATGGAGCCTTGTCGAATTTTTTGATCGAGATAGTTACCTCATCGAGTATACTGCCCCAAAATATTCACTCGAAGATTTACTTCTTCAGTTGAAGCATCTTTCTGGATAAAGACCGGTCACGGTGGCTGATTTGGTAGCGCATCCGCCTACCGATCTCAAGGTAGCGGGCTCGAACTAGGGTTCGGAATCCCGAGCTGTGTTTACAACAGGGAAGGATAACGGACGTATTTTGGTTACCGTTTCCATTTTCGTTACTGCTATATTTTTGTTTCCGTTATCTGATACCGGCTTTTCAATTTCGTTTCCGTTGCTGTTTCCGTTAATCGAACGGTTGTTACAGAGTTGCGGGAGGACAGCCCGTCCGACTTTATCAGCACCCTGTTTTGCCCAAGTGCTGCTTCGGTGTCTCGCGTACATATTACACAAGTAATTTTACGTCGTTGGGATGCGCACATGTTACAAGATAAAAAAAAAATATGTAGGAACATGTTTTTAGTCTTGAGTCACTCGGAGTCCAGCAACTCAAGACGGGCGTAACTTTCATCCTATGTCGCATTCATAAGCGGACGCTCTCAATAGTAAATAATAGTGCCGTGGCCACAGTGAAAAGAAAAAAAAGTACAGGATAAGTAACTAAAAATCATAGGCTGGCATCCTCCTGCTATGGTGGAGTATGGTCATATGCTAATGTCATGGAGTTATGAGGACTGGGTCATGGTAAGTGAGGGATGCACCCTCGAGATCCAATTTGCATAATGTAAAAACCCCGAGACTAGGGAACACGAAGGGACAGACACAACACGAAGTCTCAAGTCTTTTTGAGACTTCGTGTTGTGTCTGTCCCTTCTAGGCATCATCTTCACCAGTTCGCTTGCTTCCTAGCCATGTTTTCATCCAATTTGCGATTTCTTCCCATGCTCTCGTGTAGTATTTAGAGCATTACAGGGAAGGGAGTCATGAAAATACTAAAGCAAAAAATGAAAAGTCACTTAAATGTCATCGCACGACAGGATTAGCCATTACCCGAATTCAATACCGGACGATAAATTCGTTTCCGTTTCTGTTTTCGGTAATGGAGGACCGTGGTACGCGTTTCCGTTTCCGTTATCGTTACCATCTCCAATTTCGGTAATATACCGTTTCTGTTTCCGTTACCATTACCGTTACCCTTCCCTGGTTTACAATCCTGGAATCTCGTGAAGTGATCCAGATTTTCTCGCTGCTACTCCCAGGATGCCGTATAGAAATGTACCCCCTGCACATCCATCATACTATCACAAATTGCGATACAGTGCGCGTTTCCTGTCATCCCCGCGGAACATTCTAGTGGAAGATGACACACACACAAAAAAAAATGAAAAAAAAAATAAATAAATAAAAACACTGCTCACCGGGCAAAAGTTTCGACGCGTATTATATTTTGCTTTTGCACCGTTCAGGAATATCGACTTTGCGTTGGAATGTGTCTCTTCTCGTCCGCTACGGAATATCATGTGGCTGCGAACGCGGTTAGCAGTGCACGAAAAGACACGACGTTCAGCTCTTATATACACTAAAGCCTGAATAAACTCTGAAGGCTAAACTACTAAAGGCTACTAAACTAAACTAGGACTAAAGGCTAAACTCGGACACGGATCTCGTGTTAGCCCCCTATCAGGCTGGACGATATACAGGGTGTCCACGCTAAGTGTGAACAGATTTTTTAAAAATATATCAATCACTTTTTCCGAGATGAAATCAATTGCAATATAGCATATGCTGAAGGGCACTCCCTAGGGGGGCATTAACAGACTCCTAAGGCAATGTCTTAATTAACTTTCAATAATTAACTTTTTAATTATAAAAGCTACGAAGTTGCTCCAATGAGAACATCTGATCTCTTCGGTCACCAGATACCAAAGCCGTTTTCAGAACAAAAATCCGTTCGATAGGTTGTCCGCAAAAAATTCGTGAAGGAACGCCATTTTTTTCTTTATTTTATTCATTGCGCATCTCTAGAGACGCGTCTTTCCTTCGCCCCCAATACGAGAGGATGAAAGAGCACACTATCGCCTCTTGCGTCCTGGAAAAAGACTAAAAGAAAACAGAAAATGCAGCACAAGATAAGGGCAGTCGCGATAGAGTCACCCGATAGATTTGTGTTTTTGTTTTGTTTCCGCAAGTTAAAGCTAATCTTCGACGCATGAGGCGGCACTGTGCTCTTTCACTCTCTCACACTGGGGGTAAAGGAAAGCCGCTTCTTTGAAGATGCGCAATAAACCAAATAAAGAAAAAAATGGCGTTCCTTCATGAATTTTTTGCGGACGATCTACCGAACGGATTTTTGTTCTGAAAACGGTTTTGGTATCTGGTGACCGAAAAGATCAGATGTTCTCATTGGAGCAACTTCGTAGCTTTTATAATTAAAAAGTTAATTATTGAAAGTTAATTAAGACATTGCCTTAGGAGTCTGTTAATGCCCCCCTAGGGAGTGCCCTTCAGCATGTGCTATATTGCAATTCATTTCACCTCGGAAAAAGTGATTGATATATTTTTAAAAAATCTGTTCACACTTAGCGTGGACACGCTGTATACAACATGTTTCCCGATGTCCTCCACATTCCGTCCATCTAGTCTGAAGAAGAGCCTTCGCTCGAAACGTCACCCCCCATTTCTCTGCTCCCCTCTTCGGTACACCAGTTCCCCACTTTTTTTCTCTTTATATACTAAAGCGGCTGCTAAAATCAATGATGTTTTTCACATCTCACGTTGGGGTATTCTGGTGCGTTTTGCTATTCTCCCCTCTTACTCATCCACTGTAATTGAGGTGTTCTGGTCTGTAGCATCCCAATCAAGTTTTCTGAAAAAGTCTGTTCCGGTTTTTTTTTCTCACTTTCAAACATACATATTCATGAAGAGTTAAAAGAACAAAAACGAGAAATTCTGCAGAGAGAGAGAGAGTGGGAGAGATTCTGCAATACCTTGTGTGGTGTGTGGCTGCTCGCCACCTAGCGGACCCCAGCAGAAGCACTCAATGAATGATAGTAACAGCAGACGACAGGTATATTTCGCGCTGACCCGAAACTGCCGCAACTTCCCTTCGTGTGCGATGGAGTGTCCCGGCTTACAGAACTCAAACAGCAACAGAACTGCTCAATTTCGCGGTGCGAAACTACTGCGGAGAAGAATATCCAGTGTCGGGCAGAGGAAGAGGAAAAAGATACTCTCAAAGGGGCAGCGTGAACGAAAACAACGAAGACAGCAGGAAACCGCGCGCAAGTTATGTTATTTGGACAATTTTTAAAGCGTGTCTCGTGGAAGAAGGCATGAAGCAGAGCGATTTGTTCATCGGCAATCATTCTTTTCTGCGCCATCTTGAGGACGACGCGAGCGCCTCTATAGGTAGTTGGAGAGGCGAATAGAACGAAAGACTCACGATTTCGTAGGAGTTTTAATGCAAGTTGAAGTCTGTTCTTGGCTATAGCCTGCGTGTTGAAACAAGTCAGCATGTAACGTCTTTGTCATGTGTCGTGGACGATGAGGGTGGTTCGGTTTCAGATTGCAAATTATATATTCAGGGGAGGGCCGCTTGAAATCAAAAGTCGGTAAGACATCGTTCTTTCGTTTTCACTCGTGCGACCGCACATTTGTTGTCCAGAAAGCAGAAATTGATTATCCCGAAATCCCGGGATTGGCCTCGCTAAATTGCAGGATTTCGGGACACGAAATTATGCCAAAATTCCGTGATCCGAACCCTGGTTCGAACTCAACTGAGGACGCCAGTACCTTAGCGGCAGGGTACAAGTTACTTTAACACGATGTCTTCCGCGAGGGATGTTAAATATACGGTTAGTTCTGTGTTGAGATTTCAGCGCACGTTAAGGACCCTCAGGTGGGCAGAATTTATCCACGGGCCGACCACTATGGCGTCGTTCATGATCACAGTTGTCTCGCTACGTGAAGCCGAAATTATCATCTTCTGGGTAAAGATATTCTAGAGTTGCAGTGCTGTGGTGATGTATCATTTACTCGTTCGTACTGTCATTTACTCGGGGCTCGTTTACTCGTTCAGAGGGGTGAGCGAATGCGCAGGTAGCGCCACACCGCCGTAGTTTCGGTATGGCGTGAGTGTGCTCGAAAGGTGGTTTGAATTGGTGTCGCTGTCGGCGCACTCCTCCACCCCCCTGATTGAGTGAACAAGCCCGCTTTGGCTTGCCGCTAGGTTGTCGCACGGAGGAGACAATACACCGCTCGCGTGTTCCGTAAACTTTTGGCGGGGACTGTACTACCCAGTTGCTGTTGCGACCATGCATTACCTAAGATAATGTCGAACGCACCCATAACACAATGCGCGAAAGACAGTTGTATTTCAGCATAGGCTCTTGAAACTTTTTCTTTATCATGCTGCAGGAAATCAAGGACCTGGACCTCAACGACCCAGATCTGGCAAAAGCGGCAGTTAAGATTCAGTCAACTTTCCGGGGTTATAAGACGCGCAACAGTGAGTATATGGTATCCTTATTAATCGCATGCATGGGTGTGGCGGTAGTAAGACATGCCTATTGATGAGGTCTGAGATGCAAGACTTTCTCCGGAACAAGAAGGTGTAGCTGGGGCCCTATGACGAAGAGGTTGAAGCACCCCAGTTTTAGACGTAGTCTATGATGAAACAAGCCTGAGCATGGGCTTTTAAACGTTGCATTCTTTTAACACGTACCTTTTGCAAGTAGCTTGCTTCCCGAACTTTGGCACACATAACGCACCGACTTCAATTCTAATCATAAACTCCCCGCACCGAACAAACTGATGTTTGCTCGAAGGCCAGTCAATTTTGATGGATAGTCTGGAGTTGGAGTTGGACGGACTAAAAATAATACGGATAGTCTCATTCGCGCCCTCTTGCAATCGCGCTTCGAAAGTAATGAACATAGACATGACGAAGACAAAAATGCTCGGTGTGAACAACAGCACCTACACTTTATCTGAATTGTTCGCTCGTGCTGGCAGTGATGTCCACGATAACACTTTTGAATGCAAAGATAAGACAGCCGCGCTTCTGCTGCAGGAAGGCTAAGTTCGTTCAGTGTAGAGATAACTTGATGTGTCGAGATAAGTATTTTGAATGCGCATATTGGAAGGCGCTGCGCACGGTGCTGCCCGCTGTCCAATAGACGCGCGTTCCTATTATTTTTCTCGACGCATCAATTGATCTCTATACTGAACGAACTTAGCCTCCCTGGGCCCAACAAAAGTTCAGGCAACGGTGTACTTTTACTTCAGCGCGGGACACTGGCGGCGGGAGGAAGCGAGCTCGTTTAGACAGTTGGACAAGAGCGGCACTGTTAGCGACACAGCGTGGTAGTTACCACTACCAGTGGGCAGCTACCGAGTTTGTCCTGTGTCGCTGATAACGTAGTTGCTTCGGTTGCGGATTCCAACTGATTTTTTTTGCGGAAAAGGATGCCTGAAAACAAACGTTGCTTCTTTCCTTTCTGCGTACATGTGAAAAGTACAGAACGGTATCTTACTAACCTTTGTATATGTATCGCCAACATTTCGTTGCCGGGAAAGCCCAAATGTAGCCCTAAAAAACAGCCCTACAACCCTGGGATTATAGGCATCGCGAAATCACGGGATATCGGGACACGAAAATATGCGGAGCTATCGGAAACTCTGGATCCCGATCAGAGCTCTACTTGTAAGTCATAGCAAAAGTTCGCCGAAGATAAATACCGTTGACATCATAATCTTCAGAGGAGTATATGTTTTCTAATATATTTGTGATACCATGTATGTGCCTATTATTCATTCGACACTTCGAGATTCAAAAAGAAGGACGATAGAACGGTTGCAGAGTTGGAGTTCAGCGGACGTCCGCAAAAAAAGCGTCACTACATTTACTTTTTTTCTCATTGCAGAGTAAAGTAAGTCCTAAAGAATGACCAGCAGCGAAAAGGAAGGAGAGGGACTAACTACGCTAGCCAGAAGAAGGAAGACTCGTCAACTACTTTTCTTATTATTTTGTCGCATTCCTGAAGTTCATCGACAGTCCATACACTTGACACTACCAATTGGCTAGCCAGACATAGGAGCTCCCGGCAGCACAGCAACGCTAAATGCAGTGCAAGCAAGAAAAACAAAAGATGAAGAGCAAAGCAATCCAACTGAACGAACTCTAAAGAGTTAACTCGGAGCTTCATGTTCCAATCTGGTTCCAATCTCGACGTCCATCACGAAGATGTTTGACGGAAACCTGTGTTATTAAGTTTTGTTAAATTAGAGTTATATCCCGATATAGTTGACGACAAATGGTGTATGATCTCCCCTCGAATCAGTGTCATGTTTATTTCCCGCTACGAATTAGAAAGAGATGTTCACGGAGCAGAACTTCGCAAATGACGCTGACCAATATGGAACGGTGGAAACTCACGGAAGCACCAGGATGAGCACCTGGTGCTATGAGAATTTATCCTTCGTGCGCGTCTGTGACCTAGTAGTACTTAGATCACGTAATGTAAGGGCCACTGCCATTACATTTCCTACCACGCAACTACGTTTAACAATGCAGCGTTCTTTCGTACTGCAAGTTTGAAATTAATCTAGAGGGGTTGGCTGCCCTTGTTGCCGCGAACTGCCAGATCGCTTTTCGCACCCTCACACTGCCCAGGTAGGGAAACTGACAGTTAGCCACCACAGATATGTGTGCATTGGTGTGCAATCTTCCATGACGGTACGTCAGATTTTCGTCTCCTAATGTGACACCCCGTTCGTACATGAGTTCAATAAGCAGTCATGGCATACAGTGCCATGAGATCATGAGGAAAATAGTGCCAGACAATTCCAGCATTCAATCCCCGCTTCTTCCTTTTATTTCGTAAACATGAACCCACCCACCTTCATTTGAATCACATTCAAAGTTGTCTCCTCAAGGATGCTAAAGAAGTCACTCTTGCTACTTTCGGGGACTTGCGTTGGGGTGCGATGATATTCATTTCGCAAAAAATCGAAAGAAGGCACTGGAGCTTGCAGTCGAGAAGAACGTTGCACGGATCCAGTTAACACATACACGAGCGACTGATTCCTCTTTATTTTATAGGTCGTTTCATAAACAATAATGGTCACTTTGATCCCGGTGGCAGATGAACTATGTCGAGTTAAGAAGCATAATCATGATGCCTAGAGCCTCGCCATTGATAACTTACACAACGGGTCATCTGACGTAGACGGTGAGGTACATTCTGAAACATGAATTTATGTACTCCGATTCAGCTCTGGGAGAAATTAAACGTGGTTCTGAGAATGTATGAAACCGATGAAAATATGACGTGAAGGTCGGAATATGAGCGATACTGGCGTCGCTACCGTTGAAGATTCTGGCGTCCATATACAGGATGTGTCACCTAACGTAAAAAAAAAAAGAAAAAGAAAAAACGTTTTATAAAACCTACCTGTCGGAACGTATGTGGTCAACTCTATCTATCTCGGGGGAGACTTTGCCAGGACTTCTGAGCACTTTTATCAAATTTAATTCGCGTGAAATTGAATTTTCCCAATGGATCTCCGAAATTTAGCAGGTCAACCTAACGTTTTTCAGAAAGAAGCAGAAAGCGCATGTCGGATTTATCCCATCGCATTGGAAAATTCGTTCGCTACTGCTTTGGTAATAGCTGAAAAAAATACCTGAAACGTCTTTTCGAGGGCCGAGCTCAGTTCTCCGTGAAATTACTGCAAGATGCAGTGCAAGAAAAATGCCCCCCCCCCCTTCTTGTTTCCTTCTCACTCTTCTTTCAGATAACTCTGCGTTCCAACCATGCGGCCGTTACCAGCACAAGCTTGGAAAAGGGAAAGTGAAAGGGCAGGTATATGGCTTCCTCGCATCGCTTCTTTCGGAGATCGGCCGGCAATTTTCGCGCCTCGAAGTGGCTGTTTTCGCTTTTTTTCCCCGACTATTATGATTGTAGTAGTAAATGTATTTTGCAATAGAATGCGGTAAGTCCGGCATGCGCTTTCTGATTTTGTAAAAAAAAAGTGAGGTTGCGATTGGCAAATTTCGGAGTTCAATTAGGAAAATTCAACTTCTCTCAATTAAATTTTATAAAAGTGCCCAAAAGTCATTTCAAAATCTCTCCCGAGATTAATAACGTTGGCCCCATAGTGTTCAGACAAGTAGATTTTTCAATAAGATTTCTTTTGTCTTTTTTTTTTTTTTTCACGTTAGGTGAAGCACTTTGTATTGTGCCCATAGTTGGCCATCATCCCCGCCTCGAGTTTACCAGATCCTCGTTCTTCAGTCCGCGGTTGTGAAGGCGCCGTAGTGTATAACCTCCCTCAATACATCGGCGAGTGCCAGTACCACACTACACTGGATGCGCATTTAAAGGATTCGTGGAATGACATTTAGAACATCAAACAGTCCATTAGAAACGATCTCGAGAAGACGCTGAACGACGTCTTATCACTGGGCAATTCAATTTACGAAAACGCCCCCGCAAAAAATTTGCCATGTTCGGAACGGTGTGACCTTGGACGGACGACGCTACCGTCGTGGCGTAGGAAGCCCAGCGTGACGTACCAGCAGCGTAGCGAACAGTAGTGGACCGACATTTCCCACTGGGATATTCGTCTGGTGCGGCCAGAGTGTGCTGCCACGATGCACTCCCATCGGGTTGCGTCACGTGATCTCACTCGTTCTCTTACGGGATCGCGAAGAAATGGACGCGATTCTACAGAGCGTTCTTGATTTTAAGAAAGAGTCTGATGTGTGCATAAGTTGGAATACATAGTTTGGACGTTCGAAATTCCGTTCAGGTAATCTCAAAGCGCACCACGCGGCTGCGGTTGTCTGTCCGATGCTATAACTATTTTTTTAACTAAGAATTGTCGTTGCAAAGCCACAGAGGGAATGTAAGTGCGGGAATCACTGCACTCTGATGGAAACCAAGGGGACGGTCAATCAATGTTCGGCAATTGACTTTGCTTCCCAGGGGTATCATTTTCTCGCTGCATTTGGTCACGGTTCATACAGCTTTGCTTCCCGAAGCTAAAACGAAGGGCATTTCGCAAAATTATCGCACATCAGGAAGCTACCTCCTTATACTATGTACCCTGTGTTAGTTTCACAGATATGTAACTCACTATAAAATTTAAAACTCCGAATGGCCTAATTTATGACTATAGTCACGATCATCCTAAGAACGGCAATTTTCAGCCCCGCCCTACGCTTGTCTCTATTGACTGTAATGGCTAGCATCATCACCCTACGTCTCGACAACGTCGAAACCATGGGAGCCCTATCGGCGAGCTGTGGCAGCGCTGTAGTATTATCTACTGTATCCGGCAGATTAAGGCTGTTAAGGATGACAGAATACATCTGCTATACTACTTTCGTGCTTGTTCTTAGGTTAAACGCGTGTATAGCCTCCTATGGTTACGTTCTTGGGGTTTTTATTGCTTTACTACCTACAATCACATCGTTAGGAGCCTCCTTCATCTATTCCTTTTTCTTTTCTTTTTTTTTCGTCGTGAGTGCGTCTGAGTTCCCACGTGCTGCAATTGAACAGAACCAATAATTTGGTTACGATAGCGAGGCGGGCTTCTTTTTAACTACAAATTACGAAGGACCGATATCATCATGTTTCAGAATGTACTTCTGCTAGATATTGCGACGCGAACTTGTGCCTCTAATTTTAGACTTCTGTTTAACATAGTTTAGGCGAGGTTTCTACACATATATTTTGTTTATTAGTAGAAACTACGAGAGTCAACTTACACCAGACGCGCCTAGTCACACGCGTTGCTCTTGTGTATATCAGTATTGAACTTTGGAATACACGGAGATTTCTATTCTGATTGCCTACACGAGTTATTTACAAGTGGGCAACATATTGCTATATCGCGTGTAACGCTTGCCTCTTTCCGCATGCAACAATGTAAAAAAATATATATATTAGCGAAAACTGTGACTTCCCTTTTCTCCAATCATTATATTGTTGTTTTAGAGATGCGCTTCATCAAAAACCTGATATATATTATCTATATATTTCGAAGCCGTTACCATTATATGCTTAACCGTCATGATGATAGCACGAAAATACGGGACACGGCAAGAAGAACAATTCGGGTCCCATCCAATATAAAATAGGTCAACGTTTTTTTTTTTTTCAGAGGGATGTTCGCTTTCAGGAGTCAGATTTGTTCGAGTTATTAGCCCTCTGTGTCGAGGCCTTCTCCTGGCATCTCACTACTAATTCCGGATTTACTGAAAAATGGAGTTACTTGTTTACTTTCTTAAGGCATCACTGGACCTTGAATGTTGCTCTTGCCGAATGCTCTGCATTATGCCGCAAGCCTGCTTATCGTTTTTCACAGTGCGCGATAACTTACACGCTACCTGACGACCCCGCCAGGTGAGCACAAGACGCGCCGAAAGTCCTTAATTTCTCAGACCGAAGTTGACCACCCAGCACACGAAATATTGCGCCGTTTTCGCGAGAGGAACTTTACTTTTAGCCAAGCTAAAAAAAAGCGGCCAATCGGGCGTCTTGAAATATGCAGACGGCACTGACGTTGTGACAAGTCTTCGCCCTAACAGAGTCGCTGTTTAGACCGCCTTTCCAGGAACACTAAACAAAGGTAGAATCCCATCGTAGCATGCATGCTTGGTGGGCTGGAGGGCAGGGTGGAAGCGGAATTTCGAGAGACCGTTTTCGAAGAGCAATAGACAAACGGGTAGATGCTCTTCGAAAACGGATTCTCGAAGTTCTGCTTCCACCCTGCCCTATGAAGTAGGCCATGGACGCATGGTCCCTCTACACCTTAGCAAGATGGCGGCATATCGGCAGGTAGGTCGCTCAGCATCGGAACGCCATTAACGAGCCTCCCCACCACACACCAACCCAAACACGAACAAGAGAGTATGGATGTGGCGTTCCTGTTGTGTTTCGCCTATTGTCTTGACATTCACCACTATTGTTTGGTCTGAGACTAAAATGTGCAGGGTGTGCTGCAATTAGTACATCAAAGTGGATTCGCAAGCATGCATGAGTGTTCCTGGGAAGGCGGTCTAAATAGCGACTCTGTATAGGGCGAAGATTTGTCCCAGCGTCAGTGTCATCTGCATATTTTTCGGCGAAGAAAGAGAAATAGTCACGTTGGCGGCGGCCTTCTGAGGGTAGCAGTTCAGTTGTCGCGTACTGTGGTTGTTTCGTACGATATAGGGCAGCCTTGCTGATGAACATTTTAGTATTTAGCTCGATTATAACGTGGATAACTCCTAGCGAGGTAAAGGAATCTATAGCTTTCGTTCGCCGACGTGTACCTTTGTCGATTTCAAAAGCGATACTTTATATCGAGGTGCCCTGAAGAGTGTGTATATGATGCAAAAGCTGTGTCGTTCTTCGAAATAAACGATGGTTCGTTTCACCAACAGCAGCAGGATGTGGTACATGGGACACCAGCAGCGTAACCGCCGTATACTTTTCTGAATGGCCGCCGTAGTTTTGTGGGAATGCGAAATGTAAAAGAACCAGTTCATGGTGTGCGTACCCTGTTTTCTTTTGACGATTCTATGCCTGGGATGCTCTGCTACCTCCTTTCATTTTCAGTATAACCTCAAACTAACATTGTAGAACATCTTATTCCGAAACACAGAGAGCGCTTTACACAGCATCCACATGTCACGTTTCAGCTATCCTTGAATTTGAACAGAATTTAGGAGAAAGGCTCGCAGCGACACCTTGGTAAACGTTTCCCACACTGCGTGCTCGTAGGTAGTCACCTTGGTAACCTGTCCTGTCCTCTGAGAGTAACCGCAACTACACTTAGACTCATGCTTAGACTGTTACTTAGACTCATGCGACATACGAGGGTGGTTCCATAAGTTTCCGGCCCGACCAACTTTTAATAGTCATAGAGACAAAACAAGTGTATCACTTTTCGACATAGTCACCCTTAACTTCGATGCACTTTTGACAGCTTTCAACCAGCATTCTTATACCTTTGAAAAAATAGTCCGGAGTTTTGTCCTCAAAATGCTGGAAAACTGCCTCTTGCACCTCACTATCGTTTTGAAATCTCGGTCCTCTGAGATCCCTCTTCAAGTTTGAGAACAGGAAGTACTCACTCGGTGCCAAGTCTGGACTGTAGGGTGGGTGGTGGATTTCTTCGAAGCCGCAACCCTTCAGTGCAGCCTTGGCAACAGAAGCCGTGTGGACAGGGGCATTGTCCTGGAGCAACCGGACACCTCGACTCAACCTGCCGCGCCTCTTTTCCTTGATGGCGTCTCGCAGTCGGTGCAGGAGTGAAGCATAATAAGTCGCATTCACTGTGGTGTTCCTCTCTTTGAAGTCGATGAGGAGGATCCCGTGACAATCCCAAAATATTGTTGCCATGATCTTCTTTGTGGATTGTGTGACCTTGGCTTTTCTTGGGGTGCTTCTCCTGGTTTGCGCCATTCCATCGACTCCTTTTTCGAAAGGGGATCATAGTAGAGCACCATAGTCTCATCCCCTGTGACAATTGACTTCAATATTTCTTTTTCGTTCTCTTGACAGAGCTCCAAAAACTCTTTGGCACAGACGACGCGCTGTTGCTTTTGAACTGACGAGAGAAGTCGTGGCATCCATCTCGCACTGACCTTTTTCATGTGAAGGCCCTCGCCGATGATGCGAAACACGGTTGTTTTGGAAAGCCGCAGACTTTCTGAGATTTCCTTCACCTTCAGGCGCCTGTCGCTCAGCACTTCCTCCTCGACAAGAGACAAAATTTCTTGTGTCACCACTTCCACTGGACGACCATCGCGTGGATCATCTTCAATGGACTCTCGCCCCAGTCGAAACTGCTTAGCACAGTCTTTTACCGTTGTGTACGACGGAGAGGCTTCCCTGTACACGTTGTCCAGTCGGCGCTTTAATTTCTATAGGCGAAAGTCCCTCTTTTGTCAAGAATTTTATCACAGCGCGGTACTCGATTTTTTCCATTTTAACTGAAGAGTGCATCCTTACTGTTTGAAATGCCGCTCTCCAACCGACAAAAGCATGAAGAAGGTTGAGGGTGGTGCTCCGGCCCTCCAACAGATGGCGCCACGCGTCCTTAATCGCATTTACAAATTCGCGCGCATTTTCTACCTCGGGCCGGAAACTTATGAAACCACCCTCGTATTTGATCATGGACTTTATCGCGTCGTGCACACCTTCTGCTCGAACAGTACGCCTCAGGGATATGTGTCGAAATGTTTGTTAGCCTACGTGCTACACGATATAACTTCATCCGGCAGCAATATGTTCGTAAACGAACACGACGTCCGACTCCCATCAAGTCCCGGAAAATGTAGGATACGGTGCAGCGCACAGAATAGCGTTCGCATTGCTCTACTTTTCGCCAACATGAAAAAGTTTAATCAAAGTGACTGTACATCATTAAATAGGCGTGATTTGCTGTGATAGGTTGATGAATAATATGAAAACCCACTCTTGCTTATGACTGATCTCTTTACAGTGATTGCCACGCTGAATTGCATTGCGGACTGGATTGCAAGGTTAGTCACAGGCGATGCAGTAACAAGCTCATTTCATCGTGACAGACGCGGAGACAGCGGGAACAGTGTGTATACTTGAAATCTGAAGTCGAGAAGTCGAATTCCGCTGCTGCCATCATAGCGTGAACAATCTAGTTGGAAAGAGTTCTCGTCTTCCACTATACAGCGCACAAACAACGACAGCTAGTAGACGATGATGGTGCAGCTCGACAAGCGTAGTGCGAGAACTACAGTGTAGCCTAACTCCAACGATGAGATACTTCATGTCATCAGAATAGAATAGACATAGAAAGAAAAAAAGGGAAACGTAGGTCGCACTTGTGCGACCAGCTGTTCCAGGACGCTTGACGTGTGGAAGCACTGAATGAATTAAAAGATTATATCAGCACGTATGGCCTTGAGGTAGGTCGTGAGTGCACACAGCGCAGGTTGCTAGTGCTGCCTTAGCCAGCTCCCCAGTACCTTCTCAACACTAAATGGTCGGTTGTCAAGTTTCCCGAGGGCGTTCTTCAGGGTTCGCCGACTTCATGTCATCATGATTTGAGAGTCGTATTTGTTGTTGTTGTTTTCGTTTGCGCGCTGTAATGGGAGACGAGACACAGGCATACATGGCATTAGATAGCTGATGCTCTAGCCAAGCAAGAAACAAAATATCCTCCTACTCTGGCAGTTATTCCAAGCAACATTCAAGCTAATACCATTAACCTTCATGTATAGCGCATTCACGTAGTACCATCACACCCCCCAGCAAGTGCCACCTTTAGTTCTTCAACAGTTGGCAGCGGATATGATCCACAATAAATATCGTGACAACACTGCCGTCTTCACTGATGGATCTACCACACTGGAGTGTTCCTCGTGTGCTTTTGTCGTCCCACCTGATGCAGTCTCACGTGGATATCGTCTCTCAGTGAGAGCAGCAACATTTTCTTGAGTCAGAGGAAGGACAAAACACAGATGGAACATGGAACGAAGTCTTCGTTTCGTGTTCCATCTGTGTTTTGTCGTTCCTCAGACTCAAGGAAATGTTGCAGCTCTCACCGTTCCCCCAGCTCACTTGCACCCACCTGATTTGTTTATAGTCTCCCACATCGTACGTCATCAACATCGGCGGAGCTGAATGCCATTCTACTGCTCCGCGTGTCTGGGTGGTCCGCACCGATTCAGGGGCTGCTCTGCAATGTGTGCCAACCATGGGGATTCGTGGGTCGCTAGCCTCCATCGTAGTAGACATTCTCCACGAAGTTCAGCGTCTACATGATGAATGTCACCATATATTCCTGCAGTGAATTCCTGGTCACTGCGGTTTAAGAGACAATGAAGAGGCTGACAGAGTAGCAATGGCTGCCCATGAGTCCCCGACAGCCGCGCCCATTGTGCTGTCGAGAGGTGACAGAAGGACCCTACTAACTGCGTGATTTCAATCCTGTCTCTGCAGCAATGGCGCCGGGACATCACGGCTCAATCTCTTATGTATTCGGTAATTTGTCGTTTTCTTTCCCTGCCCGTTTATTACGCCATTTTACTTCAATCCTGGGTGCACTCCGCCTCAATGTGGCTTTCACCCCACAACTCAAGTGGATGATCAGATGCTGTGACACAAGGCTGTGTTCCATCTGCGGTGTGGTGGCGAACACCCAGCACATTCTTATGCAATGTGCACTCTATACTGCCTGCAAAGGCAGGTAATGTGTGATGAGCTAGTCCGTATCAGGAAGAGGCCGGCCAATTTACCATTGGCCCCTATAAAGATCCTGTGCTCCATCGTTGGGTTCTTCATCTGTTCATCGCCTTCCTGACGTCCACTGGATTGCTCCAGACACTTTAATTCTCTCTCATATTTTCATCCTTCCTTCATCATCTTCATATAATGTTCCACGTGCAACTGGGTATGGAACCGCACCACTGTGGTGAAATACCCCATCTCAGCGTCATTATCTATTGTTGTTGTTGTTGCTTCCACGCAGACGAAAGAACATCTAAAAGACGGCTCCACTCCTCTGCATCACGAGGGACATCACTAGAGAGGAATCACTTCTCCAAACTAGGCTCGGAGCTAGATGTGCCAATACAAGGGAAGTCTTCTACCTCACAAGCTTCCTTCACAGACTACGAACACCATAGAAGACCTGTGAAAGATGAAGGATCTGGGACCCCAACTCCCTTGCTCGAATCCCTAACTTATCCAAACGGATCAGTGCCGACACAGCGAAAAACCCAGAGGACTCTGTTGGACGCCATATGGAGAAGGTCACCCCATAGGAGTTATTTAGCGATAAAGATGGAACTTTCAGTACTCAAAGCTACTGAAGTACTCAAGTTAACATGCTAACACTTCAGTGCCCTGTACGAGGCCTTTCCATGTGTGTTGTGTATGTGTCTGAGTGAGAGAGTTTCTTTCTGTAAATTGAAATCTGTCTTTCTTTGTTTTATTGCACCTTGTGGTCTTTGTGGCAGGCAGACCGCCTTTCTCCTTTCTTTTTTTTTTATCAACGTCACATCATGAGAGAACATTCCAAATGGACTGTTCACGCTATGTCGACAGCCGCAGAATCCTGCTCGGCGACACCACACTGTCTACAGTAGCAACAGTTTCGAGCACCACATTCTTCTGCAGCTTCTATACCTGAGTTGCTATACCTGACATACAGCGTCCTGCATAACTTTTTTGACAACGCTCTACGCCATTCTCTTTGCTATGCAAAAATTATTAGCCAGTCCAGCTCAGTCCTGGGTCGCCTTTACAGACTCGAGACCCGTGCTCCAGTGTGTGGCCAACTTCAGGATACGTGGGTCCCTCGGTCCTGTTGTCTTTGACATCCTGCAAGTTTACAAGAAGGCTGCCATTGCAGGGTACACTGTCGCATTGTAGTGGATCCCCGGACACGCCGGCATCAGCGGCAGTAAAAAAGCAAACAGAGCCGCCTTGAGCGCCCATCAGCATGCAGCTTTTTCCCCGATAATGATGTCGTCGGGCGACCGAAGACATCTCCTTTCTACACTCACTGGCCTCAAGATGCAGGCTCAGTGACAACACGCCATAGCTCACTCCCTCCTCTCGGATGTAGGCACCACGCTTTCTCTCGTACTTCCTCCGCGAGTACCGCGCCCCTTTACTGCTCTCTTCCACCGCAAGGGGCTCAACGTTGCCTTTACATCTGCCCTTCAACACCGTCTCGGCTCCACCTTGTCTTCCCTCTGCTCCACTTGTGGAGTGCACGGCGACCTCTGCCACGTCATCCTTGCTTGTGCGCAATATCACAACGAGCGTGCACTAATGGAAGTCTGTATGCAACGTATTGACAAGGCAACGTATTGACGGCCAATAGACTAAGGCAGGGGACTGAGTGAAATGGGTTCGCCTTGCCCTGTTATTAGACGTCAAAAAAGCCTACGACTCTGCAAAACACTCAGCCCGTTTAGCGGCGCTCACTGAAGCCAGGATCTCTCGACGCGTCTGTTGGCGGGCATATTAGTACCACACAACGCAACGCACTATTTATATAAGTGCACATTATATGTACAGAATATCAGGATGAACCGCAAGGCATGCCTGTGAAGCGGCTTCATAAGCGTACATACGTTGAACGCACACTCATCCATACACCGTCTCTCCAGCGAGGGGTCCCGCATAGCACTGTACTGTCCTCCAAGCTGTTCAACTTAATCATGGATGGAAGCTACAAACAAGCCGGCATACACGGTATGCTTCAGAACTATCCATATGCGCTGATGATATCAGCCTCCGCACAGCAGGAACGAACAGAAAGAAAATTCGCCACTCAGCCGACGTGACACTAAACGCAATCAACTAAGTTTTATTGGAATTTTGGGTAATTAGTCGCCCAGTAGTTACATAATTTGCGAACTGTTGTCCGCTAGGCCGCATAACCCACTGGCCTGCGAAAGCCGCATCCAGGTAGTACCACGACCTACTAGATTATAACGACCATGTCATAATCAGCAACCCCTATGAGGAGCCCGTCCGCACGATCCGCTAGGGGCCCTACTCATCGGCACGCGATACCTGCATCGCGATTGGACGATGGAAATTTGAATTCTGAACGCGCAGAAGCGTATGTACGACTGTACGACTACCGTAGCAGACGACAGCAATAGCTCCTATGAAAATGCGTAGAATGATGATGAAATCAACCTCAGAATGAAACATCTGTGGAACATCCACCGCTTGTACAGAAATACTAAGGTAAGCTGAAGTACAAAGTATTGTAGAAGATGAGGAAGCAATAACTGGGACGATGAGTAGCGCCACCGCTACCTTCCAAAAATGCGGCGCTGGGAAGGGGTGCCTATGACGTGGTCGTTATAATCTAGTAGGTCGTGGGTAGTACTCATAGTTTTGTTATAAAAATTGTGTCAGTGATTAAAACAGTCGTGTTCGAGCCGTAGTGTATTACGCGAAAACGTCACCATCTCCGATTCCTTTCCTCCTTTGCAGAATTTTAGTGAAAGAAATATAGGTATTTATTCATTTATTCCTTCCATACACTAGTCATTTATTATTAGAGTATAAAGGTTCGATGTGCGCGCCGGCAGTTGAATTTGCTTCCGCCGCTAATCTTCTTCTCCCGTAGCTCTCCCGATCGATCGGTGCTGGGCTTTGGGGGCTTTCTCGTTTCCTCTCGAGCCGACGTTTATTCTGATTGACATTTCCTTCGATTCTGATTATATTTTAGTTTCGTATATGCCGAGATTCTGGCAGAATTTTTATATTTGAACTTTGCAAATTTATATAATTTTGGTTATCGTCGTTGAAGCCGATATCGCTTAAATCGACTATAGCATCCGCCCCGGTCGATTCTGGAACTACAACTGGAATTCTGAAACTACCGTTTCACATCGCGTTTATCACTGATAATAACCCAGAAAATCCTAAGCGAATTGGTCGCGTTGTTCCTGTGCAGTTTGATATAACACATGGCAAAAGCAGACGACGCATATTCGGAGTATTCCGGGATTCCCTCTCTGGAAACGTCACCCGGACAAGGCCAATCAGTGAGCGCCCTTCGGCGCGGACGAGACGAATCAGGGAGGGGCTGCTGGGACCTTGGTAGCCTTGGCGACCGCCAGTACAGCCAGGAGGGGTGTACCCTGTTACCCAATCTTTATTATGAAACTTTTGAAATCCACGCTAAGAAATCCACCCTTCAAATTCCAATCTTTTGAAATTCAAGCTGTCAAAATAAATCACAATGGGTCTATGCAGTCCAGTGTTAAGCATGGTTTTACATGAGAAAATCAGTGTTCAAGAAGGTCACACTCCAGAATAACGAGTCTTTATGCAATTCTGTGTCGTATTCAGCATGTATCTCTCAATTATTCATTAATTTAATTAAGTTACAGGCGTAAATAACTACGCGTATGAATACTAGGAAAACAACGCTTCAGCAGTTCGGCCGTTCGGCTACCATTGGGGACGAGGCTATTTGATAAAATGGAGTAACGACAGAGCAGTATGGTGTTGCGGGATGTGCTGCATAAAAAAAGATAATCACTGCAAGCCCTAATAAAGCATATGTTGCTTCTGCCGATTTCGTCAGGTATTTTTCAGACGTGTGCAGGTATTTTTCAGAGACTTGGTGTGCTAACACGCGCGTGCAACTCATGAAGGAATTCATGGGTGAAGTGATATTGGTGCAGTCGTAGCTGTTTTGGACAGGAAATCAGGTAGCGAAAAATGTCCAGGATGAGCAACATATAAAATGTACCGCAAAACTGCTGTGCCGACCATTTGTCACGACGGTAATCACGTAAACATCATGTAAACGTCTCTTGCTTTCCTCGGCCTCAGCCTACGAAGAACCGCTAATGTTATGTTTGATAGTCGCGAAAAGTGGTTCAGCAAGGTAAAACTGTACCGGGAACACCTTCACATGAGGGAGGTGTTTAATTAAATCACAGTGAAAGATAGCAAAGGACTGTTACTGGTCATGTAGACAGCAGATCTCGTTCACCAATTGTATAAATAGTCTTCCTGTCAATGGACAACTGACATTTTCCTCCCGTCTATACTGAGCAATGTTGACCCAGAGCTTGGTTTCTGGGTGCCACAAAACACTTCTCGCCAAGATGGTGCACTGTGACTCACGGACTGTGACTCAATGGGCCATTTACAGCTCAGTGTCATTACCACATGAGGCAAGTTGACTCTCTGAGACGCTGTCACTGCAGTGGTGTAGAGGACCGAGAGTATATTCTTTGTCATCGCCCACACTACCGAGCTTTTCAAACTGCCATTTTTCAGATCTCTCAATAATCTGAACTCCTGCCCCTCTCTCTAAAATTGCTTGGCCTGTGGCTAAATCGAGCCCACGAATGCCTGCCCTCAAAGCTCTTTTGGCAATTTTGGATTCCATGGGACATTATTTCCTTCCTCACATCACAAGCAGCTATGGGGTAGAGTATCGCCCCAGGCAATGAAACTTCCTGTCCATCTCAAAATAAAGTTGATGAACAGCATCTGCAACTTCTGCGAGGTTGTTTAAACCACTCTTATAACTACTTGTTATATAAACAAAATACAGAAACCGACACTGAATATTTTTGTTTAAGTTTAATGTGTACAAGCTTTGGCGTGGAGGTCCACGCTTCCTCAGGTCCTACCTGAGGAAGCGTGGACCTCCACGCGAAAGCTTGTACAAATTAAACTTAAACAAAAATCTTCAGTGTCGGTTTCTGTATTTTGCTTATGTGATCTACAGGACTTGACTCCCCTCTTCGTATACACTTCAACTACATGTTATGTGTAACCTAGGAATGCTGGTATGTGGGTGGAGTGGCTAGTTTGCCACAGTACCACAAATAGGAACACAAATGGCTGATAAACCTGCTACAGAATCTGGGCCAAGACGATGAGCACTTGGAATCATCACAGTTTTTAGCACCATGCAGAGGAAGATAGAGTAGAGTACCCTCAAATTTTGTACTACTATTTTTGAATTACTTATAATTATGCTGCAGCTACATAGGCAGCAGTTAAAATGCTACTCACAATTGCCAAAACTTCAAGCTAGCATTCAATTCTTTTTACAAACGTTGGTTTGTGATGTGATGGATGTTTCGGTGACTTCCATAGGCCCGGTTTCGCCAACTCTGGTTAACTGGGTCAAGGGTTATCAAGGGTTGCCAATTCTTGAACTTAACAGACACTTCTTTTTTTTTCATCTGTGATGTGGTGAATATTTCAGTAATAATAACTCCTTTAGTGAAGCAGAGAGTTTAATGACCGTTCATCTTAGTTCAGATGCTGAAAAGGTTGGTGAAACTGGGTCATTATGTAGCCTTTGTGTTCTGGTGCTGTGCAATGGTTTTTCGAGGGATTCAAACCACAAAAAAGGTTAATAAAAAAAATTCTTGGCATACCTACCTACATACATGTCCCGGACAGCACGTAAGAAACTCAACACAATATAAATGCCACCATGATATTGGTAGACAGACTGATACCGAAACAAATCGGAAGGGGAGGGCTGGGTTCCACGAATGGGCACTTGTTCACTACCTCCTCTTCAAAGAAAAGTAGGACCGAAAGTCGCATTCTCTCTCAGAGACCACCGTAATCCCCTCAAGACCGTGCCTTTTAGACGCGAACTCGTCCCCCCTAGCTTTGAGCGTAGCTCAACTGCACCAAATTGGTGGCTCTGTTGAACAGTATGATGTCATTTGATTTTATGATGAACAGTATAATGTCATTTGTGCCGTTTCCAAGGCACTTTTTACAAGGGTTTTGTATGCCAGCGGTGTACTGTCTGCGAAAGGTAGTTTTCGTGTGCACTTCAAGAAGACAATTTTTTAAAGAGGCTTAGAGGATGCGTAACCACTGTGTGATTCCAACTAAATATCAGAACAGAGGTGCACACCTAAATACCTGAAACCCTCAACTCAATTAATTGTAGGATCAAAATTACATGGGAATATATTGAGGTTTGTCTTGTTCACGAAAGATATCGTTGCACAATCTGCAAAGTTTATCGGTAGTTGCCATGGCTAACATCAATCATAAACACTGCAAACCACTCATTGAGCATAGTCAGTCCGCGGTACGCAAAGTGAAAAGCGTCATTGCCCATTGTGAACATGGCCGTGCAACAGTGCTTGCGGCTTTGCATTTCTCACTAGTTTCTTTCATCACTTTGTTATGAGATGACTAATGCTTTGCCAATTCAACACGAACATACTTTGTAACAACTACTTCGAACTTTGGAACAACTTTGCAAAGCATATGTACTCGTATGCACTTCCTTTAATCGCTTCACGAGTATTTCTCCCGTAACATATCTCAGCAGATGCAGCATGTCATGTAGGTAACACAATTTTGGCACAATATTTGCTTGATATGTCCAACAAGCAGAGACATCAAATCTTTGTGCCAAAATGGTGTGCCACGTGTCCGTGTAAAGAGGAGTCGCTTAGATGGAATAGGTATAGCATCTTGACGTTGAATGCAAGAAGTTAATGTTTGACAACATATATGTCATGGGTTAAATAGAGCAGTATATCATACACATCAGAAGAATGCCAACACATCAGTGCTTTACCTTTACCTGTTATTCCAATGTTTACTCTCCCTTGTATTGGAATTATGTATTTCAGAATCATTTTTGTATTATTGAATTTTAATTTGGCAATCTTTTCACATGTCTTGTGATAGACAGGTTAGCAATGTAAGCAGTGTTTATGTGCCTCTTACAACCTGCATCTTTATGCAAAAATACTCCAAAAGCCGGGAGACGACATAACTAGACAAAAAAGTAGAGAACTCCGACTTAACAAAATAACAAGGTGTACTCAGATGTTTCGTCCGTCATGCGACGGACATCATCAGTGCCAAACTGAATGAGGGATTGCACAACTGGTCGCTATTTAAGGAGATGGGAGTATTGTTCGGGGAGGGGCCACGGTTTTTGTTACAAACCGAGGGGTCACCGCGTATGTGCCAAGACTCTAGAAGCTTCCTGTGTCCCCATCTTTGTTCTCTCTTGTTATGTTAAGTTGGAGTTCTCTACTTTTTTGTCTGCATTTTTATGTCTGAGGCTGTTTTCGTGACAAGAGGGCAAGGGTGCCAGCAACATGGCACATGTTCACAAAAATGCAGAACCAGAGAGACAAACACACAAAAAAATATAGCATAACACAGTCCCAATCATTTTGTCGTGTCCTTTTTGCTGTGTCGTCTGTTCTACATTTGTTTTTTGTTTTTTGTTTTCGTGTGTAGTTTCTGGATTTTAAGTCCAAGAGCAGTTGCTGTAGAGGATGCTGAGAACATGTGAAGCATACATTTTCTCATTCTCACATTATGCTGCAAGCAGTGTGAAATACAACTCAAAAGGAATTTAATGAGAGACAACTTGTCACCAAGATTAGTGTGGGAACATTGCAAAGGAAAAATAATTCTAAACCATAATGGATTCCTATCCTATTTAATGGCACGGTGTCAGATGAAAGTTATTCAAATAATATTAAAGAAGTAACCGTGCAAATTATCAGTCAAACAGTGAAGCTGGCTGCATTACACTATAATGTGTCACACGTAACAATATCAGTGTTTCCAAAACTGACACATAAAGCTTAGGGAGGCCGCAATAGTCAAAGCGGGTGCACCACTTGGCGAAAAGAAAAAGCCGATGAAGTGAATGCAATATGCGACAAAACCAAGGAAACTACCTCGCTACAACTGCAATATATTGAAGTTGGTTTTAAAAAATAGAAGTTCAGTTCAGCGCACAAACACTCGGGAACCGAGCTAACGTGCTTTCCGTCAGGTCCGTAGCACTATTTCTCACTGTGTCATGACGGACCCTCAAAACAGCATACGTCACTTGCGCACAGTAGTATAACATTTATATTATTGTATATGTGTCAGGACGCACACAGGCACAGAAGAGGAAAGATATCAACTGTCGCACGCACAGCCATCCCGAAAACTATGCTCATCTTCGTTGACGCACCCACGAATCCACAGGAAGACCGCCGAGGTTTTCCCACTCGGATTAAGTACCTGTCCCATGAACTGTAAACAGTTTGGTGTACACTCCAGAAAACGAGAAGAGCTGATTGCCGATTTCATGGGCGCGGCCATGCGAGCCGACAAGGACAGTTCCACAGAGGAGCAATTTTAGGTGAACGCGAATGTGGCGCTAGTGGTGGGCGCAACAATTTGCACTTCAAACGACGTAAAACACCAAAAAGTAAGCAGCGAGGATGCTTGCTTGCTCATTTGTCATTATTTGGGCCTGTAATCCACATCAGGGTTCAGAAAGGCTGCTAAATGCCAATGGCCGGCACAAGAAAAACGTGTTTGCAATGGTTTTTGTCCCGTTGCGATTCAAGCGAATATACCTTTTTTGCTGCTTCCTTCCTCTCTTTTCTTTATTTTTTTTTCTTTATCGTTTTTTACTGTTGTCGGTTCGTTCCGGAGCCCTAGCTTGGAAAGCTGCTCTCTAAATCGGAATGTGGGGGCAGGGGGAACAGTCCACCGCTCCTCGAGTTTTCACGGTTGCTCTGCCCCCCCCCCCCCCCCGAATTTTCGCTCTGAGGATCTCTTTGTATATGACGCTCTTCTCAATCTCTAACTCAATGTCCCCTCGCTCCTTCAGGTTAGGTTAAGTTAGGTTGGGTTAGGTTAGTTTGGGCTCGCTCCCCCTTGCCGTGATGGACTTCCGAGTTAGAGCGAGCGAGGTATCTCCGTAATGGAAAACCTGAAACGGTGCACTACAAACAAATGTCACCTCTGTGGATAATAATTTGAAGCATACAGATGAAGGATTCATCTCATATCTAAAACGATTGCCAACTATTCTGCTCTTTCTGTTTCTCGAAAGAAAGAAAAACAACTTCATAAAAACAATACATCTTAGTGAATTATGGAAATTAGAATGCCAAAATACCTTGCAGATAAGGTTTTCCTCCAATCGCATACGCGGAAGTGCGAAACTAATGTACACGTAGTCCTAGTTGTTTTATTAAAAAAAAGCTATATTAAAAATGGCTACGACCACGAAGTATGCCTTTGTGGCACGTTCCCATTTATTTTGTGTGTGTGTGTGTGTTTCAGCTCGGACAATTTTTTATAAAAAAGTCATGAGAGCACGTCATTTTCACAGTTGAGTTCTACGAGCGCGTATCTTTTCCAAGAAAAACTATAATGACTAATAAGGATGACCAATCAATTAAATTCATTAATTAACTCCAATAAGGACGCCTTGAACAAAAGCCAGATACCAATATGGGAGACTGTCCTGGTTAAAATCCACACCACGTTTAAAAATTTTGAAGCACGTACGTGTATTAAAATATCCCATCCTTGAATTTTGACATGCAAATGGGCCAAAACCGAAACTGTGGCAACCACGTTTGGGGTGGTGGTCTTCACGGTACGGGATCTGTATATACTTCTGTGTGGATGCGCTCGCAACTATATTGTCTTGGCTCGGAAACCGTATGTTGCTGGAACGTAGAAAGAGGAAAAAGAAATCACAAAACACGAATATACTTCAAGTACTCTTCTCCTTAGGGAAGCGTGGGATTTATTGACTCTACGTTGTCTCTATTGACTCTATTGACTCTAGTGTCAGCGCGCTGAACGGTTGAGCTGGAATTGGAATTAGAATTGGAAATCAATAAAAAATAATACTAAATAATTCTAAAAAGAAAAAGAATGAAAAAGCGGTACCTGAGCTGATCGAGGTCGGTTCACTCTGGTAATTGTTCCACCGACGACTAGCGCCACGTTCGAACTCACCTAAAATTGCTCCTCTGTTGAACTGTCCTTCTCGGCTCGCATGGCCGCGCCCATGAAATCAGATATCAGCTGTTGTCGTTTTGTGGAGTGTGCACCAAACTGTTTGTAGTTCTAGCTACAGGTACTTAATACGAGTGGGAGAGCTTCGGCAGTCTTCCTGTGTATTCGTGGGTGCATCAACAAAGATGGGCATAGCTTTCGGGATGGCTGTGTGTGTGACAGCCGGTGTCTTTTTCTGTCTGTTACGTCGCGAGACAACTGAGATCACCGTCTGTGCGCGCTCAGGAAGCTTGAAATCTGCCCTGATACATATACAATAATATATACCTTCAATATACTCTGATATATATACGGTCAATAAATTGGGACTTGCTCCACTGCAATCTTTCTCGGAGTTCACAAGAGACACATTTAGACACAGATTTAGACAGATTTAGTTCACAGATTTTTTTGACACAGAAGAGACACAGGATTTATGCCTTACATTTAATCTATCGCAGGTCGTTCCACATCCTACCCGAATAACTCATGCCACACAGTCAACCCTTGACTTGGTTTTAACCTCCCATCCTGAGCACATCACTTCTTTGCATGTCACTGATGGTCTCAGTGACCACAAGGCCATTTTCTTCGATATCTCTTCAAGTCGTCCAAATGTTCGTAAATTCAACGATAAAACCATATACGAGTAGTAATCATTCAACCGAAGTTTTACACAGAAAATCCACGGCAAGTATTGCACTTTTTACTTTAAATTATTTTAAAATCACTTTAAATTTTTTTTTAATTTAAATTTTTAAAATTCTTAAATTGTGCAAAACCTGACTAAGTGCAATACTTGTCGTGGATTTTCAATGTAAAACTCGGGTTGTAGCAAATAAAAAACTACATAGAAAGGAAGCAGGCAGTGGGAAATAATTGATTTGAAAATCAACGACGCCATCTTGAAGAAATCACGCCGGTGCGGGCGATGGAGCACGACGGTGGCAGAGGCAGGTGGCAAGCTAGTTCGAAGGCATCACACCAGATGGCGCCAGCATCGTAGCTCTATACGGGAAAGACAGAGAACAAGAAAGTACTAGCGACACGTAAAAATGGCAACACTGCTCGACAAGTCTAAGCATGCCAGAGCGCGGGGAAAAGGCCTAACCGCTACTGCTAAACAGCTCGGAGAAAACACTGCACATCGGGGGGAAAGGCTTAAGGCAATCGACTAGGCCTAACCACAGCGTCACAACACTACGCGGCTAACACAAGGCGGAAACCACTAGCCACACGACGGTAAACGTGCGTCAACATTCGCGTACGGCGAGAAAAGGCTTAACACGAGCACGGTAAAACAACGCGCAAACATCGGTAAATCACTCACCTTTTTCCCCGCTGCGACGGAGCGTCCGCTCTCGTCGACAGCCAGGGATCAAGTGACGACGGAGCGACCGACCGCACGTCTTCTCCCGCCTTGTGTGAGCCGCGTAGTGTTGTGACGCTGTGGTTAGGCCTAGTCGATTGCCTTAAGCCTTTCCCCCCGAGGTGCAGTGTTTTCTCCGTGCTGTTTAGCAGTAGCGGTTAGGCCTTTTCCCCGCGCTCTGGCATGCTTAGACTTGTCGAGCAGTGTTGCCATTTTTACGTTTCGCTAGTACTTTCTTGTTCTCTGTCTTTCTCGTATACAGCTAAGATGCTGGCGCCATCTGGTGTGATGCCTTGGAACTAGCTTGCCACCTGCCTCTGCAACCGTCGTGCTCCAGTCGCCCGCACCGGCGTGATTTCTTCAAGATGGCGTCGTTGATTTTCAAATAAATTATTTCCCACTGTCTGCTTCCTTTCTATCTAGTTTTTTATTTCCTACAACCCGAGTTTTACATTGAAAATCCACGGCAAGTATTGCACTGAGTCAGGTTTTGCACAATTTAAAAAATTTTTAAATTTAAATTTTTTAAAAAATTTAAAGTGATTTTAAAATAATTTAAAGTAAAAAGTGCAATACTTGCCGTGGATTTTCTGTGTAAAACTTGGGTTGAATGATTACTGCTATACGACTACGCTCGAGCTAACTTCCAAGCTATCAACGAGGGTCTTGAAGCTCTGTATGAAAATTCCTTTCATGGCACCTCGCCTCACTCCATTGAGGATAACTGGTCCCTCTTTCGTGACAACATAAACTACCTTACCGAGTACCATGTTCCAAAGATAAGAGTGAAATCTGATGATCACAATCCTTGGTTCACGAAAAGTCTCAAAATCTTGCTAACCAAGAAAAAGCGTTTATTCAGGAAGGCAAAGTGTCTTGGCGACGACGTATCATTTCACTACTGTGGACTGGAATACAGGCGCTCGATCAAGGAAGCGAAACATAAGTTCTTTACCATCGACCTCCCGTCTCCCCCTTGACGAATAAACCAAAACAATTTTGGAAAATTTTATCTCTACCAAAATCCCACCTTATCAGTCTAACTGACACCAACGGCGATACTATCGCCGACAACGACTGCACGCTTTCGCTTCCTTTTTTTCATCCCTTTTCAACGCCGATAACGGGTACACCCAAACTCCATTATCAGTAATAGCCTCCTCACCTATGGTCCCCATTCATATCAGAACTCATGGCATTTGTAAAATCATTGAGTCAAGTGGTGGTCCGGACTCTATTAACCCCAAGGTTCTATACAGCACGAGATCTATTGCCAGCAAGATTCTGTGTTGCATATTTACTCAGTCACTCCAAGATTCTGCTTTACCGCAGGACTGGAAGACGGCGAAGATTGTCCCTATTCACAAACCAGGCAGCTGCCACATCGTTAATAACTATCGCCCCATTTCACTTACTTCTATAGTATGTAAAATTATCGAACACATAATAATCTTCTCCAACGTAGTTAAGTACCTTGAACAAAAATGCTTCTTCTATCCCTTGCAGCACGGGTTTCGAAGTTTCGAAAGCTCTTTTCGTGTGAAACTCAACTAGCCAGTTTTGTTCACGACATCTTTCTCCACGCGGACAATAACCATCAGAGTGACGCCGCTTTCTTAGACTTTCCCAAGGCCTTCGATATGGTGCCGCACTCTAAGCTTCTATACAAACTCTCTCTGCTTAACCTCGACCCGTATGCATAGGTGGGCATTTTGGTGAAAGCTCACTCACCCTCACGGGCACATGCGCTCACTCGCGCTCACCCTCACCGCCCTCACGAGCACTCGCCCTCACCCTCACGGTCCTCACAAACACACGCCCTCAATCGCCCTCACCCCCACCGCCCTCACGAGCACTGGCCCTCACTCGCCGTTACCCTCACGGCACTCACAAACGCAAGCCCTGAGGGTCTTACCCAGGGTGTCGAACCGCAAAAAATAGGGTTCGGTTCGGGTTCGCGTTGTTTTGATTTCGTTCCGGTTCAGTTCCGGTTCGGCCACGCCAGAAATCGAACCGGTTCGCAAACCGGTTCGCAGCCCCGAACCGGTTCGCGAACCGGTTCAACGCTTCCGTTTTATATGTTCCATAACACTGCTTTTATCAGGAAATGCGTGGCTAATAGCTGACTGCTGTTGTCTGCATTGACGTCTCTAGCGGTGAGGTAGCCCTTTAGCGAGAGAAATGAGAAATGGATGAACACTTATTGCAACTAGAGTTCACGCTGTTGAAGCGGTGTAGTCCTGCTACTTTCTGTTCCCAAAATATCTTTTTTCACACGCACAGTGCCAGCAAGATACACTTAAAGGAAGCCTAATAAGATGGACAGCGTAACATAGACGACAGTACTTGCCGGCACACTGCCTTCGCAGCGTGAATCGATCTGAAACCGTACTGAAGCATGTCGAAAATAAGCCTGCCAGCCTTACTCTGTCCGAGCTCACAGCAGTGTACTAGTTAATCCACAACACAACGGCAATGTGTCACGACACAACTGCGCTACCAATAAGTAGAACCAGATTTACTTTTCAAACCACGACCAATCATACAGGCACCGTTTTGCGTACGCTCCTTCTCCACTTCTCATGTTTCTGACTTGTTTAATTAGTGCTGCTCACGTGTAAAGGGAAATCTTGGGCGCTTATTTGATCACATATTCGTCCTGTAGAGCTATATAACTGGCGTACTCCATTCGTGTTTCATTCGTCCGCGTGGCACCTCGTCTCTGAAGAGTAGACGCCGCACCGCGTGCGTGGGGCGCTAGCCGCGGCGCTCACAAGGACAACTGCGCTTCAACATGTTAAAAAGACGCTGAAAGTATACTTACTATACGTCGTCGTCTGACTGCTAGGTGAACATTTCTGAAATCCATAGGTGCGTGATGATGATACCAATGTGTCTTCGTTCGGGGATAGAGAGGAACTCTTATGCTGACTTCTTTTATGTCCGAACCGTTTTGTTGCGAACCGGTTACCGCTATTATTTTTTACGGTTCTGCTCCGGTTCGGGTTCAACAGTGTCATGAAAATTTCGGTTCGGGTTCGGTTCCGGCAAAAATAACGGTTCGGGTACGGTTTTCGGTTCGGGTACGGGTTCGGTTCGACACCCTGGTCTTACCCTCATAAGGTCTCCTGTGAGTGCACTCATGAGGTCTGAGGGGCGCCAGGTCTCTGTGAGTGAAGTCACTGGTGAGGCCTGAGGTATGTGAGGTCAGTATGAGGGCATTCAGAAATGAGGTCAAATGACGCATACCAGACGTGCGCAAATTAAATTATGAACATTGATGATATGGTTCCAGCGACACAACCACTGGCTGTGTACACTGGCTGTACACTGGCTGTGTGCAAAGCGTCCTGAGCTGACTGATTACTTGGTGATATGGTTCCAGAGACCGAACTACCGGCAGGGTGCACTTTAAAGGGCTGGTGTGCCTGTTTTTACAAATTTAGTCTATGTCGCGCTGGGAACACAGCAAAGCGTCCTGAGCTGACTGACTACTTGGCGATATGGTTCCAGTGACCGAACTACCGGCAGGGTGCACTTTAAAGGGCTGGTGTTCCCGTTTTTAGCAATTTCGTCTACGTCGCGCTGGGAACGCAGCAAAGCGTCCTGAGCTGACTGATTACTTGGCGATATGGTTCCAGCGACCCAACTACAGGTAGGGTGCACTTTAAAGGGCTGGTGTGCCCGTTTTAACAAATTTAGTCTATGTCGCGCTGGGAACACGGCGAAGCGTCCTGAGCTGACTGATTACTTTGTGATATGGATTCAGTGACCGAACTACCGGCAGGGTGCACTTTAAAAGGCTGGTGTGCCCGTTTTTACGAATTTAGTCTATATCGCGCTGGGAACACAGCAAAGCCAGGGGAATGAACGTCTAGTATATTTCTATTGTTGGGAAAAACTTACGTGACCTCTGACGTCGGGCCAATCGTTGGGCCTCGGTAGAGTCGTTTTTTGCTTTGCTTTATTTTGTCTCCCTGGGTGACGGGTGACGTAAAGCGACGCTGCCGAGCGTTCTTTTTCCCTTTCCCCTCTGTTCTCTCCCCCGCTTTGGCGGTTCTGGATTTTCGTTCGCATCCAGTGAAATAAATAAAACGCGGAAGCGTTGGCTCTTTCTGTTGCACAAGGTGCTTTATTTTTCGGGATTGATATTTCCAAATCACACATATGCAGTCTTCTGTATCTGCGCCAAACACAAACTTCACATGAACATTGTTTCTGAAGTTCGAGTAATATGTCGAAGCAACTTCGCATTCACTGTTAGCTGATATGTCTCACGTGGAAGATTTCACAGTAGAGCAGTAAATTCACTGCACAGGCACACACATTCACAAATCCAGCATGACAGAAAGCATGTCCATATCCATTTGCTGCGTGTGTAGTGTCACATGTCAAGGCTGACCCGTCACAAAGGAACCTGTGCAGCTGCTAAGCCAAAAGATGATGTTCCAACCACTCAGAGTGGCATATCCATTCTATTGCGTCCATGCAGATGCTTTTCTGAAGCAGATATGAGTTGAGCAGTACCTAGTTGATACCTGAGCAAGAAAGACCAGAACAGGGATCAGAAAACCTGAAAACTAAAAATTCTACCCGCCGAAATGTTGCGTATATGCCACAGGTGCGGTGCTATGCTATGCTACGCTAAGTGGCAGAATGGAATAGGAACTGACTTACCTGCCATCAAGCGGAAAAACACAGTATTGATCGTTCTTGAATCGTTGCCGCGCCAAGCAAGCGAAGCAGACCTGCCTTCCACTTATCTATCACTGAATTTAGTTGCAGAAGTATCCAAGAGGATTCGAGTTTTGCAGAGTCGGTATTGACAGGCACTAAAAACCATCCAAAGCGGTACCGGCAAAGATGCTTTGCGTGCGTCCCTGCTGCACCATATTTCGAAACTTTACGGCGAGCTGCTTCGGCATCCCAGACACGGCGCTGCCGGCTTTCCCGCGCCACGAAAATGTTATAATTTCAAACCGGCCAATGAGCGCTCGCATAACAGGGGAGCGGCCGCAGGAGCCAATGGGATGCTCTCGGTAGAGAACTCGCGCTTCGACGTGAAAATTTTGACGTTTCATGACGTTTGATGACGCGAAAGGCTCGCAGCGCCTCACTTTAGTCCGCAAAGGAACTCGCGAGATTCATCCCCTTGGCAAAGCGTCCTGAGCTGACTGATTACTTCGTGATATGGTTCCAGGGACCGAACTAGCGGCAGGGTGCACTTTAAAGGGCTGGTGTGCCCGTTTTTACAAATTTAGTCTATGTCGCGCTGGGAACACAGCAAAGCGTCCTGAGCTGACTGATTACTTGGTGATATGGTTCCAGAGACCGAACTACCGGCAGGGTGCACTTTAAAGGGCTGGTGTGCCTGTTTTTACAAATTTAGTCTATGTCGCGCTGGGAACACAGCAAAGCGTCCTGAGCTGACTGACTACTTGGCGATATGGTTCCAGTGACCGAACTACCGGCAGGGTGCACTTTAAAGGGCTGGTGTTCCCGTTTTTAGCAATTTCGTCTACGTCGCGCTGGGAACGCAGCAAAGCGTCCTGAGCTGACTGATTACTTGGCGATATGGTTCCAGCGACCCAACTACAGGTAGGGTGCACTTTAAAGGGCTGGTGTGCCCGTTTTAACAAATTTAGTCTATGTCGCGCTGGGAACACGGCGAAGCGTCCTGAGCTGACTGATTACTTGGTGATATGGTTCCAGCGATCCAACTACAGGCTGGGTGCACTTTGAAGGGCTGGTGTGCCCGTTTTTACCAATTTCATCTATGTTGCGCTGGGAACACAGCAAAGCGTCCTGAGCTCACTGATTACTTGGCGATATGGTTCCAGTGACCGAAATACCGGCAGGGTGCACTTTAAAGGGCTGGTGTTTCCGTTTTTAGCAATTTCGTCTTCGTAGAGCTGGGAACACAGCAAATCGTCCTGAGCTGACTGATTACTTGGCGATCTGGTTCCAGCGACCCAACTACAGGCAGTGTGCACTTTAGAGGGCTGGTGTGCCCGTTTTTACGAATTTCATCTACGTCGCGCTGGGAACACAGCGAAGCGTCATGAGCTGACCGATTACTTGGCGATATGGTTCCAGCGACCCAATTACAGGCAGGGTGCACTTTAAAGGGCTAGTGTGCCCGTTTTTACCAATGTCGTCTATGTTGCGCTGGGAACACAGCAAAGCGTCCTGAGCTGACTGATTACTTCGTGATATGGTTCCAGTGACCGAACTACCGGCAGGGTGCACTTTAAAGGGCTGGTGTGCCCGTTTTGAGCAATATCGTCTACGTCGGGCTGGGAACACAGCAAAGCCTCCTGAGCTGACTGATTACTTGGTGATATGGTTCCAGCGATCCAACTACAGGCAGGGTAGAGCACTGGACGGGCCGACTTTTCCGGGCCTGACCCGGCCCGGGGGCATCGAAAAATGGCCCGGCCCGACCCGGGCCCGGACCTTCATATTTTTATGCGGCCCGGCCCGGCCCGGCCCGGTGACCCAGTGACTAGAGCCCGGCCCGGCGTCTAAGCAAATAGAGCCCGGCCCGGCCCGGCCCGGTGACCCGGCGAGTAGATCCCGGCCTAGTATTTCCAGCCGCGACGTACGCGTTTCTGGCGATTATCAAACAAATTTATAAGTAAACTTATAAGGAGAGAAGACAAACATACAAGTGATGGCGGTTTAACACCGTAACCGCACGAGACCAAATTAAATCCAGAACGCACGGGGCGTTATCGTTACACTGTCAAGATTTTGCGGAGATAGAGCATGCTGTCGACAAACTGCTTCTCCCAGTCCCTATCCCTCTCACCAAGCTTTGCCAGAGTGATTGTGAAATATGTGAGGAGTGAGGAGCAATGTAAAGTGGCTTGGAGAATGTTCTAGACGGTCGAATCATATGCATAATGCAGTACCCTTTGCTTGTCTTTGCAAAATATGCACAGGAATGACGCAAGCGCATGATGATATGAACTAATGCATCTCCAATGTGTGGAATTAGCTGCGTGGCCCGGCCGGGCCTGACTCTTGGGAACATATTTGTCGGCCCGGGCCCGGCCCGGCCCGCGGTGGTGGCGTATTTTAACGGCCCGGGCCCGGCCCGGCCCGTGGTGCTGGCGTATTTTGTCGGCCCGGGCTCGGCCCGGCCCGGAGCACACAGCCAATAACAAGCCCAGCCCGGCCCGCGGGCCGGGTCGGGCCCGGGCCGGGTCGGGGGCCCGGGCCCGTGCAGTGCTCTAAGGCAGGGTGCACTTTGAAGGCCTGGTGTGCACGTTTTTACAAATTTAGTCTATGTCGCGCTGGGAACACAGCAATGCGTCCTGAGCTGACTGATTACTTGGCGATATGGTTCCAATGACCGAACTACCGGCAGGGTGCACTTTAAAGGGCTGGTGTGCCCGTTTTCAGCGATTTCGTCTACGTCGCGCTGAGAACGCAGCAAAGCGTCCTGAGCTGACTGATTACTTGGCGATATGGTTCCAGCGATACAACTACAGGCAGGGTGCACTTTAAAGGGCTGGTGTGCACGTTTTTACAAATTTAGTCTATGTCGCGCTGGGAACACAGCGAAGCGTCCTGAGCTGACTGATTACTTGGTGATATGGTTCCAGCGATCCAACTACAGGCAGGGTGCACTTTGAAGGGCTGGTGTGCCCGTTTTTACCAATTTCGTCTATGTTGCGCTGGGAACACAGCAAAGCGTCCTGAGCTGACTGATTACTTGGCGATATGGTTCCAGTGACCGAAATACCGGCAGGATGCACTTTAAAGGGCTGGTGTGAACGTTTTTAGCAATTTCGTCTTCGTAGCGCTGGGAACACAGCATGGCGTCCCGAGCTGACTGATTACTTGGCGATATGGTTCCAGCGACCAAACTACAGGCAGTGTGCACTTTAAAGGGCTGGTGTGCCCGTTTTTAGGAATTTCATCTACGTCGCGCTGGGAACACGGCGAAGCGTCATGAGCTGACCGATTACTTGGCGATATGGTTCCAGCGACCCAACTACAGGCAGGGTGCACTTTAAAGGGCTAGTGTGCCCGCTTTTACCAATTTCGTCTATGTTGCGCTGGGAACACAGCAAAGCGTCCTGAGCTGACTGATTACTTCGTGATATGGTTCCAGTGACCGAACTACCGGCAGGGTGCACTTTAAAGGGCTGGTGTGCCCGTTTTGAGCAATATCGTCTACGTCGGGCTGGGAACACAGCAAAGCCTCCTGAGCTGACTGATTGCTTCGTGATATGGTTCCAGCGACCCGACTACCGAGAGTGTGCGCTTTAAAGGGCAGGTGCGCCGGCTTTTAGCAATTTCGTCTATGTCGCGCTGGGAACACAACAAAGCCCAAGACACTTGGCTGTGTTCCCAGCGCGACGTAGACGAAATTGCTAAAAACGTGCACATCAGCCCTTTAAAGTGCACACTGCGTGTAGTTGGGTCGCTGGAACCATATCACCAAGTAATCAGTCAGCTCAGGACGCTTCGCTGTCTTCCCAGCGCAACGTAGACGAAATTGGTACAAACGGGCACACCAGCCCTTTAAAGTGCACACTGCGTGTAGTTGTGTCGGTGGAACCATATCACCAAGTAATCCGTCAGCTCAGGACGCTTGGCTGTGTTCCCAGCGCGACAGAGACGAAATTGCTAAAAACAGGCACACCAGCCCTTTAAAGGGCACCCTGCCAGTAGATGGATCACTGGAACCATATCACTAGTGCCTTTATGATTTGCCCACGTCTCGTAAGCGTCAGTTGACCTCATTTCTGAATGCACTCATGCTGACCTCACACCCCTCAGGCCTCACCAGTGACTTCACTCACACAGACCTGGCGCCCCTCAGACCTCATGAGTGCACTAACAGGAGACTTCGTGAGGGTAAGACCTCATGAGTGCACTCACAGGAGACCTCATGAGGGTTAAGAACCTCATGAGTGCACTCACGGATGGCCTGATCGCGGGCTTGCCCTTACTCACCCTCACCTCAAAGGCGTGAGGTGAGGGTGAGGGGCACTCATGAGGGCCCTCATGAGTGAGTTCGCCCAGCTATGCCCGTATGTCGTCCGTTGGATAGCTCAATTTCTGACTAATCGTACGTTATTTGTTACTTGCAACAACCACCTATCCCCAAATGTACCTGTGCTTTCTGGTGTACCTCTCAGGGTTCACTCCTCGGCCCTCTCCTTTTCCTTATCTATATAAATGACATTCCTTCAGGCATATCTTCCACGATTCGTCTCTTTGCTGACGACTGTGTTGTGTACAGGCAAATCCTCTCTCCTTCTGACCAACTAACCTTACATAGCGACCTTTCACTAATCCGGCATTGGTGCAATGAGTGGCAAATGCCTCTGAACATTACAAAGTGTCGCATTTTGTCGTTTTCTCGAAGAGGGGTCTCCTGTCTTCCTCCCTTCCCCTACACTCTAAGTGATATCACATTAACCCGAGCAGATTCTTACAAATATCTTGGAATCCACCTTTCCTCCAACCTAACTTGGAACGAGCACATCAACCACATAATAACTAACGCTTCTCGCACCCTAGGCTTTGTTAGACGCACCCTCAGGTTGGCGCCCTCCATCTTAAGCTCCTAATCTTCACGGCTCTTGTACGAAGCAAGCTGGAATATGCATCACCTATTTGGGACCCTCCCCAAAAGTATCTCTGCAACGCCATAGAAGCCATCCAGAATCGGGCTGTCTGTTTCCAACGACTGCTAATTCAATGCCTCTGTAACCGCATTGAAATCAAATCTTAATCTCGACTCACTCGAACATCGTCGCCGTCTTGCCAAGTTAGCCCTCTTCCATAGGTTCTTTTTCATCTTGCCACCGCATCAATCGCCCATCACCCGCTCGAGTGTCATTTTACCTCGCATCGACCACACTAATAAGGTCACACGTTTTCATTGTAATACCAATGCATTATCCAGATCATTCTTTGTTTCAACTGTCTTTTGTTCAACTGCCATCGAATGGAACAACCTCCCATCATCTCTCGCAACTAGTATCTGCCACACATTATTTTGTAACACGCTCTCCCGTTCACTCCACCCACAAGACCACCACGCTTGTATGTCAGTTGCTATAAAATTTTTCTCCTCCCCCTTATCATATTTGTTAATTATCTGTACTTATATGAGCGAACTCCCTATTTCATGCTTTAATACTTGTTTTCATATAAGTTTGTACTGTCGTCGTTTCTTTATTTTCCTGTTTACTTACTGCTAATTATGTTGTTCTTTTTTGCTTGCTTGTTTGTTTCTATCAAGTTGCTGTAAATGTATCTTACGCTCCAGTCCCCCCCCCCCCCCCATGTAATGTCCTCCGGACCCTTGGGGTTCTCGAAATAAATAAATAAATAAATATGCATGTTATACTCGTGCGCGCAAGTAGCGTCTAATGCAGGTCCAGGGTCTCGTCATGATACAGTGAGGAATACTGCGACATACTTGATTGAAAGCATTGCTGCGAGTTAGCTTGTTTCCCGACTGATTGTGCGCTGAACTGAACTTGCATTTTTGTAAAACAACTTCAATATAATGCAGTCATAGCGAGATATTTTCCTTGGTTTTGTGACATATTGCGCTCACTTGATCTGCTTTCTCTTGGGCCCCGTTTGGGCTATCGTGGCCTCAATGGTGCTCCTGACACATGCTTTGGGAAACACTGATGCATACTGTATATTGTTACACGTGACATATTGTAGTGTACTGAACCCAGCTTCACTGTTGTATTGTTTCTTCGCATGGTTACTTCTTCAACGTAACTTGAATAAGGAATGCGGAGAACGAGGAAATGTATGCCTTGCATGTTCTGGATGTTCTCTAATTGCTGACCCCTGCTGTTGGGCTAAAATCCAGCAACTACACAAAAAGATTAACAAACGCAGAACAGAAGACAGAAACACGGACACACTTACATGATTGAGATCATGATATGCTGTCGCTTTTTTTCTGTGTCTCTGGTTCTACATCTTATGAACATGTGCCACATTGTCAGCACCCTTTCCCTCTAGCTACGAAGAGAGCCTCTCAGTAATAAAAATGCAGGTTGTCAGATGCACGTAAACAGTGCTTACCTTTTTTTGGGGTCTTCGCTCATCTAATGTTTATGGCAGAAAATGCTCCTCTAGTTCACATGGCATACTGAATATGAGTGTGCTCCACAGCCACAAACTACATTGTAAATTAGCACTGCACTATGTTTATCGGCACACATGAAATTACCCTTCATAAGTGCATCATGCAAGCTCATTGATAATGATGCTAGTTGCTCATGAAATAACATGGGGTGGGGTGAAAGACACTGGAATCACATGTTGCGTCGCTGCCAGTGTCGTACTCACTCAGCAGTGACATCACAAGCAGTGATTTTTCACTGAAGCCTGCAACTCAACCATGCAATTCACATCTTGATTGCAGAAAAAGTAAGCACGTGTCTGTTATTACTTGGTATACAGTTGAAACTTGTTAATGTGATGACGGTCATTCTCGTAGATTTTGGCAATAAAACCATTTTAGGATAAAAAAAACACTTGTCAAGGTGTAAGCTATGAAAAGTAGTTAATTGAGTGAGGCATTTTAAATTGCCTTTTTTCCTTTATATTTTCAATGTTGACATACACCAGCTTGTGTAACTGTCAATCTGGGCTATTCCAGCCAAAACCAGCCAGAAATGTAGCTTGACTCTCTTAAATATCACTGAAAAAAATTGTGTGCATTTTTTAGACGATGCATATATCGAATGTAAATCATCATTTTGTTTTCTTGAACAATGGGGGCGCATTAAACTGTGCCGAAATATGAAGTTGTCCCTTACGAGCTTCCTTCTGACATCTACATATACATCATTTGTGCGCTTTCCTTGCCTGGTGTTAGAGGGGAAGCACGGGTCTGCCATCCCAAAGGGCATGTAGAACGAGTATAAATCTGGTGGCGTAGTGGCAACTCAAGAAACGGAGCACATTTTGGGTAAAGTTTACGATAAATTTCCGGCAAATTAGCATTCTTGAAGGAGCCCCTGATTATTTATGCTTGTAACTGATTGCTTGTGATTAGCTTCACATAAAAATATCAAGCTGATCTATATTCATTGTTTAACCAAGTGTTTGAGAATATTAAGCACCTGCAGAAAAGTGCTTTTTTTACAGATAGTATATTCACATATAGGTCGTCTAAAAGAGATCTTCCCTTATTTGTATAACTAGTCCTCTCCTGTAACATATTGAAAATCTACAGGTTTATCTTTAAAAAAGAACAAAAAAATCTCACCATAATGTGCTGCAGCTTGTTCGTCAATTGAGGCCATCTAGGAAGAAAAAAAAAAATATATATATATGCCTTTGTGCCTGTCCCCTGCGAAAATCGACACTCTGCTTTTCCATTTTGAGAACCTACAGGTGTATTTGTTCTTACGCGAGAAAAATGTTTCGTCAGCTCATTCATGTCCCATCTGTATGACGCTATAGCACACTTTGAACAAATTTTGCATTCAACTGTTCTGCCCAGTTCTACACATTAGTTGCAGTCGCTGCTTCATAACAGCTTTGTCAACATTTATGATTGTTTTCACATACCTGAAATCATCTGGAAAGTGAACAAATCTCATGATTTCAAGGGCATACCCTCTCCTATAGCATGTTCAGAATCTGCTGGCATGTGTTTTCTGTAGATCTTATAGCATCAGCTGACCATATTGGCTCAGATCATGTCAGAATGCGACCTAACAGCTTTTGGAAACAATTTACTATGATTTCGTGTGCCTTCAACCACAACAGAAAAAAAGCCCACAGTCTTAATAGGTGTTTTTGCTGCAATAACAGAAGGTGGCTCAAAGTAATAGTACCTCCTTGTGGCCTGGGTGGAGCATGCCTCACTGTGCTTTATGTCCAGTAATTTCTTCTCCAACCGTATCTCTTTGGCAGTGAGCCACAATGTATGCAGCCTTCAAGCTTTCTTTCACCAGGAAGAACAGCTTACAGCTCTGCAGGGATCAGAATATCTGCACGCAATAGGGGGCTGCAATCTAGCCCTATAGGTGCCAACGTTTTATATGGTACTACGAACACAGTCATAGTACCCTTTATCACGGCACAAAGCAATTATGTCAAAGTCATGCTTGTGGAGGCAAAGCCATGCTTGCCAAAGCCAAAGAGGCAAAGTGATGCTTATGGAGGGTTTTATTATGCCCTGCTGCTCAGTGTATGGGGGGGGGGGGGGGGCTTCTGTTTTTAGCTGGAACAAACCAATAAAAAAATCTGAGGAAAGAAATATGCCACCTTCAGTTGCCATCGACCAAGCAAACCAAGTCAATAATGGTGGTTGTGTTCATGTTAATTCATCTGTTTGGTACTGTGGTACCAGCTACCTTCCTTGTAGTGTAACATATATGTGACCGCATGGAGGACAAAGAGGAGGAATTAGCTAGTCTGGCGTAGGAGCTCTCACACTGGCATAGCTGGTCGAAAAGAAAATGTGGGCCTTACATGACATAAAACACAATTACCAGTATATTTTCAGCAACCACTGGTTAATTTCTAGTAGGTGTGGTGCATATAGCTTTTCCATGGACTGATTTTTTTATTCTTAGAGAAATCATTACTTTGCAGTTATAAGGGATGACAACATGTTCAGCATCCGAAGTGGATGTACTAATTAGGTCTCGTTTAATTATTGGAAATAGAAGGTCGGTGCAAATGCAACGTCGGTTTCCCTATGTGCCGCTATAGTTTTCAAAAGTATGCTCGTAACCATTTAGTGCGAGGACATGGCCCCGAAATAATGGTTGTGTGAGAAGTAGCTGGTACCGTAAATTTTAGACCTCTTCTTGGCGTGGGTGCTTGGCATAAAGAGTGACCTGCTAATAAACGTGCTTGGGGATTTCTGAACGTGAAGATCATAGGAGAGAAAAGAAAGGCAAACAAATACAGAGAGGGTGCCATTCATTTCTCACACTTCTGATGTCAGTTACTTATTGCGCTTGGTTTTCTTCAGTTCCGACATCTGATAACCAGAATTTGCACTGTATATCCACGCGAATAAAAAAGATGCAAAAATATTTGTGAGAAAATTTTATGGTTTTTAAGACCTTGTAAATGGCATTCTTAGGTTCCAGGGTATTCAAAGACCAGTGAAAACAAAGTGCATGAAGTATTATGTCTAGATACATCTCTTGCAGCTTTTGCATGGCAAATCGTTGTCTAGGAAGGTGCGCGAATCAATGTGGATGTTCCTGAAATTAGAATCTTATTTCGTTACACTTTGAGATTACCGTATGCTGGTTACAAAAAATTAGGGCACCTCTGCTGACTTAAGTTATTCATCGGAGAGAAAATAGTTTTTTTCTCGCAAACAAACAAACAATTTCTTCACGTACATATGCAGCTTATTTGCAGAAATGCATTTCGAGAGTCTGTCCAGTACCTGTTCCCTGCATTTATCAGAACGTAGGCTCACAAGGAAAACCACAGGCAGGTTCCGATTTCACGATTCTACGGTTCTGAGGCTGGAACACACACAAACACATACAGACGGACAAACACAACACATCCACACGGTATCGGAATCAGGCTTTTTCGCCGATCATCACTTTTCAACTCAACGATTTCACAACCAAGGCAGCCCTGCAGGAGAATGGCGATGTTCCCGACAATGTTCATAATATAGCAGGTGTCCACCATAGCTGGAACCAACACCGGGAACTCATTTGGTGACACGACACGAATTCAGAGTTCGACATACTCAAATTTGACAGGCGAGCAGCAGAATAAAGCATTAACTGCAGTGTCAACAGAATCCTGATAGCCGGCGGAGAATACAGGAAACGATTCGTCCAGACTCGGTACTCTCGTTCCCAGCCCACCGCAAAAATCATCACCCTGCGGGGAACTATTTTGAGACGCGGCAGCCAAAAGCCTTCGCTGCTCTGAGGCTGTCGTGCCTGTCGACCAATCAGAGACGATTTATTTTGAAAGTTTGAAACTGAAGCGTTTGTATCGCAAAAGTTGATTTTTATTGCTTTATCTTTACACCGTGGATTTTTTCGTGATTTATTTCGAGGAGTTTATTCTCGAAGTTTATTTTGCGAAGTGTAAACCAGAGTGATCCCACCAGGAGCGTAGCACCGTATTCCACGCAACATAGTCACGTCAGAACTCACACTGGTAAGCGGAAGTCGGCCGTATTTACCGAGGGCTTTTCACTTAGTACATTGCGATGCGAACGACAAGCAGACGACCTCGTAGACAATCGCCTGCGCTGCGCTCACATGGGTATGCCTGACTTACGTCACCATGATGTTACCTGCAGAGGGAGTTGGAATCTTTAAAACTCGTTTATGTAATACGTAAGCTGTTTTCAGAAGGGAAACTTTGCCAAGTTTACTGTGAAGCGGTGACGAACATTACCGTAAGAAGTGACAGGGCGCTGACAAGCTGGTGCATGATGAGAGAGGCGGAACCCGAGACGGGGAAGGAGAGAGACGACACAACAAGAATTCTCGAGAACATTACCGTATCGGCCTCATACATACGTTCCCGGATGCGATAGTTCCTTTAAGGTTCAGGTAGAACCTTTCAAGGCTTTCCAACGACACCTCGATCGGCGTCCTGGCTTCACGCGAGATAGACTGACCGCAATGTACGCGTAACACTATATTTCAGTCTCTTTCACACGCGCCCGCCACACCCAGAGATTACGTCAGCCGCCGCAATGACATTGTTGGCTGGAATCTTACACGTGTAAGCTATCTGGATTTAGCCAGTTGGTTGAGATCAGTTTATTACTCACCGAATTATCGCGTCATAAAATTCGGCATAATTCCGTTGCATCGTAAATTTTGACCTGGCTACCAAAGCGAACTTACAGAAGTTTTCACGTCAAAAAACGCCCTGTAATGCACAGCAAAACATAACGCGAAACGAACGTGATGTGAGGAACTCTCACTACTGTACCACGTAATGGAACGCTGTAAAAAGAAGATGGCAACTTATCCTTGAATCTGAACAAAGGTGGTCGAGGAGACGAACACGCACGAAATGGACAGGACGTCATAACTCATAACTCATAACATTATAATCTAATTAACTTTCTTAACATGCACCAGCAGCCTATGCCTGAACACACTACAGTTGGGTGATTACTTTATTTCTTTGTTGAAGTTAATTTGGTGACCGAAGGCAGTACGACCGTATGTCGTACTGGCTTTTTTGCCCCCTGCCGCCCCGGATCAGATCAGCGTCTCTCGTTTTCATACCAATATGTAACCGGTCGATAATGCATCTCAAAGGCCTGAAATTTTTACATAGTGCCATTATATGTATATATGCCAAGAATTCCATGCTTCGTAAACAGAATCAGGTGCATCACATTCAGAGTACATAGAGTTTCACCGCAGTACGGCACTCGAGACGGCCGTTCCTTTCGAAAAGAGACGAGCTGCCTAAATGAACGGGACTCCACGCTATGAAAAGCTCGAAGCTCAAAAGAGACAGCGCCATATACGTTGTGCGTGCATGGATGCTTGCAACGTGTTCCTCTTCTCAATTTACGACGCGTGCCCGGAATCCTCGTTTTATGCGATACACATTATGTTTATATATGCTTACTCTGCCTTATATTTGTGCCGTTATGATACAAGAATGAATGGCGGTTGCTATGAATCGATTTCTGCCACTCTGTGCTATCGTCGTTTTGGAATTTGAATGGCGCGTGTGTAGCATATTTTTCTTTTGGTTTGTTTAGTACACGTAAGTTTTTGTGCTCAACCTCTTATCAGTGTTCTCAAACTGGAAATTGGCCTTCGTGAGCAACATTAGAGCACAATAGAAAGTGCAGTATTGCTGCGATGTGCCCTGCGATGTACTACGTGTGTGAATAAAGTACCAATTTGGGCCTGTTGGTCACACATGATAAAATCGATTTGTTGAAAGCGCAGTGCGTCCGTCCTGTTTTGTTCTTAGTGTCTTTAGCACTGGTTTTAGCGATTTTACTACGTGTGTGGTCTGCCAAGGTACACAGGCTATTCTGTACGTAGCCTACTTTTCGTGTCCAGTGCGATAAATTTAGATTTTAACGGTCGGAGCAGTATCACAACTTGTCGCGGACAGCTGTAAAAGATTTATGAGCCGGCTTGTCTGCGAAACGCCAGAGCAATAGCTCTATAGAATGCCCGACGGAATATATAGTCGTCTCATTAACTCTTGCTGACGAGCTATCTCGAAACAAGTGTACGGTGAATCGAATGTTGCTTCGCGACTGTTTACATGCTAGCGTACACGACAGCTTATGTGCATGAATGAGAGAAAGTTAATGGAATGGGAGAGACAAATCCAACACGTTCAGCAATATCTGACTGCATACTCTACGTGTTGCTGCTCTCCAATGTTGGCTGTTGCTACATCCTGCACTGTCCCACTCTAATACAGGAATCCTCTCCAGCGAGACCACACACACACACAGAAGCGCAGATACAGAAATGATGAGGACGATGTGGCACTGTCCTTCGCCATCGAGGTCGGCCGCAGCCCCATTGCTTTCTGAAGAATTCATGGAAGAACCGACCGCCAAAAATCTGATGATTGGAGTTTTTATGACACAGAAGCAACTGAGGCTATAGTGCGCCAAGGTAGTGGTGATTAGTGTGACTGTGTAGAAGAATTGTCAAAAATATCTTTTTTTTAAAGGTGAAGGCCTTGCATCTGATACGGGGCGTTGAACCATGGGTATGGGATAGGGGTAACGCTGGCGATCTGCTTCTTCAGGAATGCCCACATAACATGGGATCCACTGGAACGTAGTGTGGTGCTCCTTGCTGTAGAACTTCAACAACTAAGTTATCGCATCGTCGACAAAGGATTGTCATCATCGCTCTCGTTGAATGCCTTTCGTCATACAATGGCATTGGATAGACAGCAGGAAAGAAATGTCAGACCTTGCAGTGTTACCGAACATTATCGGCAGAGATATAGCGTAGCAGCAATGCTGGCTTCCTGGCTTGAACGCTGAGTAAGGGTACCGCGTTCCTACAACTTCTTTGCTTTCTCCCATGTCGCTCGTTCGCAGCCTTCCTTCTATCCCCTCATTGTTGCGATTTCCATGGAGCCGCGACGTACACCTTTGCGTCGCGCACAGGAAGGTGGAAGCACGTTGTAGCTCCAGGATCACCAGGTCAGCATCTGGCTACAGAAATCCCAACGGAAGTTTAGAAGAAAAGCTGGAAGAGAAAAATGGGGGAATCAAAAGGCAATGTATGTGGCAATTCGGATAATTGTAAGGAGTTCGGTAAAGCAGAAGTAACGTCTCGCATTCCTGTTATTTCATCCAATTGAAATCGTGGTTTCCCTGCGGTCTCTGTGTGCGAGCTATGTCTGCACTGACTGCCATCATCGATTGTGCTTGTATTGCTGCCTTTACAGCGAGGAAGGGGTGTTAGACTGTGTAAGCCCTCTAGTTCTACCCCAGTCTCGAATACGGTTGACAGCTAGCTACAATGCAGTGTTCTACAAATATGGCTTGGTCAGGCCTCGGTGCGTCATACATACTTGGTCAGGCCTCGGTGCGTGTATCAGCCATAGAGGTCGACATGAGCCGGGCCGCCGGCCAGCCCGGCCCTGCCCGGCTACCCATACAGCTCTGGTCCCCGGGAAACGGCCACGGCCTTAATCACGATTACCTTTGCTACACCCATGAACAGAAAAGGAATGAAGGCAAAAGGCTCTCCACCGCTCGCTACGTCACCTAACCTCCGCTAGCTCCGAATGCTCAGCGAAGAAAATAGACAGATTGTGCACCTCGCAGTTTAAAAAAATGCTAATCAACGGGCTGTATATAGGGGGAGTTGGTACATATTCATAGCGATACTGAAACAAGCGATAACGACAGACGGTTAAGACGAAGTAGACAAGACAGCGCCCGCAGTATTTCTGCAGGTGCCTTGTCTACTTCGTCTTAACCCTCTGTCGTCATTTCCTGCTGCAGTACCACCATAAAAAATGCTGTTTTTAAAGAAATGGAGCCCTCATAATCCGGCACGGCTGATAATATTCTGCAACCCGGAGAAAAAGTGGTTTGCAGTGTGTCGCCGAATGCCTTGCGAAGATCAGAAACAGCGAAAAAAGCTTGGGCGCAGCTGGTTTTATACAACGTACAAAGCCAGCTACCTCACTGTGAAGCAGTTCACCACATTACCACCCGCAATGAGGTATAGCATCTCCCCCTGGCGATGACGCTCCCCAATCATAATAATAAAATAAAGTTGTTGCTGTTGTTGTTGCACAAATATAGATAGAGATAGATAGAGATCAAGGAGCACAAGCGAATAAATGGCCAAATAAATATTACAAGTCCGTGGAAATGTGCGGAGCCCCATGAATGCTCTGACAATGCATAGAACAAATGGCCGGCTTCACGTCAGTTCAGGCAGGGAGGTCCCATCGACCTCCTGGATTTTCATTATTTTTTATATTTAGAAGCTCACCGTACATGATGATCAAGAGCGGTAAAACGAATAATTTCTACCGAATATTTTTGGTGTAAACAAATCGCGAAAATCCGACCCTGAATTCGAGTGTTTCAGTTTTGCCGTGTTTTCACACGTATATCTCCTGAGTTTTAAAATATATTATAGTGAATTTTTTATGCTTTACTCTACATGCCAGCAGTCCGAGCGCAAATTTTGGCGCGCTCGTGTAACGCTGTGAGCTATAGAAAAGGCGAACATGCTCTCTCGCGCAGTTTTGTTCCAACTTACCGACTTCCGACTGTTCGACTTGTCCGACATCTAAGGGAACTGTGCCGATATATGTCTGAAAGCGTCTGAGGAAAACCCACGAATAACCCCAGACAGCACAGCCGGCACCGGGATTCCGACACAGATACTTCGGAAATACGTTGTCCCACCGACACTGTCAATAGCAGCAGGAATAAAACTTTGGAAAGAGAAGACGTGGCTAGCAGTGACCATGAGAACTGCACACACAGCTGCAAAGACGATGGACAAGATCGCACTTGTCATAATTGTCTCGCGACGTAAAGGCGCGAATAATTATTAAAGAAACACGGAAATGATCGGAATAAAATATGACGGGAGCAGTAAAAATTACGATTCTGAGCCCTGTAACACGTATTCGCACAAAAAGTTTGAGCGTAGCACGCAATCCTGGAGCGCGAGGGAGCTTTGAATCTCGCGGCAGAAATGCCCCCTCACTCGACTGCCAGTCGCTGACGTCATATGGCCGCGCCGTCTTTCTTTCTTTTTTTTTGTGATTTGAGAAGGGTTGAGGATTGGGCTAGTTGGTAATGAGACATCTGAACTGAGAGTGCAAGATACACGGACAAAGAACGGAGAAATAGACAGGACGGGCGCTAACTTCCAACTAAGTGTATTGAAGAAAATGAGCAAGAAGCAGAAACCCCCTCACAGCACACGTGTCACTTTCGGGGCGCACCCGTTCTGAGCACACCGGTTCTGAGGAAGATCAGTTCCTTTTCGGTTAGAGATACAGAAGGTGTGCTGACGCATACATCTTGATGGTTATTTATCTTTTCTGCTTCTATTATTTCCCTTGTTAGTTTAGTCTTGTTTCTTGCGAGATATGGCAATCTCGATAGAGAGGTTCACATCCATGAGTGTTACAATGATAAGCCAACCACCCCTCTTTTTTCTTGTTGTTGACATGGTTCCGGTGTTCGCGCAAGCGATCATTAATGCATCGCCCTGTTTGGCCTATATAACATTTTCCACAAGTGAGTGGTAACTTATACACCACTGACCACTCCTTCATCACGTGCGTTAGCACACCTTCTGTATCTCTAACCGAAAAGGAACTGATCTTCCTCAGAACCGGTGCGCCCAGAAAGTGACACGTGTGCTGTGAGGGGGTTTCTGCTTTTTGCTCATTTTCTTCAATAAACTTAGTTGGAAGTTAGCGCGCGTCCTGTCTATTTCTCCGTTCTTTGTCCGTGTACCTTGCGCTCTCAGTTCAGATGTTTTTGTGATTTCCCCCGCGTCGCGGCCCCGGCAAGCCGACCGAGCAGGAAGCGTTGTTGTTCATCGGACGTCATGGAAAGGACAGGTGATGAACTGAACACTCTTTAGGCGACACGTCTGGTCTTCTTGACGAAACATTTTATGGAGTTGGAGCCTAAGCTCCGACAGCTTTGGTTTCGCCACACGAATGTACCGGAGGCTGGTAAGTGATGCTGCTAAGTGTGAACGAACATTCGGATTGAAATATAGTGCTTCTTCTTGGTTACAAATACATAGTCATGAAGACGTGGCGCAGTGACCAGTGTTTTCACTTGAAGAGATCGTCGACCATCATGACTTCTCCGTGTTGTGGGCAACACTATCGGCTCTGAACCGCATGGACATTGGCATCTCTGAGGCGAAACAGCGGACCGTTGAATGCGTAGCTGTGTAACATTGCGCCTACCATATCTTACTGATACCAGGAGCGCAACGTCTCCACAAGCACAACAACATGGATACCAAAATAAAGTCAGTAGAGTTCATCTGCTAGCGATCTGTGGGAAACCCCAAAACACATGGCCGAATAAGCATTTTCTTTTTTGAATGGTCATACGCAGCATACAACAATGGCACATGGAATAAATCTCCAACTGACAGGAATGTATCACATAAAAATGTCGTACCATATATATGCTGCACACACAGGCACAATACTGTTCACTAATTAACGACACCTCAGCACAATCGGGACAGAAACCTCAACCGCGTACGATCCACCTCAGCCCGGGCCGTCACGGCAACACAGAGGCCTAGCCACACATTTTCCACTGCCCGCAGTCTTGCTTTATGCAAAACGTACCAGACAAATCATGTAAGAACGCCAGTGAATGTCAAACGCAAATTTATTTATTTATTAGTCATCTATATTAGAAAATACATAGGGTAAAGTCGGGCTACTTGAAGACGAGGGCAAGTTGAGGACAGATAGGCTTTTTCGCGTGGCATTTTCTTAGCAATATTTTTTTCTCGTCTGTGACACCACGGTGAGCACAGTCGTTGTCTGGCCTTTGAAGTAACGTGTTGACGTTCTGCACGTGGCTTTTTAGAAAGACGTCAGACGCTGTTTTGCAGATTTGGTCGAGGTAAGAGGGTCCTTTTTTTGTCCCATCTGTAACTTTCGCGAGCATTGACTTCCAGTTTGCTCACTTCTGCTCCTCAGCTAATAAAATATGACATCGCCGTTATGATGCTGTGTCACTGCCCTGTGTTTCCATGTGCACTACTCGTGACTGACCGTTTCGGTTGGACCAAACAAAAGACAAAACTTAAATCCGGCATTAATTTTTTGATGTCCTCAACTTACCCATAGGGTGGGGTAAGTTGATGAAAATATGTAGCCTGTCATTTTTGGCTCATACGAAATAAATATCTGGCTTAGCACCACAGTAATTTGTGGATCATTTCTCAAAGGTTTGGGGATTCAGTTAACGAATTATGATACGATTTAGGCTATCATTATGACTGCTATTAACAAAATAGTTCAACTGTCTTCAACATAGACCACCTTACCCTACATGTTTACATGCAGGTGGAGAACCCAGTAGGAAACAAAATCCCTGTTAAAGGGTTCTCCATAGTGATTAACAAATACATCAAAGACAGTTCACCAAGCATTAACATACATTAATTCGGCATCACACTTCTAGAAGGCTTCTGAAAACTGGTTACAAGACACTAACAGTAGCAGTAACACAGCTAAATGTAAACAAAAAAGGCGTTCCGTATAACAACTCATTACATAGATAAACAAGATAGCAAGAAGTTTTTAGTTTGGAGTTTAAACGCTCTGGGGCTAGCAATCCTCCTTATTTCAGGTGGTAAATGATTCCACTCGCATACACTGCGGAAAAGAAATGAGTGCTTACCGTAATTAGTTTTTGTTAGTGGTAGGTTGAGCAGACCCTCCGCTCCAGCCCTGATTTGACGTTTTGCCTTCAAAGGGTTATAACTAAGCGTTTCTGATTCTAAACAGCCGGTAATATACGACCGCGCGATGAGTAGGACGTTATTGGAAATTACTTATTGAATACTTAATATTCTGTAATTAGTCATCACAGAAGAAACAGGGAACTGATATGGTAAACTAGATCTAATTTTTATAGCACGATTGTGCAACGCCTGCAGTGCCCGTAAGTGAGAATTATAAGTAAGGCCCCAGACTGGGGCACAGTAAGCGATATGGGAATGGACAAAAGAAAAATATCAGCTTAGGAGCACTGAACGAGGGAAGCATTGTCGTGTCCTGAGAAGTGCACTAATGCCATAAGAAATTTTGTTAGAGATATGCCTAATATGCGACTGAAAGCGAAGGTGCTTATCGAGCACAACACCAAGAAATTTTGATTCATTACTAAAACTAAGTAGCGTACTGGTGATAGATAGTCGGGACGGGAGAGTTACGCGACGCTGCGGGGAATGAAATAGCATACAAACAGTTTTATCAGAGCTTAACTTAAAATGATTGCTGCCACACCATTGTTTCAAACTATCTAAATCAACCTGTAGTCTCTCGATCAGTTCTTCTGTATTCTGGCCTGTGATAAGTAAGGTAGTATCATCAGCGTACAAGAACACATCGGAATGTACGATATGATTAGGAAGGTCATTTATGTATGTTAAGAAAAGTAGAGGCCCTAAAATAGATCCCTGAGGAATACCGACGTTAAGTATCGTAGCAGAGTATCGTACCAAATAAATAGCAACAGCGTCTGAGTCGGTAAGTCGCCACGATTCCGGAGCTAGCAGACGATTCTGCTGGTGGGGAGCGGACGCTTCCGGCAGCCAATGAAGTGATCGGCCGCCTGACGTCACCACACGCCAGACTCGGCTTTTGGGAGACTGTCGCCGCGGAGCACATTCTTGCAAACTAATTTTCTCAGGAAATTCGCGCTTTTCGAAGGAAATATTTTGCGTGACAGTTTATGAAGGTAGTATGTTCATATCAAGCGGTGAAAAAATATATGTTCCAAATGATTTCCATGCTCCTTTAAGATCGCACTTGTGTTATCGTCCTGCCTGGTCTCAATATTCTTAGTGCAGGGGTGGATGTTGTATACCGGGACCTGATTTGACTCAGTGCTGGACAAATGCTTTATTCGTGTGAGCGCACAGAAGCTTCGTTTGTTTCAAATGCTTCTACATGCACCACTACCTAACGGAACATAATACTCAATTGAGTGTCACTTCACGCGTTTTGTTCTTGTCTGGATGACACTTGATTTCTGGTGTGGCTATAATGTGAGTTGTGGCTTCTGGATCGCAACAAACATGATTTTAAAAATATTTATTCCATATTTCATATTTATTCCATTCTGTTGATAATCGTGTTCGCTTGAAGAAACGGATGGGAGGCCTTTCCATGGTCATGGAAAGCCGCAGTCTACACTGCCTTTAAACGGGACGCACCCTAAAGATCAAGCTATAGCGCAAAGTTGGCCATATTCATTCAGTATTTTTGCACAGCACTACAACCAGATGAGTGCTTCGGAGCTTTTTTTTACGAACGCATCAAACTCTGAGCGTTCATTGCCAAAGAAGAATACAAGAATGGAGACGGTGATTCTATTTTGGTGGACCTGGAGAACTTACTTCAGATTGCAGCTCTAGCACAAAGATTGAATACCGCATTGGCTCAAATACGTTGTCTCGACATACGACCCACTTCGATTCGGCTAGTTTGGGGATGCTAAGGGGAAGTCATATGGTGGGAAACGGGACAGCTGGACAGCGCCTCTTTAGGGATTAGGGATCGATGAATTGGCATTCCTGGTCTCGTAAGAGTTAGTGCTCCGTGAAGAGGGAGTATCCGATGAAGGAAGATTCTAACCTCGGTTTCCGTATCAACGGGTAAAGTTGAAGTGAGGACGTATCTGACCGAGTGGTCGGTTTCGCATACCACCCTGCGGTTCCCAGATAATAACAGTGAAGGTAGCCGGAAGTCAATCCCCATTCTTTCGTAAGGATGATGAAGCCGAAGTAGCGGTTGAAACTTGACAGAAAGAAATGGTAGCAGATTTTCATTGTTGGCAGAGCTGACCTTATGACAAGTATTTCTGCATCGGTGTATTAGTATGGCAAACAGAAGTGGGCGTTTGTCCTCACTAGCCTCGCCCTCATCTCAGTTTTCTGGGAGAAAAATTTTCCTCACCTCACCTCACCTCAAAAATGTTTTTCGAAATTTTCCTTGCCTCACTTCATCTCAAATTTTTTTTAAATGTTTCCTCACCTCACCTCTCCTCAATTTTTATTGAAAAATTTTCCTCACCTCACCTCAAAGGAATTTTTGAGACTTTTCCTCACCTCACCTCACCTCAAATTTTGAAAGCTATTTGTGTATTCGATGTGAAGATAGTGTATTCGATGCGCGTTGGCTTTGAGTGGTGCCAATGTAAATGCATATACCTCAAGCGTGAATGCATACAGGGTGCGGCACGAAACGTGTCATTTGACCATTGTAAGAAAACGGCTTAACGGGAAAATATGGGGTAAACAACTTTCTTCTGGACATTTAGTTTGTCACCAAACACAAATAGTTTCATCAATTTGCCATTGAAATACATTTTCGAAATTGAACTCATGAAATTGCTTAGTTAATGTAACGTTCTTCTTTTCTTCTTTTTTCTTTTTTGCTGGAGTATTTCGCCTAGTCAATCACAGAAAACGCTTCGTGGAACGATTGTTATACCCGTAAAAGTTGCGCGAAAATTGAGGTTCAGTTGCGGGTATGCGAATGACGCGCAAAGTCGGGCGTCAGATCAGCGGCGAAAGAGGAGGGCAGTCCCCGCCCAGATGAGAGACAGAAGCTGCGGAAAGAAAGATATCCCGTGTACGCGCGGAAAAACTTTTCATAAAGTGCGCGTTCATAAATGTTTCCTAGTCTCACATCAAAAAATTTTCCATAGTTTTCCTCACCTCACCTCAAAATGTTTTTGAAATTTTTCCTCACCTCACCTAAAAAATTGAAAATTTCCTCACCTCACCTCAAGAATATTAAAGATTTTCCTCACCTCACCTCAAGAATTTTTTAAAAGATTTTCCTCACCTCACCTCAAAAACGTTTTGAAAATTTTCCTCACCTCACCTCGCCTCAATTTTTTTTTTTAGATTTTGCTCACCTCACCTCAAACATCACCAGAAAAATTGGCCCTCACCTCACCTCAAATATCGTGAGGTGAGGGTGAGGAAACCCTCACCCTCGCACGCCCTCGTGAGGGTGCCCCCCTCTGATGGCAAAAGACACCTGAGACGATTTCGCTAGCGGGTTTTGGAGTAGGGCCGCGTAAGTGCTGGGTCATCTTGTAGTGTCCTCAATATTGTGTTGTGCAAATAACATGGAAGAACTACTGAGAATCGGGTGCACTCAATTACATAGATTCCCTTGCGTAGTAATTCATAGTTGACCACAACGTGCTTGCTCTCACGGTTAAATTCTTGTAGGCGCAACGTTCGCATGAGGGTTGTAGGTACCTGGTTGCGGTCCTCTGACGTCATCAAAAGAAGTGAAACCACCGTGCGGAGCAAGTAGTTTCCGAGCAGGGCACCGAGGTTCCCTTTGGTGAACTTTCACCAACATATGCGGTGCCAGGACGCATGGGCTTGTAGTTGACAACGGCGCCAGGTGGTACGTAAAAGTGCAAGCTCCGAGACTGGTGAGGAAAACGAAAATTTCCTTTTGCCCATAATTAACATGTAGAACAAAGCAATGAGGCCATTCCGCATCAGATCACCTTGGATCGGTGGCATAGCGATGTCAGCGAGTCACAAAACAACTCCGGAGGAAATTACAGTTAAGAACGTAGCACGAGCCTAGCATCACCTGTTTGGACTTTCTGTGTGTAAGGCATAGGTGGGCATTTTGGTGAAACCTCACTCGCCCTCACCCTCACGGCCCTCACGGGCACATGCCCTCACTCGCCCTCACCCTCACCGCCCTCACTCGCCCTCGCCCTCACGGCCCTCACAGACACATGCCCTCAATCGCCCTCACCCTCACTGCCCTCACGAGCACAGGCCCTCACTCGCCCTCACCCTCACGGCCCTCACAGACACATGCCCTCAATCGCCCTCACCCTCACCGCCCGCACGAGCACAGGCCCTCACTCGCCCTCACCCTCATGGCACTCACAAACGCAAGCCCTGAGGGTCTTACCCTCATAATGTCTCCTGTGAGTGCACTCATGAGGTTGTGTCCCTCATGAGACCTCCTGTGAGTGCACTCATGAGGTCTGAGGGGCGCCACGTCTCTGTGAGTGAAGTCACTGGTGAGGCCTGAGGTATGTGAGGTCAGCATGAGGGCATTCAGAAATGAGGTCAAATGACGCATGATGTGGTTTCAGCGACACAACCACTGACTGTGTACACTTTAAAGGGCTGGTGTGCAGGTTTTTAGAAATTTAGTCTATGTCGCGCTGGGAACACAGCAAAGCGTCCTGAGCTGACTGATTACTTGGTCATATGGTTCCAGCGACCTAACTACAGGCGGGGTGCACTTTAAAGGGCTGGTGTGCATGTTTTTACCAATTTCGTCTATGTTGCGCTGGGAACACAGCAAAGCGTCCTGGGCTGACTGATTACTTGGTGATATGGTTCCAGTGACCGAACTACCGGCAGGGTGCACTTTAAAGAGCTGGTGTGCCCGTTTTTAGCAATTTCGTCTACGTCGCGCTGGGAACACAGCAAATCGTCCTGAGCTGACTGATTAGTTGGCGATATGGTTCCATCGACCCGTATACAGGCAGGGTGCACTTTAAAGGGCTGGTGTGCCCGTTTTGAGCAATTTCGTCTACGTCGCGCTGGGAACACAGCAAAGCCTCCTGAGCTGACTGATTACTTCGTGATATGGTTCCAGCGACCCAACTACCGAGAGCGTGCGCTTTAAAGGGCAGGTGCGCCGGCTTTTAGCAATTTCGTCTATGTCGCGCTGGGAACACAACAAAGCCCAGTACACTTGGCTGTGTTCCCAGTGCGACGTAGACGAAATTGCTAAAAACGTGTACATCAGCCCTTTAAAGTGCACCCTGCAGGTAGTTGGATCTCTGGAACCATGTCACCAAGTAATCAGTCAGTCAAGACGCTTTGCTCTTTCCCAGCGCGACATATACGAAACTGTTAAAAACGGGCACACCAGCCCTTTAAAGTGCACACTGCGTGTAGGTGGGTCGATGGAACCATATCACCAAGTAATCAATCAGCTCAGGAGGCTTTGCTGTGTTCCCAGCGCGACATAGCCGAAATTGGTAAAAACGTGCACACCAGCCCTTTAAAGTGCACCCTGCCTGTAGTCGAGTCGCTGGAACCATATCACCAAGTAATTAGTCAGCTCAGTACGCGAGGCTGTATTCCCAGAGCGACGTAGACGAAATTGCTAAAAACGGGCACACCAGCCCTTGAAAGTGCACCCTGCCGGTAGGTGGGTCGCTGGAACCATATCATGAAGTAATCAGTCAGCTCAGGAGGCTTTGTTGTGTTCCAAGCGCGACGTAGACGAAATTGCTAAAAACGTGCACTTGTGCCCTTTAAAGTGCACCATGCCTGTAGTTGGGTCGCTGGAACTATATCACCAAGTAATCAGTCAACTCAGGACACGTGGGTGTGTTCCCAGCGCGACGTAGACGAAATTGCTAAAAACGGGCACACCAGCCCTTGAAAGTGCACCCTGCCGGTAGGTGGGTCGCTGGAACCATATCATGAAGTAATCAGTCAGCTCAGGAGGCTTTGTTGTGTTCCAAGCGCGACGTAGACGAAATTGCTAAAAACGTGCACTTGTGCAATTTAAAGAGCACCATGCCTGTAGTTGGGTCGCTGGAACCATATCACCAAGTAAGCAGTCAACTCAGGACACGTGGGTGTGTTCCCAGCGCGACGTAGACGAAATTGCTAAAAACGGGCACACCAGTCCTTTAAAGTGCACCCTGCCGGTAGTTGGGTGGCTGCAACCATGTCACCAAGTAATCAGTCAGCCAAGACACTTTGCTCTGTTCTCAGCGCGACATATACGAAACTGCTAAAAACGGGCACACCAGCCCTTTAATGTGCACGTTGCGTGTAGGTGGGTCGATGGAACCATATCATCAACTAATCCGTCAGTTCAGGGCGCTTGGCTGTGTTACCAGCGCGACGTAGACGAAATTGCTAAAAACGGGAACACCAGCCCTTTAAAGTGCACTCTGCCGGTAGCTGGATCGCTGGAACCATATCACTAGTGCCTTCATAATTTGCCCACGTCTCGTAAGCGTCATTTAACCTCATTTCTGAATGCACTCATACTGACCTCACACCCCTCAGGCCTCACCAGTGACTTCACTCACACAGACCTGGCGCCCCTCAGACCTCATGAGTGCACTCACAGGAGGTCTCATGAGGGGCAAAACCTCATGAGTGCACTCACAGGAGACCTCATGTGTGTAAGCACCTCATGAGTGCACTCACGGATGGCCTGATCGCGGGCTTGCCCTCACTCACCCTCACCTCAAAGGCGTGAGGTGAGGGTGAGGGGCACTCATGAGGGCCCTCATGAGTGAGTTCGCCCAGCTATGGGGGGGCCAACCGCATGGAGCACTTTTGCCAACTGAATGGCAGCAGAACTTGAAAGGAACGGTGACCTACTAAGCGAACAATAGGCGACCGACCGAAGAGCCGGTTTCTGCCAAGGATAGATATTTAGTCTGACGAGAGGAAGTGACGCCACCCGACGGAACCGTGTGCGCCAATGAAAGCACGCTTCACAGGAAACGCTACAAGCACGTGACAAAGTCACGTGTCACCATGCCTGTGACCGCTTTTTTTTTTTTTTCGGTCTTTGCCCTCTTCGCCCTGCCTCCTAGAAGGACACCCAGATGGCCCGTCGCACGGATTTTGACGTTGATACATTAATATCGGAGGTTTCAAGGAGGCCACCCCTTTGGAACGTCAAACTCGTTCAATATAAGGACATCAACTTAAAATATATCCTTTGGCAGGAGGTGGCAAGGTGTGTGCAAGGCGAAGGTGAGTAAATGAAACTTCAAAATATTATTTGTGGCACATGGCAAATCGGCAATGTGTGAGGAAATAACGGTAACAAAAATGCCGTCTGATATTTCTTTAGTGAGCATTGCTAGAGACATTCATAAGGCAACATTTTCTCCGAATTGATCTGTAACTTATTCTCTTTTTCTGTTCTTTTTTGTGCGAATTGTTCGTACGCGCAGTTGATGCAGTTCAAAAGCGTTGGAAATCGCTGCGGGACAACTTCAGAAAGAAGTTTACGGATATTAAACTGAAGAAGCGCAGCTGTTCTTCATACGAAGACTGAGATCCAGCCGCATGAAGACTCGTGGCGTTATTTTGCCCAGTTATTTTTTTCTGAAAGATGTGTGCACCACCAGAAGGTATACCGTTCTGCATGTACTTTAATAGTTTTGTGTCTGTACTGTATGTATTCCTTTTCTTTCTTTTTTTGTAGTATTTTTAGTCAGTATCGGCGCATTAGCTCTCTTATTGTCTATCTGGTGTTGTGTCCAAAGCTTATGTTGACGCGTCAGCTCTTCTGTTCCAAACAGAGTCGCCACTTGGGTATGGCATGCAATATAACATGTTTTCAGTTATATTGTAATTTCTGTAACAATGTTTGGCTTTGCTTGTGTTTTAGAACATCTGGAAACCTGACAATGCCTGATGTGCTGCAGCCACTCAAGGATGCTGCTCCATCTTCAGAAACAATGCAGTCAGTATTGAGGAAAACTGAGTCTTTATAGCTCTGTCTTGGTGCATGGTTTGCTGAATGAAACCGTTATGTTTATATTGCAGTGCCAGTGTTCCAGACTTCTGCAGATTGAAATGGAACATACTTTTATTGTATTTACATTGATAATGTTTTTTGCCTCTCTCGTGCTGTAGAATACGTAAAAATCTCTTGATGTCTCCTGTGCAGCGCTCACCTAGGGACAGTGTGGCATCTGCTGAGACAATGCCATCGATCACTGTTTCCTTTTACCACACACAATGTAGACTGCATAAGCTCTGATTGTCTATTTGGTGTTGAGTGCGATACTACCAGTTCTTCTGTGCCAAACAGAAGTCACGATTGGGTATGATATGCAATAAAACATATTTTTCACTTTTATTCTACTTTCTGTGACGATATCTTGCTTTGCTTTTATTTTAGAACATCTGGAAACCTGACAACGCCTGGTGTGCTGCACCATCATCTGAAACAACGCAGTCAGTATTGAGGAAAACTAAGTTTTAGCACATTTATAGCTGTATCGTAGTGTTTGGTTCGTTGAATGCAACACTTAAGTGAATACTGCACTGCCTGTGTGTGTTCTAGATAGTGACTTAAAGGGACTATGAAATTTCCCGAACCCCCATACTTTTTTTCGATGGAAACTGTTCTTCCCGCAGAGAAACTAATATGCCACAAATTTTTCCGGACGAAATCGCTCCACTCTGCGAGGAGCGCGCCCTGGAAATGTCTCTTCCGCGTTCCTCCTCTCCCGCGCATATTTCCCTGCCGATGGTGTAACTGTACGGACCGCTCTTCGGTTCCCCGTTACGTCACCGGTGTTGCACAATGGCAAGTAATGCCGCGAGCTCGCGCTGTGGCTGCCGCCACTGCCGAAATCTGCCGATCGCGCGAAAGCTGCTGTCATGGAGATTTCCACTCCCGATGAACGCATACGCGGGATCCTACGGCGCATGCTCCTGGCGGGATTCCTCGGCTCGGCAACACGTCACGATGACGTGTTGCTGAGCCGGCCGTGGTCGCGTCAAGTTACCCGTTGTGTCTCCGCTCGGCAGCTCGTCACGGAGCGGCGCCAGCTGTCCTCCCTTCGCCGCTCCGTTTAAATTCGCTCCCGAGAAATCCGCTCGCGCGACGAAAGTAAAATTTCGGTTCTAGACTCAGAAAAATGTCTTCTTTCGAACGAAACGAAGAAAAAAATCGTTTCATAGTCCCTTTAAGCAGCTTGAAATGAAACATACTTTTACTCTATTTGCACTGACAATGTTTTTTTTACCTCTTCTGCTGTAGAATATGCAAAAATCTCAGAACGGCTCCTGTGCAGCAGCCACCTAGGGACAGTGTGGCATCTGCTGAGACAGTGCCGTCGATCATGGATTCATTTTACCACACACATGATGACGACTCTGTGCTCCCAGATTCCGTGTTCCTTGGTGGTACAGACCAGAGCCGTACAGACCACTCTCAGGTACCCTCTTCTGCACCGTCCTTCCAAACAGAGTCCCCATCTCCATCTCATGCAATCCATCCTAGTGTTCCTTCGTTTTCTCCCGAATCTTCAACCCTGATTCCCGCACCCTGCCATAATACAGCACAGCAGGCATTACCCACGCTAACATCAAGCGTAGGCTTTCCATGCACGTCTAGTAGAGGCCCTGCTCAGTCTGGCCGAAAACGGAGGCGAAAAAATGACGATGATGAGGTGGCCAATGGTTACCTTTCTCTAATCAACGAACGTCTCCGACGAAGGCAAGACGAGCATGAGCAGTTTGCAGGCATGATATGTGAGGTCATGCGGAGGTGTCCTCGTGAACTAGTTATGGACATGCGAATAGAGCTTTTACAGATTTTAAAGAAATATGACAAATAATTTCATGTCAAAAAGCATTTGTGTCTGAGCATTCATGAAAAACTTTGTGAACGTACGCTTATGATTTCATCAGAAATTGTTAAAATAAATCTTTCATTGAAATTGCTGTGTTGTATGTGTAACATGTACTACTAATGTCAAAGCATTCTGCAGTGTGATCAGACAAAAACCGCTCCACAAATATGTGTTGCATATTTTTATTCCTGATTATACATGTGACCTGAATGCACATTATTTAAAAAAATGCGCACACTGCACAGTTCGGTCCATATCAGCTGCGGCGCTGGGCATGAACACGTGCCCATTGCTAGTCGAGCTGCCCTGTATGGCTGACAAAGTAGTTCGTGTAGAGTTCTCTACTCGTGGCAGCTTCCTTGCTGTGGTTTCACGTGTGACCACACTGCAGACGCTGCTGTTCCACAAACTGTCCAGCATCTCTATGCCACCCACCTTCAATGACGTTGCCAAAAGTATCCACCTCGTCGGCTAAACCTGAAGGAACACCACACTGCTCTGCCAAGAAATTGTGGAGAATGCACACTGCCTTGATGATATTCTCTGCGTTCAGCACACTCAAGTTTATAGTTGTAAGCAGTATCCTCCACCGTGAGGCAAGAATACCAAACGCGTTTTCCACGCAGTGCCTGCATAAATACAAGAAATGCATATTGAAATGTCTACTCATTCATAGCCTAACACAGATATCAATATACAGTTAAGCAAGCATACACAATTCAACATTGTCTAAAAATTAATATTTCCCTTTCATTTTCCATATCTATATTTCAAGATCAACTGTGATGCTTAATTTGATAGTACTCCCTTTGAGAAAGTTCATAGAGCTACTGAACAAATAATTAACTAGACGTCATTGCATTAATACATTTTTCAATTACATGATTTTGGATAGATGCACCATTGAATTCAGTTGAAGTCAGTCATTATTTGAATACACTTGTTTAAGGAGCCTCAAATAAACACAGGTTTTAAGATACACACTGCTAAATTTTGCTCTGCGGGTGGGCCGTAACCTGAAATCCCTAAAAATGGCAGCATGGAATCAGACCTGCATGGTCGAAAGTTTGCAATTTCGTTCTGTATGGGATGCAATTCTGTCGTTTGAGGGAGTGTTTCCTATATTTATATGTCGCATAAAAATTTGCAGATACTTACCCACCTCGCACGGCTCAATCTCAAGTTGAAGACTCTTTTTTCTACGGAGAGGTCTCTCCCTGGATAGGGTCGAAGAAAATCAGGCCTCAGTTGGAATGCCTCGTCCCCCACAAATACATGGGGAACTACAACATTTCCTCCGGGAAGCCTGACCGGGCCAGATAGACCGAGTGTGCCTGTATCTAGCCGACGTCCAATGGCAGAAGACTTCAATACTCCGCAGTCACTTTGGCGTCCCTCTGCACCGACATCGATGAGGACAAATTTGTAGAGGCTGTCCACAACTGCCATCACGACAATGGAGTAGGTCCCCTGAAATGTTCATGTAGGCAGATGTTCATGCTTCCGTTCAGACTTGTTCAATTGTTCACTCCTTTTCTATGTATTAAACTCTGTATTAAACATCCTTTGTGGAAGATAGTGTTGTTGACCAGGATTGAATCTGCAACCTCAGGGTCAATAAAAGACAGAACAACTGTTTAATTACCTTGTAGTTGAAATATGTACTTCCAGACTTGTTTGGTGCAACAATTCGAACATGCATAATGTAAAAAACCCCGAGACTATAGGGAACACGAAGGGACAGACACAAACACGAAGTCTCAAACACAGCTGAAAATTTTACTTCACAAAACAGAAATATATACAAACAGAAGGGAAAGGAACACCAGTTGAGAACAAAATAGAAGGTCATTTCGGGGGAACGAGCAGTCTGTTCAAGGCCGGACCGAGGATTACGGAAGGTTTGCTGACACAGTTCCCACAAGAAGTTATGAAAAGTGTCTCTCTCAACAGTCTTCTGTGTGGGTCCACTTCGGATGCCTTTACAATTGTTTCATCCCATAGAGGGAAGCAATCTGAGCATTCTTCCAAATGTTTTGCAATTTCAGAGTTTGAGGCTTTATTTTTTACTTTTAAAGAATGCTCTCTCAAACGATCATTTAAGCAACGTTTAAGATCGTTTGAGAGAGCATTCTTTAAAAGTAAAAAATAAAGCCTCAAACTCTGAAATTGCAAAACATTTGGAAGAATGCTCAGATTGCTTCCCTCTATGGGATGAAACAATTGTAAAGGCATCCGAAGTGGACCCACACAGAAGACTGTTGAGAGAGACACTTTTCATAACTTCTTGTGGGAACTGTGTCAGCAAACCTTCCGTAATCCTCGGTCCGGCCTTGAACAGACTGCTCGTTCCCCCGAAATTACCTTCTATTTTGTTCTCAACTGGTGTTCCTTTCCCTTCTGTTTGTATATATTTCTGTTTTGTGAAGTAAAATTTTCAGCTGTGTTTGAGACTTCGTGTTTGTGTCTGTCCCTTCGTGTTCCCTAGTCTCGGGGGTTTTTTACATTATGCATCATCTTCACCAGCTCGCTTGCTTCCTAGCCATTTTTTCATTGTCAATTCGAACATGTTTACCATCGACAGCACCAAGGCAATTTGGAAAGTTCCATCTTTCCCCAAAGCCCTTTGCAATATCTTGCCACTCTGATTCACTTGGGGGCTGAAAAAAAGTAAAGAAAGAAAACATGACTGACGTGCGTTTCAATGCAAAAGGGAGGAATAAAAACAGGCTTTATTTCCATTAGTTAACATGCTGACCACATGCTCACGTAAAGCTCACCATCATGTATATGTCCTTCAACCTGTTCCATAGTGCCGTGCAGGTGAGATGCACGGCTTCGCGTGCTGTCTCGATTCCAACTCTGTATGCCATGGCGACATCTTTAAACGCCATTCCAGAGGACAGATATCTGAAATATGCCAACAAAACCCAATAATCTTGTATTTAATAAGCACCATTATAATAAGAACACCTTTGCAAGAATTGACATCTTTAGAAGTATTATTGCTGGTTAACGTACCGTAATGTGAGGGCCAGCCTTTCGTGGGAAGACAGTGGCTCCCGTACGACATGCTGCTTCGTGAGGTCGTCCTTAACCAGATCGTGAAGGTGGTCGAAAACGTCTGGCGTCATTCGGAAGTAAAAGACGAAACTTTGAACGTCGCCGCTGTCTCTCATTGTTTTCATCTAAAAGAAGGTATCATTGTATATAAACGGGCGCGACAGCGCACCAATTGCGCAACTTAACATCATTCCTGTGCTACCGCAGTCCAATATTCGCTTTCCGTTTTCCGATGGAGCCATAGCGGTCTCACCCACAATTTTCTCCTACTTTGACGCTTCTTTTTCAAGAGTAGGATCATAGACTTCATTAGGAGAAGGTCATGTTCCGAGTCCATACTGCGTTACCGACTACAATATAGCAGGTCGCGGATTAATTATAAAATCTCCGTCGAAAACAAGCCTCGAGGTCTTCCAAAACACAACGGCCATGAAAGAGAAACCGAGAATCTCCTGGCACTTCAGTCAAGATATTTTCGCCATCAGCTTCGTATCTCAAAATTTCTTATAAACACCTGATTTCTAGATGTCATTAGCACCGCACTTTTTCAAGAACCTCTAAGATAATATTTATCTTACTAAACATGCGTACAGCAGTTTATTACAGTAAGCATTGCCACATCGCGTGCAACAAGCGGTGGCGAACGCTAGGGCGACGCTTCACCATGACAACCTCAACGTGGACATTCTGCTCCATGCGGTTGCATAGCATGGATACCGTTCCGTTCACGCTGAGTTGGCGCTCCGTTGGCCCGATTCAGTTGGCAAAAGTTGCTCCATGCGGGTGCCGCCTAAGTGTACTGGGGTACCCAGTTCGACTTCGACGAAACTCACATCCCCATTTTTTTCTTTATCACATCACATCACATCACAACATCATCACAACATCACATCACATCACAACGTGGCACGAGGAGAAGCACAGTGTCGACCTTCCATCTCAAGTAATTTCTAGACGTCGCACTCATCGGTGTTCTGAAGGTGTTTGAATGCGTTAGCAGTGTCGAAATGGAAAAGCTGTATGTATGTGTAAGTGTGTTCGTGTATGAGATGGTGAAAACTCACCGAGGCAGCGGATAAGTGGACATGTAAAGGGAATATAAGAGGGTAACTGTAAATGGAGGTAAATGATTTGAAATTGAAGTAGTCGAAAGTAATTATGAGCAAGAGGTACGAGTAATTGAACGCAAATAGAGGTAATTAAACGCAATTCAAACAAGAAAGTTGAGTTTCAAGGTAATGAATGTAAGATATATGTAATTAAGAGAAATATTAAATGAAATTAAAGATTACCGAAGGTAACCGCACGTTACCAGAGATAATTAAAGTTAATTAAAATGTAATTAAACGTCAATTAAAGAGGAATTGAGAGTAATGGAAGCAAGTAAACGTAATTAAAGAGAATTAAATGAAATTCAAGATTACCTCGTGTAACCCGCGGTTACCTTCGGTAATTAAATGGCAATTGCAGGGTAATACAAAGGAATTGAGACTAATTAAAAGTTAATTACCTGGACTTACATATAGTAACTGAACTGTCGAAGCGGAAGTCAGCTATAGACCGGATATGGATAACCGCAAGTCAGGTTAGACTGGAAGTGGAGAACCGGAAGTCGATACCGGAAGAAAAGTACAGACGGGAAGTGAACAACCAGAAGTCAGCTTTAGACAGGAAGTGGGCAACTGGAAGTTGGGTTTAGACTGGAAGTGGATACCCAGAAGTCAAATATGGACAGGAAAAGGCGATTACTGCTAACGCATTTCTCTCGCATTTACCGCTAAATCGCCGCTGTTCTTTTTTTTTTTAGCCACAACGCATGAAAAAAGTTATGAGAGCAGCATTGATGACGTTCTTGCAGTACGTGTATACGGCCAGTCGGACATCCCATCCCCAGAAATTCTGGACAGCGACGCCTTGCGCCATCTTGTGGCCGCCGCGCGAAACTAGTAAAAAGTACAATGGGAAAGTAAGAAAAACTGCTGTATATTCCGTTCTACTTTACATATCCAGTTTTTCCCCGGGATATAGTATCAGGGAGCCCTTCTGAGCCCATTTGAACATGAATCATCGTTGGGTACCAAACGGCATCGGTCAACCTATAGGTTGAGCATTTTGGACGGCAAATACATGGGAGGTATAGGAAAAGTGCACCAACGAGACAACTTTATGAGTTAATATCTCGGGCTGTGATGAAGATATCACATTTTCTCCCGGGATATAGGTTCAGGGGTAAATCGGGAATTAAAATTTATTGTTACCTTTGCGGTAGTCCTACCGCTTGCGGTTCACTGGGCCAAAAAAGTCTCAAATGACAGATGTACACGAGAATACATGTTTGGCTTGACCGCAAAGAAGGAAGGCATAGCGTGCCAGCCGCCTTCAAGGGTTGCTCATGTCGGCTGCTGAGCTTGCGGTATTGGTCGTGGTTTTGTTTTCCTTTTTTTTTGTGTGTGTGTTTTTTTTAATCTTCTGTTGATGGGCGCATGTATTGACAAATGCCGTAGTTAATCTCAAGAGCTGACTTGCGCTAAAGGCTGGCTTAGAGTCCGACGGAGCGGGGCGTAACGACGCGCGGCGCACCGCTGTGCATCGCGAGCCGTCGCCGGTGAGTTCGTAGTTCGACGACACTCGGCGAAGCGCGGCGCCGCGTCAACGCGCGACTACGCCAGCCGCCGTCTGGGGAGTAGAACAATGCTCTACACCTGGCGGTGGCCAGCGAGCTGTGCACGGCGTGGGACTCGCATTTCTCAACATGGCGTCGCCCATTGAGCTTTTGATCGAAACTGGAAAGGAACATCCGTGCCAATATAATAAACGACGGATGGACTATAGAGGCAAGCAAAAGAAGGAGAGCAACTGCAAAGACTTGCGATTTTCTTATTTAATTCAGTGTTCATGTTTGGGGGTACCAAACGTATTACAGTAATACAAACATAACAACGCCAACGATGGGAACACGGATTGTCTTTAGTCGGATTCCAGGGTACAGATACAGATATGACTGCTTTCCCACTATGAAATGTGAAAATCTCCGGCGCTGTTTTCGTTGCGCCGCGCCGAATCGCGTCAGACTATGATCCCGGTAGGATGAGGAAGCGTGGCGTTGCGAACGCTGGCTGTCGGTGCGCAACGCGGGCGGCGATGGGCGAAGACTACGTCGGACTCTAAACCAGCCGTAAGCGACATTGGTGACCGTGCCTGCTCCAAGTGAATTAATTAACTGGGAATTGGTTAACTATTTATTTGATGTCACTTTCTGTTCAACAATTATTCACGTTAACCCGGTAAGTGGTACTCCTGTGGATAATCAATGAATGAGTTCATAATGAAGTACTTAATTAACCGATCAGGTAATTAAAGTAGTAATTAGTCACTTTAATTCGGTAAGTGATACTTACGTGAATAATGAATTAGTTCGTAGTTAACGAATTAATTAATGAACTAGCCAGTTAAATTATAATTAACGTAGTTGTCATTCAATTCATTACTAACTGTTCATTAATTGGCCTATTAATTAGTTAATTAATCAATTGAGTACCCGCTAATGCGTCACAATCCTTACAAACTATTTGCTAATTACTGAATGAATAATCACGTTACTTATAATTAAGTGGCTAATTAGGTGCCAATAAATTAAAGATGTAACTCAGTATCAGCGCACAAATATCAGTTTCGCGAAAGTCTTGCGTCTTCTTTTGCTGGTGTACAATAGACTGCATAAAGGATTTCATATCTATTTTATAAATTGACCCGCCTGGCAAGCTTGTCGCACTTTTGCTCGCTCACGTGACCAAAAATGCAACCAGCACAAAACGCTTTCTAGCTGTCTCCAGATGAAAAGAGACAGATAAGCGGCGTCGCTATGACCTTTTGTCTCTCCTAATGAGCTGTGCCTTTCGCAGAGCCCGAGCGCTGATAACAGCGACTGGAACAGAATATCGCAATTCATCATACCCCAATTTTTTCTGCAAGCTTAACTTTCAGAAAACAGCTCTCCAGGCTGCGAACACGCATCTTGTCAGTTTTGCGTTGGAATTTATGAAGTGGCCAGCGGAGTGCATTGAATAATGTGGTCATACGCACTGAAATAAACGTACGAAACCATTGCGTTTGGTTATGATTACAACTCGCAATTAAACGTTTACACGTCGAAACGTTTAAACATTTTCTTAAGAAACGCGTAAACGCGTTTTGTAACACGTTTCCCAGATTAAACGTTTTCTTAAAACACTTTTAAACGCGTTCTGTTAGATATACGTTCAACAGCATGTATACGTATTTAAACGTTTTCCCAGGATACGTTTAAACATTGCAGAAGCAGTAACCCAGTGCTGGGGATGAAAAATTGGGACGGACGACAAGACACTAATTAGCAACCACAGTTTACTTAGACGACAAGACACACAATGACACTAAACACAGGCACGGTTCAAACGAACCCGTCAGAAACCATTAAAAACTTGTTCGGCTGCACCGCTTCATCGATAAAAATTTTCACCTTATCGGTTAGTGTTAAAGACGTGGAACTGACACACCTTTTTTCTGCTTTCGTAATCTCAAGCGCTTCTAAATACATTAACGCTCCAACCTTCTTTGATCTATGTAACACCGCAGTTTTGTTCCACTGCCCCCCCCCCCCCCCCCAGCCACCGCAGTTAACCCAAATGCCTTCCCAGTGGAAGGTCCAGATACTTTTGTCGGCTAACGCGCTCCATTAATTAACACACCTTGATGTCTGGCCGATATACACCCTCCCACATTTTAGACGTATACAATAAACAGCTCCCACTCAACAATCTACATAAGTATTCACATGGTTGATTTGACATCCAGTTCTTACTTCCTTATTTACATTTTTCATAGTGTGCTAGATAAGTTCCAACCTTGTTTAAAAACCACATCAACACCAAATTTTCTAGACAATTTCTTTAACCGGTGCGAGGCTTTGTAAACATACTGCACCACTCCGAAATTATGATTTCTTTCATTTTCGTCACTTGAACCCTCTTTCCCGAACTTAGTTAACATGCTGCCAACCACATCTTGAACAATATCCTCCGGGTATCCCGCCTGCTCTAATCTCATCAATTGGCCAAAACAGCTGTTCAACACCTTATGCACACAAGACTTTTTTAATGCATCCCAATAACATTTTGTGCGACCGCATTTTTTACAGATTTTGAAATGGAGGATTCAAAAGGCATTAGCGGTTTCCGGCACCTTTGTTTGTATTCCCAGCAGATGCACGCCTCATGACACTCAATTTCAATATCTAAAAACTGAATGACACGTTCCACCAACTCCTCCAAAGTGAACATCAAACCCTTCCCCAGCTTATTAAACAATTCTAACAAAAGAGCGCCGTTCACATTCTCCGTGGTCCCTATCAAAAAATCATCGACTAACCTAAATATTTTCTTTACTCCCAATCCTTCCTTTTCAACCTCTGACAGAACTAACCGGTCGAACTCCCAGACCAACCAGCCCGGTACCTCGCACTCTTCAGTACGTTTAAACGTTTTCGTTTGCATAAACATACAGCGGCACGTATACGTATATAAACGTTTTCCTATGAAACTTTTATTATTATAAAGAAGTGAACTGCAAATTTTCGGGTTTTTTCCTTTCCTCCTCTAAAGACTACAGCTTACTTTCCTTGAAAGACAGTGCAGGGTATCTTTAAAGTGACATGTTACTCTGTCCCACTCATTTGTGATCATCTTATGTTTAATAAAGATCAATCACAACGAAGGGCGCATTTTATTCCTTTTCTTGGTGGTTAATAGACCGTTGCCACGACCCCGTTCCCAGCGTAGACGGAACTCCACTCCGCTTGCACTCGTGGCATTGGGATCGCTGACACTCCAAAAACGGAGCTTTATCTCATCGACATTGTCCGGCAGAATTACAATTCTGGGTGTTACCCTTTTCACCATCCCAATTTGTTCATAACGGGAGGTGTACGGCTGTTTGTGGGAATTCGCGTCAGTGCATGATGCCACAAAAGTCGTGCTCATCTCTTTTTTCCCACTCTGGTGCAACAATGATATCATTCGGGACAGTGATTGCTTTTTAATGCGTAACTGGCAAATGTTCTGGTTTTAGAGTGCAGTAGTGGGAACCAGTAGGAAAGAGCAGGCTACATATGCTTGAGGCTAAAGTGGTCGCTCAAGGTCACAATTGTCCGCGTTGGTCTTTTCACCAAAATACTATTCGCGTAAAGAAGATAAATACATAATTTTTAGTATAATCTACCCAAAAGAGTCAATCGTCATCACCGCCATTACAAGCTCGATACGTGTTCAACTGTCGTGAAATTCGTCGGTTCATAATGAAATGTACGACGAAAATGAACACAAATAGGGTTGCTAAAAGCCAAATATGAACTGGAGTAATAAGCTATACTTATAAGACAGTGAGAAACTGGCGTAGTTGGTAATTACTGATGGGAACCAAGGACGCGCCAGGCATAACGGGGACAACTTCTGCCTCTGTCCCCATAACGCCTAGGCGCGTCCATGTTTCCCATTAATAAAGGTAAGAAGTTGCTTAAATAGCTCTCTCTTTCGGAAAGCGTTGCGTTTCGTATTAACAAGGCGTTCAAACGCTTCACCTTGACGTAACGTTCAAACGCTTCAGTTTAACAGAACGCTCCAGTTTAACGTTTCACATTAACAATACGTTTAAACGTTTCGCATTACACAAAACGTTTAAAGGTTTCATAAGGAAAAGTTTTCCGGACTATACGTTAGTCTAAACGGCGTACGAAACGTTTAAACGGAAACTTTTTAAACGAAAATCAGAAAAACGTTCTAGATCAAGAGAGAAACTGATGTTCTGAGGTTGGAACAACATAGAAGGGACTGATACAAACAAAGCCTCAAATTGCCTAAGAAATCAACGATGAAAGATGAAAGTCACTGAAAAGGTTAGCCAGCTGTAGGGATCGAACCCACATCTTCTGGATTACCGGTCCAGGGCTGTACCAAATGAGCTAAGCTAACACGCCACCCGCACCCCGCACGCACCCACGCACCCCGAAAGTCGCTGGAGAGGCGTGTTAGCTTAGCTCAATTAGTAGAGCCCTAGACTGGTAATCCTGAAGATGTGGGTTCGATCCCTACAGCTGACTAACCTTTTCAGTGACTTTCATCTTTCATCGTTGATTTCTTAGGCAATTTGAGGCTTTGTTTGTATCTGTCCCCTCTATGTTGTTCCAGCCTCAGAACATCAGTTTCTCTCTTGTTCAACAGGTGCCGCTTGCGTCGATTTCCGTCGTATGAATGTGTGTATGAGTGAGCAAAAAATGTAAGAGTGAAAGGAGGGTGAGTGAGAGTCAGTGGCTGGTTTGTCGTCCCTTCAGATGACACACCCCGAAAGTCGCTGGAGAGGCGTGTTAGCTTAGCTCAATTGGTAGAGCCCTGGACCGGTAATCCAAAAGATGTGGGTTCGATCCCTACAGCTGGCTAACCTTTTCAGTGACTTTCATCTTTCGACGTTTTAGATGCCGAGCCCTAGTTATGATCTGTCTATTTAAATCATCTCCTGTTCGTGCGAAGATGAGAGCGTCAGCAAATAGGGGCACAGAACGAGGCCTCAGAGGGGCCGGCGTCTGCAAGGGATGTTTAAGTATGCGGCCTCCGGTGTGTGGAGATTTTGTCGTGTGTTGAAGAACCCTCAGGTTGGGAAAATTCACCCACAGACCGACCACTGTGGCATCGATCATGATCACAGTTGTCTCCCGACGCAAAGCCGTGAATTACCAGAAATTAGGTATTAGGTAATTCACGGCAATTACAACCACTGACGTTTACATGTTTGTTCATTGTTCTTGCGGACAGATACAAACTACCTCCCCCTAGCACATTCTATCGTGTAAAGCCAGAAAAGTAAGAAGGAGTAACGTCTCTGCGAGTAATACAGAAAAACCCTGTCCTTTGAAAGCAACGCAGAAATCTGCTTTCAAGATAAGCACCAAGTCTGTCCTTCAACGCTGGTTATCATCAGACGGGACGCGCGGTTTTCTGTGATAGTTCCGTCTCACCGTTGCGAATTTTCCCTCCTTTCCTCCCCACCTGCCTGTGTGTAATGTTTCCCTGATTGCGCGTGTGATGTTAGGCGAAGCCCTCTCTTTAGGAGCGCCTGTCCAGATTTTCTGTTCATGCTCTGGAAGAGAGTGTGAAACTGCAAGGTCTCTAATTTCCTAAAATTCATTAAAATCTTTAGTTAGGAACTTTCGTGCAAAAGTGAGATAGCAGAATGGGAGACAGTCCTCGTTGAAAACCATATTTTCAGAAAACCTGAAAGGAGCACGTACGTTGAAACATCCATCACCCAGTTTTGCTACGCAAATGAGCCGAAGTCGAAACCGCGTGCCTCAGGAGCGCTTGACCTTCGGCGTTGGAGGCTCATCTCGGGCACAAAACGGCTGATCTGGCCAGCAGGTTAACACTTACTCCACACTACTTCTTCGTTCGAATGCGCACGGCCCTCTGACTTGGATTGAGCACTGTCTCCCTGCGCTCCTGATCCACACGTTTTCGGTTCATTTGCACAGCAAAATTCCGCGATGGATATTTCAACGTACGTGCTTGTTTCATGAATTAAAAAAATACAATGGCTTTCAAGGAGGAATGTCTCCTATTCTCTTCTATCACTATTACCCGAAGGCCCTTAACTAAGTGGAGAGTTAATTTTATTAACTTTAGGTAATTATTCACCTAGTAGCTACATACTCTCTTCGAGATGATGTCCTCTTGGTCGTACAAGTCAATTCCAAAGATCGCATCCATGCTTTTCTCATAGCGTTTTATAAAGAAATCTGTCGTGTATCGGTTTTGTGCATGCGCAAGAGCAAATACAGGCAGTTTCGTATTTATTCCTGTGAACTAGCAGGCATGTAATGAAACAAGTTGACGGATCGAAATTGAAACCATTCAATATAGGTGTTTATCGTTGTGGAAGTACGTGGCAGTGAATGCGGTTTTCGAAACAGAAGTTCCTTCTCCAATGGTAAAAGCTTTCGGAAGTTGGTGAGGTAGTAAAACGCGAGGGTTCTCTACGTACAGGAACTATTTGTAGCACGTGAAACTCGGATTCTTATTAGATGCGCACTTCAAGGGCCACCTAATCAACACTTACTGATGGCTTACTAACTGTAGGAAGAAACTAAATACGGGATATGCGATAAAAGCGGGAGAAGAGGAATAGTTTCTCTTGGTCTTCCTCACCATGACCATTATCACCTTATCATCGGTCGTCAAATGTTTTTACATAGGGAGACATCCCTGAAGCTAATATGTCTTATCCGTAGTACAGCAATTCTGGTGCAGCACGCAACAATAAGACTGCTGTATTGCTTTTTGATATGTATGCCTCATACAACCAACGAGATATGACAAGGAATATAGTTCGCAACCCCCTTGGCGAGGCTCCAAGCTTTGATGCCAGTAGGCCACCCTCTCCTTTCTCTCTCGCACTCCTTTAGTTAAGGCAAAAATGAACGAAGAGCGAACCCAAGGACCAATGAAACGTGAGCAGCGCCGAAGACGGGGTGCTGACACACGACGTTCCAAATTCCGCTACCTTTCGGCCTCAATGATTTCTCTGGTGGTCTTATGCATACATCTCGCAATTACACTGTTTGGTTATGTGACTATCACAAGGCTTGGCAAAATTGTTGGCGGCATTACGGAACCAATAAATGCAAGGGAATTTCGAAGCGAACGCGCGCAAAGACGCTCACCGCATGAGTCCCTAATGTCCACCATTTGCAACCAAGGCAAGCTGAGGTCAACATGTTGCCATCCAGGATAGCTTCAAATATAGCTGCCGGTTTACGTCTCTGTTACCCTCTCTATCTCGTTGTATACCACGGGTATCTTTATTTATAACTAGGTTTGCGGGGTTTGAGCAGTATTTTTGGCATATCGGGGGTGTTTTCAGAGTTTATCAGTTTCTAAGAATGCGGAGTCATTCGACGTTTATTTTTTACAACTGAGTCAAATTCGGAGAAAAACGAAGGGTGCCAAACGACATGTTCTTAAAAAAAGAATGAGAAGCTCATTCCTAGTCAGGACACTCTTCTCCACATTCGACATAAAAGACGGTGGAGGCAAAAAAATTCCGAACTGAAAAAGTAAAGTAAGAGGGCCATATTATGTTCTGGCACGAGACCCATAAGCTTCTAGGTATAGACCCGTCTACTGAGACCAAGCAAAACAGATAAAGGCGGAGAAAAAGGCACGCTTGTCTCCTTGATCCCTCAGCATTCCATAGGCAAGAGGCATCAATATGAGCATCCACACGGAGAATCAGGGCTTTCACGTCTCCGGAAAGCTGAGCTTTTGCTTCGGCTTCATCTGGAAAGTGTGATGTTTAATTCATGAACGGTTATCCACACAATCTCAGGACGTCACATTAAGGGATAATGTAGCAACTATGACACTCGTTGTTGTTTCATAACTGCTTATTATTTATTGACGCTTATCTCCCTGGTTTCGCTTTCATTCTTCCGACCGTGGCTTTTCGCGACGCAAGACAATAGCAGAGTGATAATTCGCCCAAGTTCGGGTAGCGCCCTTGTCGCTATGGATTTACTTTGGAGCGTCCGGTCGATAAAGCCTCGGGTGCCTTGGCGGTGACATCGTTTCGGACGCTTCCGATGCACTGTTGCAAGGCTACCAAGAAGAGGCGATGAGAGGGAACAAAGACGGAGATAAATGACGCAGCGTCATGAAGCTTTCAGTTATAGTTGGTACAAGCATTCGAACGAACGAATGGCTGTTTGCGTTGCTGGGTACCGTTCGGTCACACACTAGAAAAAGGGGCTTCACCGCTTTACACTCTCACGGCCAACGAGCAGTAATATCAGTTGTCGCGCGACGTAAAGCCACGAATTATCATTACCAGAATGATATTGTTCTTTCGTTAGGTTCTTCAAAACGGGAAGCGTGCGCCTTTCCTGTAACGCGACACAATACGCGGGGGGGGGGGGGGACACGACAAAAAAGGATATTTATTTTATTTCATGATATAAAATATCAATCAACTCAAAAACTCAGTATACACATGCCGTCATGCAGTCATATAGATGCCGTCAGTTAATATTACACGATTCTACGAATTTTAAAAAGAAGCCGCAAGACTTCCTCCAAGAGTACGTAACATCATCGGGAGATCTGGCGTCGATAGCCTATCAACAGTGCCCGTCTCCGTTCTCCGCTCCACTTTGGAAGACCGCCAGCAGCTGCTGTGAGGAGACGGAGATCGTCCTTCGTGCAGCAATGGTGCCAGACGCGTTGGTATAATGGACGTCCCATAACGTCATACTTCTCAACTCAAGGGGTTAATTTCATGATATTTCCGCGTCACATAGACGAACAATCCTTCGGGAGAACACAATGTCAGGCACGGATATTGGAATGATTTGAATTCGGTAGGACTCTGAGAGATTTGGTCTGTAGTTTTACTTTAATTATATTCGTACACGGCTGCGAACTCTTTTGTCTTACCTTCTACTCTTGCCAACCTACACTGATGTGATCGCAAATTTCATTGGACGAGCAAATTTTGTCCCACAAGGCGCATGGGTCACGTGTCTAGTCCCGGTAGTGTCATGCTGGATTTCGTCCCCAATGGAATGCCATCTAGCATCGGTGTGAGCAAACGCGTCCCCCCCCCCCCCCCAGCGCAGAGTGCTGCAATACGAGTCTTTTCTTGCACTGGTTTCACCACGCTGTGTACGTAGCGACATGCACTTCAGGGTTCCTCGGAATCACGACTACTATAGACAGTAGTACTCGTTTGTTAGTGCAGCAATACATTTGGCGAATAGTGACAATGCGAAACCGTAAAAATATCTGACTATAGGGAATCGTTTTCACTCAAACTTTTCGCGAACAATATCGCGGAGGTCCTATCAACCACGATCAGGGCCCCGATCTGGAACTTCTAGCGATCTGGAACTAGCGATCGTTGTCCTTATATTTAAAGTTCGCGCGCTCTAAAGCAGCTTTGATAGGCTCGCGCAAGAGCTCGTGGCGAATCACGGAACATATGTCGGCATAGTTCCCTTAAAACTCGTGCCAGGACGCATATTCCCCCAGAGAGTCAGTCGTGACGTTGCCCGCCTCCGTGAGGCCGACAACGGCGAGACCTTTCACCAGTACAACCACCACCACAACCAACCACAACCGCGGGTACCCGTGTTCGAATCCGGATTCCGGCTGTGCTTTCTGGGGGAGTAGGGAATTAAGGACAACATAAGTTGACGGAAGGTCATAAGAGGCATCTGAAGGCCGGGTGGATACAAACAGAGGCACACTAATACAATTGCCCACATTCTGTATGGCCAATGCTTCTCTCAAAAGACGTTTTCGCCTGTCCGATTCCCACGCCAGCACCGCCGTCTGGGACCATAGTGGTTGGCAATTGTTACAGAGTCTTAGATGATCCGACAGATTTCAATATGGGCTGTTTTTATGCTGGCCCAACCTTTGGTTAACGCATTAAGACGTTTGACCTTTGTATACAAAGCCACAAGCTAAAGGAGTTGTTACACAACATTTTTTTGCACTGGGGACGAACTTGATGGTTCTGTGTTCAACATTACACCCAGACTCTGGTTTCGAAAACGGCGTGAAACGATCTAACCTGAAGTAGTTCCTAAAGAGGAGACGGACCCCCATCTCCTTCTTTTTACTTCCGTGTTAGCGCCGCGAAGCAACTGTGGCTATGAGCGGCTTATAGACGTGGACAGATGAAGAGAGGACAGCAGGAAGGAGTGGGGGGCAGGGGGTTAATATGCGTCCTGGGCCGACTTCAAGGGGAACTGTGCCGACATTCGTCTAGAAAGTCTTCGGAAAACCCAGGGAAAACCTCAGACAGCACAGCCAGTGACAGGATTCGAACCCGTGTCACCTCCCAGTCTCGGCGTGGATAGCGATCACTCTAACCACTATGCCACGGGAGCTGGTCCCATCTCCTTCGACACAGCCTTCAAATTATGTGAAATCTTGTGGTAGTACGGAACTACTGCAATTTTTTCCTGTTTTTATTTATTAAACTTTCGGGCAACCTTGAAACTGTGCAAGTAAATTGCGCTGGATTAGCTTAAACTCATATCCTGCTCTTTGTAATTTGGCTATCTGTAATTTGAGAGCACTGAACACGACATGCGAGCAAGACTTGGTTTTATGATTATATATTTATCATACTATTTTTTACCAGCCTAGAATGGCAACTCATTCTAGGACGTTTCGGTGCACGGACGTTTCGGTGCACGGACATTTCGGTGCACGGACATTTCGGTGCAAACCGTTCCAGCGGCTCCCTCGCGCGCCCCGCCCACCCGGAGCGCGTCAATGGGAGGACGCGTGGATGGATGGATGGATGGATGGATAGCGGCCTTCCCTTTGCATCGGGCGGTAGCTACGCCACCTAGCCTGTTAAAGTAAAAATAAAGCTACAAATTGGTTGATTCATCAAGTGTTTGGTATTTCTTGTATTTAGTATTTAATAAAAACCCTCTTAGTTATTTCTCTTTCTATGCCACCAGCACGATGTAAGAATAGGTTAGGTGAGCGAACGCCGCGGAGAAGGCGCTGGATGGAGAGGGCAGAATGCTGTTCTCCTTCAGCAGCGCGCCACCAGATGGCGCGCCGAACTGTGCCCCTCGGAACGCCGTTCTCCCGCATTTTGCAACGCCTACTAAAGCAAGCGTGTCTGTTGTCTTGTGCGTTTTGAAGATGAACTGTGAGTCATCAACTATTTCCAAGTGACCGCATGAATGCTGCATTGTGATGGGGAAGTGTTTCGCGCCGTATTGTAACAGTGGTTACAAGTCTTGCACAGAAAAGTACTCTCTTTTCAAGCCACCCGACGACGAAGCACAGCTCGACGCGTGGAGGCGTGCAATTCTACGCAAAGACCGCGTGCTTCAGAGGACAGACCGTGTCTGTGAGAAGCATTTTGTTCCACACTTTGTCCTGAAAACGTGGTCTGCTGAACATAATGGTCACGTTCTCATGTCCGGTAAGAGAAGAGCCGTCCTCGCCAAGGGTGCTGTGCCAACTATTTTTGAAGGTGCACCGAGCTATTTGTCGAAGAAGCTCAAAAGCCCCCGCAAGAGAGTGCAGAGGCAAGCTCGCCCTGCAGCTGTGCCTGTGGGTCACGCCGTGAACAGGCGTAAGCAAAGCCGCAGTGACAAGTCGAACGACGCTGACCCGGTTCAGGGCGAAGAAATCCAGCCCGAGCCCGTCGAGTCTGGAATCACAGTTTTAAATGAGATCGCCAGCGAGACACTGTTTGAAACGCTCTTCAGACTAGCACCTAGCATGCGCCTTCCGAAGGCTTCGTGGGCAGTACATCTCATCGACTCTGTAGTGGGAGACATCGTCTATAATGATACAGCAGTGCAGCACAGCAATACTGATGACTCCTGTACGATCATTAACAAGAAGTCGGTACATGTAAAAAGTGACATGTCTGTTCAGGTCTATATATTGGGAAAGCCAGTCGATACCACTGCTGCCGGCATAACTTCTTTTGCCACATCACCCAGTGAAGTGGAAACTATGGTCAGTGCTGTTGACAAGCTGGACATTTGTCAAGGAGGCCCTAGCCTGAAGGAGTTCCCTGCTGTAATGCCTGAATGTGCCTTTATTGATTGCCAGAAGACCTGGAGGCACAACAAATGCTCATTACTCTCACCCGGTGGTGCCATTTGTCGGTCTTGTAGTGGTCTTGCTGATACTCTAAGGATACATGCTAAGAGGCAAGAAGCAAGAGCAAAAGATGACCTACCTCTCAAGCGCATCAGGCTTTCAGTGCCTCCTTCTCAACGACGTAAACTTGATGCTTTGAGGCATGCAAGAACTGCATTGCAACGCTCACGAGCACGGCTTTTGAAACGAAACAAGCAACTTCTAGCTCAGCTGCACGACAGCAAGAAAAAACTAATGCAGTTGCAAGATGAAGATGTGAAGCAGAAACTGCATGCTCTTAACATCCCACCCGCACAGCAGCTCCTTTTAGAAGAGTGCATCTCTGCTGCCAAATGTACATCCAAGAAAAATAGGCGATATACTGATGACTGGCTCCTGCTGTGCCTTTTGCTCAACATCCGGAGTCCTTCTACATACTCTTTTTTGCGGAACAACGATATATTGCCTTTGCCGTGTGTTTCTACCATAAGGAAATACATCAGCATGGTTGGACTCAAATGTGGTTTCGATGACGACTTCTTCAAAACATTCAAAACAAAAGTTGCCAGGAAGACACCTTTTCAACGAAGAGGGATGCTAATTTTTGATGAAATTCAAGTACGGCAGGAGATGGCTGTGAACTCACAGACAATGACCTACACTGGTCTAGTAGATCATGGGGAGCAAGGCAATCAATGCAACGAAATGGCTGACCATGGTTTAGTTTTTGCCTTCTCACCCTTTGGTGAAAACTACTTCCAGTCGGTAGCTGTATTTGCCTCTAAAGGACCAACAAGAGGTACTGTGGTTGCCCAGCTGCTGCTACAGTGCATTGTGCGCTTAGAGCAGGCTGGAGTTCTTGTCGATGGTGTTGTATGCGATGGCTCATCAACCAATCGTGCAATGTGGAAACAGCTTGGTGTGAGTGGTGCCCTGGGGCATGTGGCAAACTCGTTTGAACATCCGCTTGATACATCAAGAAAAGTGTATGTCTTCTCTGACACACCCCATCTCTTCAAATGCATTCGTAACCGTCTATACGACAAGAAAGTACTGAAGAAGGACGGAAAAGTGATAAGGTGGTCTTGTTATGATGCGTTGTTTGTAGAAGACAGCAAGAATGCTGCTGAGCTTAGGGTCTGCCCAAAGCTCACATATAACCATGTTAACCCATCACACATGCTTAAAATGAGAGTTAAACTGGCTACACAAATTTTCAGCAATTCTGTAGCAAAGGGAATTATGTTCTATGCACGCAGAGGTGCACCTAGACTTTCTAATGTAGAACCAACTGTGGACTTTACACTCTTCTTGAATGACTTGTTTGATGCCCTGAACCGCCGCTTTCCTGCAGAAGGGCTTACATTACGAAGCAAGGATTTCAGTGTTCTGGAGAATGCGTCACAGTGGCTTGACAGCTGGGAGCAAGAGGTTGTGAAAGGAGACATTACTAAAGACCTCTTTTTAACGCAGTCGACAGCTGATGGACTACGTGTAACACTAAAGTCTGCCACGGAATTGTCGACTTACCTCCTGAAAGAGTGCAATTTTAAGTACGTGCTTACAGCCAAAATGAATCAGGACCCCTTGGAATGTTTTTTCGGTATAATCAGACAAGCCGGCGGAGCAAATGAACACCCAACATTTCCCACCTTTTTACAACTCTACCGTATGCTCTCTCTATACTCGTTGCTAAAGCCACCACGGTTTGGGAACTGTTCAGCTGCAGAGAAGAGCCAACCTGCTGCTGTGAGTCTGTCTGACTTCCGAGAAATATATGGTAGTTCAGTTGCACAGCGTGAAAACAAATTGCATACACTGAAGCAAAAGCTTGATGGCATGATAAACGAGGGACAATGGGAGTGTGACGAAGTATTTCACCATGATTACCCCAATGCAGCTCCTGTTGAATGCATTATCTACTATGTTACTGGGTTTGTCTCAAGGAAAATTTGCAATCAGACATCATGCCGTATTTGTAAAGAAGCCCTTGTGGGGCAGAAGGGCTTCTCAAGTGCTCCTGAGGCAGACCTTGTCAACTGCAAAACAAGGGGCAAGCTGACACACCCAAATCTGCACCTCTTTCACCTCTTCAGAGAAGCTGAGGACTACTTTTCGAAGTATTCACATGAAAGGGACGCTTATGATAAGACCATAGATGCTGTGCTTGAGAACTATGAGTTCACCTTTCCATGCCCTATTCACAAAGAGGACATGTTGGCAAAATTGCTGCACTATTATGTGTGCCTACGCATGCGACAATACTGTCGCCAGTTGAGAAACAAGAACAATAAGAAGAGCCAGGACTTGCGCAAAATGTCGAAGCTTACGCAAGCACCTGTGTCCGGGACGAGCGCAATTTAATTTGTAAATACTTGATAGATGCTGTATGTCCAATGTTCATGCTATTCATTCGTTTGTTGTACTGTTGAATCAGTTATTCGTAATGATTTATGACTGGCCCTTGCTGTAAATAAATAGTGTTCACTCAAAATGACTTCATATGTGATCACGGGCTAAGATAAAAATGCCCTTGTATCCACACTTTTACTCACGTTGTTAACTGTTAGGTTGGTTAGGTACTGAAAGTGCGAGTGCACAGCCGTGGACTGGGAGATGAAATTTGTTTCATTTTTGAAGAGCTCTGTGCACTCAAGCGCTGCTTAATGATAAGGTACCTACCGGCCACCTCATGCACTGGAAGTTTCTGTACATTACGCTATCGCTCAATACCCGATCTGGCCCTGAAAACATGAATTCAAAGCCCGAGCATCATTGCAAGAGATGCACTGCAGCGCATTCGCCTCTGCGGCCCGCACGGGCTAGAACAGATAAATTGACGCCGAAAGACAAATCACCTCTAATGCGATACAACATGTCTTCAAAACACATCATTTGTAAATCATTCGCGAAGAGAGAAACACGATAGCGAGCTATGTGAGAAGCCGTTCGCTGGGTTCGCGATCCATGCACCTCACAGCACCCAATGGGCCACAGTTTGGCGCGCCACCTCTCGGCGCGCCTTGAAAGCAGAGCGCTAACGCGACGCGCCTGCCGGGCCCGTTCTGTCACCTAACCTATTTTCTTACATCGTGGCCACCAGTCATTCAATCGAGATTTGGTTACCGCCACCGCGTCTTGGTCCACCCCTCCCCCGTCATTGGCTGGACGGTGTTGGCTGAGTGCCATCTGGGGGCAGAGGTTCGAACGTAGACGGGGACGTGCTTTTAGCGATGCCACTGGGTCGTTCCATCCACCACGGCCCTGAGTTGGCCCGTGAGTAGGGTTGCCACCAGGCCGGTATTATACCGGCACGGCCGGTTATTTGCTCGCTCTGCCGGTTGCCGGTAGGAAGGTGATACCGGCAGCCTTTTGCCGGTATTTGTGGCTCAACACCTTTCATAGGGGCTTTTACGGGGTTTTCCTTTCAACATTCCACTACAGCTTGAATAAATCTGGAGCAGACCCACTCCGGAGTCACCAGTCGTTTTCTTAGCTATTCATTATTATTATCATTGTTGTCTTGAGCGAGTACGCTCGTTCTTTCTTTCTGTCTCTCTCTGTATACTCTCCACCCCTCACCCACTTTTCCTTTCCCGCAAAGATTTCCTCCTTTCCCTCTATTCCACCTCCTCTCCCTCAGCCGGTATTTTTCACTACGAAAGGTGGCAACCCTACCCGTGAGATGGCGCTGCTCGATCTGTGAACCTAGAACCTAGGGACGTGCGTTCCTTGGGACCGCGAAAATGGTCGGCGATAAGTGCTGAGTCATGATCCCATTTCTGACTCTCTTTTTTTTTCTTTTTCTGTTTTCGTGGAATGAATTGAAGGATTTTGACGGCTCCTGTGTTCGCTTGTTTTTGCTTTTAATAAACGTTTCATGATCGGCGTCCTTGGGCGATGCCCGCGTTTGTTTGTTTTATTAAATGTATGGAACACGTGTTGTGAGAGTGATCTTGATAAGACGTCCGCGGAATCGTTGCTCCCGTGTTTGGGTGATAGTAGAGCGTTCCCAAGCAGCACAATGCACTGAAAGTCGAGTGCAATAGGGGTGGACGGGTAGGTGGAAGGCCTTGAACAGATTCGTGAAGCTAAAGAACGTTGATAAGACACATACCGTCCACACCTATTGCACTCGACTTTCAGTACATTGCGCTGCTTGGGTTCTTTGGCGCGTGTGTGTGTGTGCCTTCCTTTTTATTGAGCATGTCATGCGATTCGTGTGCGATGCGCTGTGGACCGCGACACGGGCGGTGAGAGGTATACCCCGTTTTTGTTTCTTTGTCGTTTCGCGGCACAATGCGTCATTATGGACTGTTTCCCTCTGCGTTCTTTTTTTTTTTTTCTCTGTTTCATACACTTTTTGTCTTCACTGCGTCATGCGACACGTGTTGTTACGAAAGGAATTTGATGAGATGCCATGCCCGTGCCGTTTTTGTGCGTATGTTTAGATAATGCCGACAGAAGGCTCTTTCTTCTTCCCCCTTTACTGGACATGATGCCACACATGTTGCTACAGAAGGACTTTGACGAGACTCCCAAGCCGTTTTTGTGCGTATGTTTGGTAATGTTAGCTAATGACGAAAGAAGGCTACTTTTTTGGTGGTTTCTTTCATTAAACTTTTGGTGGCACCGTACCGCTGTCAATCGACTGGGCGCGCATCATCTTTCTATGTGAAACCAGGAGACACATGCAACTGACCACAGCAGGCTGCGAAATTAATGCAGATGACATTTGTTGCAAGGAACTGCATGGACAGGCTTTTGTTGGTGATGACAACAGTGGGTGGCAATCATAAGGCCGAAACTCATAAGGCGGAATTATCAGAAGGCCAAAAATCAAAAGGCCGAAAAATCAAAACATCGAACAATCACAAGGCCGAACAATCAGAAGGCCGAAAAGTCAGAAAACCGAATTATCGAAAGGCCGAAATATAAGGAACCCAGGATACGAAAACTTTTATTCCAACTGCGATAAAAGATTAGCTCTACAAATTAAGTAGGATAGACTTGTTGTGAATTAATACAGCAAATAAATTATTTCACCGAACTTCGCGTTAATAACGTACTTTCGATCACTTAGGGGAAAACAAAAAGGAAAACTAGACATATGAACCACTGTGTTATTGTATGTGTTTATTTTACACAATGGCAATAAATTAAAATGAAAAATTACGAGCTATTCGGGATGACATTTCCCATTCTCATCCCATTTTCAACAACGGCTTCAACCTCGGTCATTCCTAAAACCACTTCCTTATCATCAGCTCTGACTCAAAACCGCACCTATAATTGTTCGGCCTTTCGATAAGTAGGGTGAGTAGCCTAGTGAATGACCTGGGACAACTGATGACTATTCTGGAAGAAATCATATACTGTGCTCCTGTGTCAGGGGAGAAGCGTGGTCATTATACAGTTCTGGTACAGTCTGGTTCATAGAACGGTACAGAAAGTTGCAGGCGAAGCAAAAAGAAAAAAAAACCCTACAGATCTTGTCATAGATATCCTATGTAGGGGTAAATTCATTGGTCATTAACTGGGTTTAAGTTATTTCTGTATAGCAAACAATTCAGACGGTTGCTTGTTCAAATCACGTTCGGATCACCAAATGTAGAGAAACACCATCTCCTCTACAATTCATTCAGTGGGTGGTACAAGTCATTCACTGGTATTCGCCCACGAGCCACTTCCTTTTGGTAGTAAACATGCTGTAGATTTTTTTTTCTCTAGCCAGTCTATTTCTGAGCACCAAATGCTACGCATTCCAATTATTCGATTTCTGATACAAGAGGCAGGAAACTTTTTTATAATCTTATGAGAAGAACAGCCCCATTCAGGGTCTTCTGTCTCTTTGACCTTTCCATTTTGGGCCTTCTGATTTTCGGCCTTTTGACTTTCGGCCTTATGATTTTTCGGCCTTTTGGCATTCGGCCTTCTGATAGTTCGGCGTTATGATTTTCGGTCTTCTGATAGGCTTCCGACAACAGTACATGTGGTCGAGGGCGGTCCTCTGAAACCCGTGCCGTAATGCCTTGGTAGTGGAGTACACTGTTGTTTTTATATGCTGTAGCTTATCATGGACATTTGGTCGAAAGCCATTTGATCGAACGCCGTTTGATCGAAACGGCAGCGGTCGTTTGATCGATTTTTTTTATTGGTTCGCTTGCAGCGTTGATGTAACAAAAAACAAGAAGAAAAACAAAAGAAGCGTCAGTCCTAGATGCTGTTATCCTAAGGAATATTTAACTCTGTGTGATACGCTTGCCCATAGACACATTCCTCATCCTAACCCACTTCTTCGCATACAGAAAGTGGTCCAAGGGCCTGGGTTGTTCACCCTCTCCCGTTCGACAACTTGATAGGTTTTTCCTCTCTGACAGATAGTGACTACATGCCTCTCACCCCTAGTCCCCCAACACCTTGTCAAATAATAATTGACGTCAATTGTCAAATAACAAACAACTTTGACAAATAAATAAATAAATGACATTCTTGAATGGTTTATTCGCGTCGAACGTGGACAAAATTTAACAATGTATTATTAATGTTGATAGTCAATAACTGACATTGTATAGGAGAAAGAAGAGTTTTAGTGTTATTTACTTTGCGCCTATGTGCGAGTGAATCTAAATTTGGTTCTTGCAACATACATGGAACCGAAGAGGTCCCTCGAAACCCTGACAATATAAGCCGGGGAGCTGATCTTTGTATTTTGTCTACTTTTTCCTTCTTCTTCTTTTTCTTTTTTTTTATTGCGTGCATGTGTAGGGATCCCAGACTGCAGATGCATACTCTAATCAAGGTTGAACTAAGGTTTTATATGGCTGTCAATTTAATATAATTATTTTGTACCATGATGAAACTTCCTTCTTAGACTTCGAGTGGCTTTCGCGCACATATGGCTATCCCATTTCAGATGGTTGCCTTTAAATTTGTCGCCAGCAATGAAAAGGGTGCCCAGAAGAGGCACAGACTCTCGGCTGCTCGCTATCTGAGGCTATTTGCTTCAATATGTGTCCTACGGTTCACCGGATTCTTTCGCATTGTTCTATTCAGCTGTGCTGTTCATGAATGACAAAGGTCTGCAAATAACCAGAGGTCTCCCCTGTTTAGTGGAAAAAAAAAGAAAAAAAAGAAGCAGAGGACACTGATTGCCTGCTTCCATATGCTCGAGTCAAAGGTTACAGAAAAGAGGTGCTAAGGACACGCTGCGAGCTTTGAACTCCCTTCGAACAAATGTCTTTCGAACAAACGGCGTCGACCAACCGGCTTTCGATCAAACGGCTTTCGGCCAAGCGGCGTTCGATCAAACGGCGTTCCACCAAACGGCGTTCGAACAAATGGGCGGACACCGGAGTGAATATACGGAATGGCCCGATATGGATCACGCGTCGCATGCCGATATCCCGTAAGCCGAACCCCCAACCGGTTTATAACCACCAGCTTAGTGCCGATATCACGATGTTGAAAATCAGTGCTTTGTCGGCGGAGAAAGTTAGTGACAGAGGACGAAGCATCAGAGATAAAACGTGAAATTTAATTCAGTTAACTTCCCCGCGCGCAAACAGCTTTGGGATCATGTATCAGCGTCAGCCACTGCTAGGTTGGCACACTGCTAACGCATATGCTTTGCTACATTCAGGATATGATTGCGCGATTGTTGCGAATATTTGCATTGTTGCAATTGCGAAGAACTGCAAAACACGCCTTCGCCAAGAACCTAAAGTGCCGATAAACTGATTCTAACATAACAACAACAATAATAACGTCTAAAATGCTAATACGCCAATTCTAACGTCTATAATACCCACACTATAATTCAAACATGACCTAACGACTAATTCTAATCTGACCTAAGATCTAAGATGGTGGCAAATTGATTCTAACGGTGAGCAGTTGTCCGACGGGCAATTGTCTGGTGAGCAACTGTCCGGTGGCGTTCCATGAAACGGCATTCGATAAAATGGTGTCGATGAAAGTTCGTTCGACGAACCGGCGTTCGATGAAATGGGTGGACACCCGATATGCTGGTACGGGGCCATTACATCCAACGAGCTGTTACATCCATCGTGTCGTTACATCCATCGATGGACGTAATGGCACGATGGATGTAACAGCTCGTTGGATGTAATAGCACGGTATGGATGTAACGACGTGTTGGACGTAACAGCATGATGGATGTAATGACACGATGGATGTAACGACACGATGGACGTAACGGCCAAAAAATCTGGGTCGCCATGGGGGCGATGGCTGGTAAGAAGGTCGACGGGAGGAGAAGCGCGGATTAGGAATATCAGGAGCGAACCGGTGACCCGTTTGTGTTCAAGACGACTATAAGTACAACCCGCAGGCGATTGCTGTGTGTATGTTTCTTTCCTTTCTTTCTTTTTTCGTTTTCTTTTTATGGAAGGAATAGCAAGTCCGCCTATGCCTGACTAACCTTTCCCCGCTTTTTTTTTTGTTGCAATAAACATACCCCCCCCCCCGGTTGCTGGTCAGTGGCGATGTACATTCATCCCCAATGCATAGTTAGGGAGTGACTTTTTCGGGTTAAATGCCTTTCTCAGATTCGGGGGGTAAACATCGGGCGCTATTTTTAAATCTGTAATTCGGGGAGAAATCGTGCGATAATTGTGCCTTCGGGTGTTATCCGGTGTTTTTGTTTCTCCTCTTGCATATTAAGTCCTTCCTAATCTCTTTTTTTTGTTTTGTTGCATGATCGTGACTTTACAGCGGTAATCTCCGAATGCATAGACAGTGTTGACACACATGGGTGTATTGCCGGGAACGTAAGTGACCCATTCTTACATGTGTTACACGTGGCGACATTTGTTCGTCTTCAGCCGAGCCGTCTCGAGCCGTTACGTCCAACATGCTGTTACATTCATTTTTGGCCACTACATCCACGGGTCATTACATCCAACGAGCCAGTACATCCAATGAGTCATCACATCCATCGGGCCAGTACGTCCAACGAGCCATTACATCCACGGACACAGAATACTCGGTCAATGTTCTCGTCGCTGTTCTGTGCTTCTTACGCAGCGCCTTCTATCGACCATCTCAAACGCGGTTCATTCCAACGTCGCTGTTCTGTACTTTTTTGTCGCACCTACGTCAGTGGCCAGGAAGTCTTGAGGTCGTTAATTCCTTAGTTGGTTTTGAAACTGAGTGGCCCCCTTGCGAATGTCGCGGTTCTGCGCCTTATTGCCAATGATCTCCTTCACCTATGAGTTAGCGTCCTGGGTGTGAATCACGTGGTGTGAATACCACGATAGGGTTGGGAAGGTGCACATACCTGGTCACCTGAATCCGGGAAAAACCACGGGTTGACCCAGAAACGGGTTATTGTTGCTGCCTGGACGATACCACGGAGAAGAGTTCCTCCGATACAGAGACTCCACCCCGGACAGCGAAATGATCGTCTTGTGCGGAGATAGCGACTTGGAAGCGCTTTTGTCGGCCGAGTAAGTGTTTTGGGACGGAAACTTTAAGCATAACTCACCAGAATTCATGAATTCCGTTGTACACCCTTCATGTGTCGATACGAGGAGAGTGTCACCTTGTGGTGTTTGCGGTCACGTGACACAGCCGCCCATGAATAAACCCTTGGTGTAATTCGTGACACACTCCTACGCCGTTGCAGCCACTTGGAAACACTGCAAAGCTCAGGTTACTGGATGTTTCACTTCGAAGTTGCAGCTTTGAATGCAGTAGTGACAGTGTCCAGCGCTCTACGTGTGAATCAGCCGATAAAAATACTAAGTGCCTGCGCCTTTGATTATGCGACGGCGATAAATGAAAAGCGGGACTAGCTTTGCTTGAGAACCGTCTGCAGGACAATGAAGAAGTACGAGAGTGGTTCAGGGTGGTAAGGGACCTACCCTTCCTCCCCGAACATTTCCGTCTCCCGTTCAGCGAGGCAACCATAACTTCTTGTCCGTGTGACCACTCTGGCAACTCCGGAGCACGCACCACGAATGTGGTTGAGGGTTGGCACAATGAACTCCATGACCAACTCCCGAACCAGCACCCAAGTCTCGCGGAACTGCTTGTATTTTTCCAGAAGGTGCAGCACGCCGCAAAGTACCAGCAGCGGCTTCTGCTGCGCGACCCTGCAGCGCTGTCGAAGCCACAAACGCCATGAATCCGCGAGAGGAACGCCCGATATGCCGAAGAGATGGAACTATTTCGCCGCTATTTTTGTGTGCCCCCGTTCAACATGAAGACGTCGCAACGTACCTGAAGTGCGTGATAGACGTTGGGATCTTGCCATGTACACAATGTTATAGTCCGTGAATGAAGAGCTGTTTGTAACTGATGTACCTACTAAAATGTAGTGTGCCGCGTTGCTCGAGAAACCGCGATCTTTTGCTGCTAAGTCACTGCTATACCTTTCATAATGGTACCGTTGCGCAATTATAATATCATTAAAGACATAAGAATATCATTAAAGACACTTTCATGCTTAATTCATTTAGTTATGTATTTTATTTTCAATGTCTGCCACATGTTGCAGCCACACGTTGTGGACGTGAGGCTGGCGCTTGAGCAGAGCTCCCATCGTGACGGGCCATCTTATGCTTGCAAAAGCTTTATTGTATGTTATTGTTTCCTTTCTTTTTCTTTTTTGACACTGTCTGCGGTTAGTTTGTACTGGTTTACGTTTCGTTCGTTCGAGGTTTGTGTAATTTCCCTTTCTTTCCCCTTTCTTTCTCTTTCTTAATAACGCGTCCTGGAGTAGCCAGTCCCGAGTGACTCGAGACTAACATCTCAATTTTTTTCTTTTAAAGATCAATCAATCGTTCGGGAAAGAGTGGGGTGGAAATGAAAGCCACAATTTCATAAACTTTTCGCATCGAATTTGGTCCGAATTTGGAAGATGTCCGCGCGTCCCATGCCAGCGAGACCAAGAGAAAACAAACGATGGGTGGAACTAATACTATTGGCCAGGTACCGAAACGCGGTATTGATGGATATTCATGCACTATGCTTTGTGGATGAATGTATATCGCCACTGACCAGCAACCAGGGCAGGGGGGATATGTTTATTGAAAAAGAAGCGAGGAAAGGTTAGTGAGGCACAGGCCGACTTGCTATCCCTTCCATAAAAAGAAAACGAAAACAAATAAAGAAAAGAAACACACACACACGAATCGCCTGCGGGTTGTAGTCGTCTTGAACACAGGCGGGTCACCGGTTCACTCCTCCTATTCCTAATCCGGGCCTCTCCTTCCGTCGACCTTGTTACCTCCCATCGCCCCAATGGCGACGCAGATTTTTTGGCCGTTACGATCATCGTGTCGTTACATCCATTGGGTCATTGCATCCATCATGCTCTTACGTCCAACGCGTCGTTACATCCATACCGTGCTATTACATCCAACGAGCTGTTACATCCATCGTGCCACTACGTCCATCGATGGATGTAACGACACGATGGATGTAACAGCTCGTTAGATGTAATGGCCCCGTACCCATGTGATTGACATTGAAAATAAAATACATAACTAAATGAATTAAGCATGAACGTGTCTTTAATGATCTTATCTGCGTGCTGCTCTCGCTATATAGTTACGCAACGGTACCATTACCAAAAGTATAGCAGTGACTTAAAGGGACTATGAAATTTCCCGAACCTCCATACTTTTTTTCGCTGGAAACTGTTCTTCCCGCCGAGAAACTAATATGCCACAAATTTTTCCGGACGAAATCGCTCCACTCTGCGAGGAGCAGGCGCTCGAAATGTCTCTTCCGCGTTCCTCCTCTCCCGCGCACATTCTCCCAGGTCCCCCAAACTCACCTTGGAAAAGCGTGCAACGAAGAAGGCCGCCACTAGATACCCCACTGTTGCCGTTCCGGATCACTTCAGCGCGCTAAGTTTAGCGGCAAAATGTTTTTGTTGTTTCTGCGAATGAATCTAGTCTCTATATGTCCAAATAAAACGCGTATAACAACTTTCTCTGTTGTGTTTCATTTTTTGGTCCGTTTTTAAACGTGTTGAGCAATCGGAAGGATCTAGTGCACGGCTGCGTGCATCACATAGCGTACCTGTCGTACCGGGCGTCGCAGGCGCTGCAGTCGTCCATTTCTCCTTCGGTGACTTGGCCTGGCTTGGATTGTGCTTCAACTGGATCTTTAGCGCGCTACAATCCACGCAAGCCAACGTCTGGTAACAATGGGGTATCTAAGGGCGGCCTCCGGCATTGCACGCATCGGGATAGGAACAAATACATGGGAAAATGGCGACCTTGGGGGACCTGCATTCTCCCGTCGACGGTGTAACTGTACGGACCGCACTTCTGTTACCCGTTACGTCACCGGTGTTGCGCAATGTCAAGTAATGCTGTGAGCGCGCTGTGGCTGGCGCCGTCCAGTCGCGCATAGAAGGTCACAAGGTCTCTGGTCGCGTCTCAGGGTTGAAGTTGGAGCATTACGTTTTCTTGCTTGGAGGCGTTCGGATAGCACGCTATAATGAACAGCTTTTTGCGTGTGAATCGTTTGCTACAGTTGAGCTGGCAAGTATGACATGTGAGCTGTACTTTTTCATCGAATGTATTCGTCCTATGCTCTGCGGCCGTTCACAACAAGGAACTCAAGTACCACCGTGTCTTTGAGAGCTTTGCTAACGAGTTACGTGGGCCTCTAGCGATTCACCGCAACGTGTATTGGTTGTATCGCCGTCACCAATTCAAGGTCTCTGGTGGTTGCTTGGCGTTGCAGTTATATTTACGTCAGTTGCAGTTATGTTTACATGTTGACAATCTGACAACAAAGGAAGTGCGTTGTGAAGTGTGACTGTGATATTTGGAAGATGCCCCCTTTGTTGCTCAGTTTGTTTGCACAAATTATCGTAAAAGACTGGGTGGTCTAATGTTTTGTTTTACTTTGTTTCAACTCGTGTTCTTCGTCATCATTGATGTTATTATTCAAAGCAGCTTCGCGCCTTCAGGCGATTTTTATTTACTCTGCAGTTATTGTTCTACAGATGGCTGTATTTCCTTCCGTCGAAGCACTTCTTGTTTGCCTAAGATTATGTTTCATGCAAGAATTTATTTATGAGCACCTCACGTATTCTCTATTCAAAGTTGAGCACGTCGTAAATCTGAACATTTAGCATTGCCAACCACCATGACTACAAAGCTCAGCTGTAGCGTATTGTGTAAGAGTATTCTGCACATCTGACAAGTGTTTGTCGTGTAACAAATTTATTGTTCAACCAGGTTTCAAATTCCCTAAGACTGGGGGACACAATCTCACGACACCAGTTCGCCTGCTTCATGCCCTCTTATATTATTGTGTTACGTAAGCTTGAAGTCACCAGTTGAGGTAACTGGAAAGAAGCAAAAAAAAAAAAAAACCCAGTACTGACGTAGCATGCCCAATATTTTGCAATTAGAAAAACGAGAAGTAATTGGTACTATTTCAAGAAAACTGCTTGTTGGTCTTCTGGCGGAAGTCTGCTTTCTTTGTGAAAGAACTGTTCCATTTGCCACTGGGACAGAGTCCTCGCTATGCAGGCTCCTCCGATGGTGTGGGCACACTTGTATGTGCGTCAAGGACGAGGGCATGAGGCTCAAACAGCTGAAATGTTGACATTTAGCTCAAATAGTACAATAACTAAGACCTAACATCTACATATACACGTTATATGCTATACATGCATAATTTTTATTTTTAATAGAACACAGGATATGTTCTATTTTACACTGTCACATCTCATCTAACAACTGTATTGGCACCAGTGTCACCAGCGAATAAGGGCTGAAGTAGCTGCACAGCCTTGTGGACGCCCAGAGCAAGTTGAACTGGTTGAACACAGCAGTACACCGGTATGATAATGATTGGTAGGGTTATTTTTTGATAATGCGAAACAAAGCGCAGAGTTGTAGCAGGAACAAAATCTCGTGAGGACATAGTGCATCAAAGGTAGGTTCCTTTAATTTAGAGGTGACCTGCAGAGCACTTGCTGGAGTTGTCCTGGTATGTTACCCTGGTGAAGGACTTCAGCTGCCATACACATGGGCCAGTTCCGGTGAATGGAAATGACGTAATCTAACGGAGCAATGGTTATAAGATAAGGAAGAAAATGTCCCCCTCAATATCATATTTGTGCACGTGATAAAGCAGACTGAAAATCAAATGACAAAAAAAGGTATAAAAAAAACTTGTGAACAATATACAGAGCCCGAATGGTAGGCAAGACACTGCATTAAAGAGGAATCTGGAAAGAGGGTGCACAGGCATTTGTCTGCTCTGAATAGTGGGTTACAATGATTATGCTGTCTCACCTAAGGGGTTTCCGGCTCCGCTGAGGATGTCACCTGTGAACATGAAAGCAGCTGAGTGAAGAGAAAAGAACGGATACGTATGTACATAAATATTCTGTTGAAGTATGGTTTCTAAGATCATGCTAAACGAAGTGTACTTTTATCATCAAGTTTAGAGACTAGATTCGGTAACTTCTATTTTCTTTTTTTTTTACTCTCTCTGTGCCGTAAGCGGCGGCAAGGTTCAGAGTCACGCAGATGTTAATTAACCCATTCACGCAATCCTGAAATCTATGATAGCATTTGAACCACACGGACTGAGAGACCTTTGTTAGCCCCAATAACGAAAAATACTCACACCTTTGCGCCGTTTAGGTGGATGTTCTTTCCCCGGTGTGTGCAGGTTGCTACACCTTGATTCAGAAGACACTGAGCTCTTTATCTAGTACGTTGAAGAGAATCAGCGTACCCTTCGTAAATTCGATCATGCAAATGTCCGCTATAAACACGAGCAGTCGATGGCACCACATCGTCTTTCCACTCCGGCGGTCCGATTGCTTCGTGGCATCAAAAGCTGTCCGTCTCGTCACTGGGAAGCATGACACATTGGATACCAGGCGAGTATTGACGTAAATTAGGACAACCAACTATCCAACATCGTCTCGGCATGTCGACAAAAACCACAGGATGCGACTGCGATAAACTGCGACCATCGCGCGGAAGCTGCCGTCATGGAGATTTAAACTCCCGATGAACGCATACGCGGGATCCTATGGCCCATGCTCCTGGCGGGATCCTTCGGCTCGGCCACACGTCACGATGACGTGTTGGCGAACCGGCCGTGGTCCCGTCAAGTTACCCGCTGTGTCTCCGCTCGGCAGCTCGTCACGGCGCGGCGCCAGCTGTCCTCCCTTCGCCGCTCCGTTTAAATTCGCTCCCGAGAATACTCCTCGCGTGATGATGAAGGTAAAATTTTGGTTCTAGACTCGGAAAAAGGTTTACTTTCTGATGAAAACGAGAAAAAAATCATTTCATAGTCCCTTTAACAGCAAAAGATCACAGTTTCTTGAGCGGCCATAATTGATAATATCAAAGTGCATACTATATTTTAGTAGGTACATCAGTTACAAACAGCGCTTCATTCGCGGACTATAACATTATGTACATAGCAAAATCCCAACGTCTATTACGCGTTTCAGGTACGTTACGGCGTCTTCATATTGAACGGGGGCACACAAAAAATAGTGGCGAAATAGTTCCATCTTTTCGGCATATAGGACGTTCCTCTCGCGGATTCGTGGCGTTTGTGGCGTGGGCAGCGCTGCAGGGTCGCATAGCCGAAGGCGCAGCTGGTACTTTGCGGCGTGCTGCACCTTCTGGAAAAATGCAAGCAGTTCCGCGAGACTTGGGTGCTGGTTCGGGAGTTGGTCATGGAATTCATTGTGCCAACCCTCAACCACATTCGTGGTGCGTGCTCCGGAGTTGCCAAAGTGGTCCTAGACGTCACGGATGGGAACGTATGTCCGCCAAAATTGCGAAAGAAGGATATGAAGTGCTGCAGCAGAGCGCTCTGAAGAGGTGATACTTGCTGAGGTGCATTGGAAATGAAATCCTCGCTGAACGGGATACGGAAATGTTCGGGGAGGAAGGGCAGGTGCCTTACCACCCTGAACCACTGTCGTAGTTCTTCATTGTCCTGCAGACGGTTTTCAAGCAAAGCTCATCCCGCTTTTCATTTATCGCCTTCGCATAATGAAAGGCGCGGCCACTTATTTTTATCGACTGATTAACACGTACAGCGCTGAACACTGCCACTGCTGCATTCATAGCTGCAACTTTGAAATAAAACATCCAGTAACCTGAGCTTTGTAGTGTTCCCAAATTGCTGAAACAGTGTAGGAGACTAGGAGTGTGTCACGAATTACACCAAGGGTCTATTCATGGGAGGCTGTGTCACGTGACCGCAAACACCACAAGGTGACACTCTTCTCGTATCGACACATGAAGGGTGTACAACGGGATTAATGAATTCTGGTGAGTTATGCTAAAGTTTCCGTCCCAAACCACTTACTCGGAAGACAAAAGCGCTTCCAAGTCGCTATCTCCGGACAAGAAAATCCTTTCGCTGCCCGGGGTGGAGTCTCTCAATCGGAGGAATTCTTCTCCGTCGAATCGTCCAGGCAGCAACAGTAACCCGTTTCTGGGTCAACCCATGGGTTTTCCCGGATTCAGGTGACCAGGTGTGTGCACCTTCCCAACCCTATCTGGTATTCACACCACGTGATTCACACACAGGACGCTATCTCATAGGTGAAGGAGATCATTGGCAATAAAGCGCAGAACAGCGACATTCGCATAAGGACCACTCACCTATAGGCTCCCCTCCTAAGTTTGAAAACAACTAAGGAATTAACGACCTCAACACTTGCTGGCCACTGACGTAGGTGCGACAAAAAAAGTACAGAACAGCGATGTTGGAATGAACCGCGTTTGAGATGGTCGATGGAAGGCGCTGCGTAACAAACACAGAACACCGACGAGAACATTGACCGAGTGTTCTGTGTTCGTGGATGTAATGGCTCGTTGGACGTACTGGCCCGATGGATGTGATGACTCGTTGGATGTACTGGCTCGTTGGATGTAATGACTCGTTGGATATACTGGCTCGTTGGATGTAATGACCCGGGGATGTAGTGGCCAAAAATGGATGTAATGACCCGGGGATGTAGTGGCCAAAAATGGATGTAACGTCTCGTTGGATGTAACGGCACAATGGATGTAACAGCATGTTGAACGTAACGGCTCGGTTTTGGATGTAACGGCGCGTTGGATGTACTGGCACTTTGGATGTAGTGGCACGGAATCCGATATGCTTGCATTGGTTTTCTCAGTGCGCCGTGGTACGCAAGAGTCCTTAGGCAAATAGGCGCATCTTAAACTAACGAAATCATAACAGACATCAGTCCAGCGTCCTTACGGTCTAGCACGTACATCAAGTGTACTACAGGAACTCACGGCAACAGATATAAAGACAAACACTTATACCTTATTACTTCGAGTTTGTGCAGAAAACATCGGAGAGAGTTATAAAGTTTGAGATGAGCTCAGAAAGAACACAACTAGGCACGTTCTATACTTGAGCATACAATGGAACCAAGAATTCGTTCTCTCTTATCTTTGCACAACCAACTTTTTATCACTGAACTTTGTGTTGTGAAGTCCGTCTTTGGGTCGCTCAGTGAATGCAGATTATTCTCCTACAAGGAGAAAAGAGGGGTCAAAACGCCGAAAATGGTGGGTGGTTTACGTGGAACCGGCGCTTTCTTTGTTTCAGTATCTCTTCAGCTTCTAGACCTTGGCAGCGTAGCGAATTGTAGTCCATCGTTTCCGGCCTGAACTGGTGACTTGCAATATATATGCCCGCAATGCTCTTGAACATTCCGTCTCACACAGTCGAAAGAAAGGAATGTCAGGCCATTGCCCTGGCCCTGCAATGGAAGGCCTTAAAATGGGTGCCTGTACCTAAAACAAGTGGACTCGTCTCGAGTGGTCGACGACTCTTGGGTTAGACTGTCATAAAAACCGCTGCTGATCTTGTACGCAGCACTCCTGGAAGAGTTCTCGTCCAGCAAAGAGTGTCGTTGTTGTCCGATTTGTGTGCCCAGTCGATTGACAGCAGTACGGTGCCACCAAAAGTTTAATGAAAGAAACCACCAAAAAAGTAGTTTTCCTTCGTCATTAGCCAGCATAACCAAACATACGCACAAAAACGGCTTGGGCGTCTCGTCAAAGTCCTTCTGTAACAGCATGCGTGGCATCATGTTCAGTAAAAGGGGAAAAAGAACCAGAGCGTTCTGTCGGCATTATCTAAACATACGCACAAAAAAGGCACGGGCATGTCATCAAATTCCTTTCGTAACAACACGTGTCGCACGACGCAGTGAAGAGAAAAAGGGGGTATGAAACAGAGAACAAAAAAAAAAGAAAAAACGCAGAAGGAAACCCAAGCAGCACAATGTACTGAAAGTCGAGTGCAATAGGGGTGGACGGTATGTGTCTTATCAACGTTCTTTAGCTTCACGAATCTGTTCAAGGCCTTCCACCTACCCGTCCACCCCTATTGCACTCGACTTTCAGTGCATTGTGCTGCTTGGGAACAGTGCATAATGACGCATTGTCCCGCGAAACGACAAAGAAACAAAAACGGGGTATACCTCTCACCGCCCGTGCCCCGGTCCACAGCGCATCGCACACGAATCGCATGACATGCTCAATAAAAGGGAAGGCACACACACACACACGCCAAAGAACGCCCTACTATCACCTAGAGTCACCCAAACACGGGCGCAATGATTCTGCGGACGTCTTATCAAGATCACTCTAACAACGCGTGTTCCATATATTTAATAAAACAAACAAACGCGGGCATCGCCCAAGGACGCCGCAAACGCGCCATTCAAAGTCCGCGCCTAACAGAAAATGAATCAAGCCATCATAAAACGTTCATTAAAAACAAAACAAACAAACGCGATCATCGCTCAAGGACACCGAAAACTTGCCAGGGATATGTTCATAGTCCGCGCGCAACAACAGGTCATGAATCAAGCCATCATAAAACGTCCATTAAAAGCAAAATCAAACAAACAAACAAACGCGGGCATCGCTCAAGGACGCCTATCATAAAACGTTTCTTAAAAGCAAAAACAAGCCATCATAAACGTTCATTAAAAGCAAAAACAAACAAACAAACAAACGCGCGCATCGCTCAAGGACGCTGATCATGAAACGTTTATTAAAAGCAAAAACAAGCGAACACAGTAGCCGTCAAAATCCGTCAATTCATTCCACGAAAACAGGAAAGAAGAAGAAAAAAAGAGAGAGACAGAAATGGGATCATGACTCAGTACTTATCGCCGACCATTTTCGCGGTCCCAAGGAACGCGCGTCCCTAGGTTCACACAGTGTCGTGTATGCCAAAGGGAGTCTGGCCATTAGGAGGAGCCTAAAAAAGAGGCTCAACCTGTCAATCAAACTTAGGCGCATTTCATTGGTTACCGTTTTCCGTGGGGGCTGCCATGACGGGAACACTCTGTTTTACACTTCGCAAAATAAACTTCGAGAATAAACTCCTCGAAATAAATCACGAAAAAATCCACGATGTAAAGATAAAGCTGTAAAAATCAACTTTTGCGATACAAACACTTCAGATTCAAACTTTCAAAATAAATCGTCTCTGATTGGTCGACAGGAACGACAGCCTCATAGCAGCGAAGGCTTTTCGCTCCCGCGTTTCAAAATAGTTCCCCGCAGGGTGAGGCTTTTTGCGGTGGGCTGGGAACGAGAGTACCGAGTCTGGACGAATCGTTTACTGTATTCTTCGCCGGCTATCAGGATTCTGTTGAGACTGCAGTTAATGGTTCTGCTGCTCGCCTGTCAAGCTCTGTCGAATGTCGAACTCTGAATTCGTGTCTTGTCACCAAATGAGTTCCCGATGTTGGTTCCAGCTATGGTGGACACCTGCTATATTATGAACATTGTCGCGAACATCGCCATTCTCCCGCAGGGCTGCCTTGGTTGTGAAATCGTATAGTTGAAAAGTGACGATGGACGAAAAAGCCTGATTCCGATACCGTGTGGATGTGTTGCGTTTGTCCGTCTGTATGTGTCTGCCTGTGTTCCAGGCTCAGAACCGTAGAATCGTGAAATCGGAACCTGCCTGTGGTTTTCCTTGTGAGCCTACGTTCTGATTAACGCACGGAACAAGTACTGGACAGACTCTCGAAATGCATTTCTGCAAATAAGCTGCATATGAATGTGAAGAAATTGTGTGTTTGTTTGCAAGAAAAAAACTATTTTCTCTCGAATGAATAACTTGAGTCAGCAGAGGTCCTAATTTTTTTGGTAACCAGCATACGGTAATCTCAAAGTGTAACGAAATAAGATTCTAATTTCAGGAACATCCACATTGATTCGCGCACCTTCCTAGACAACGATTTGCCATGCAAAAGCTGCAAAAGATGTATCTAGACATAATACTTCAAGCAGTTTGTTTTCACTGGTCTTTGAATACACTGGAACCAAAGAATGCCATTTTCAAGGTATTAAAAACCATGAAATTTTCTCACAGGAATTTTTGCATCTTTTTTTATTCGCGTGGACATACATTGTAAATTCTGGTTATCAGATGTCGGAACTGAAGAAAACTAAGAGCAATGAAGTAACTGAAATCAGAAGTGTGAGAAATGAATGGCACCCTCTGTTGTCTTTGTTTGCCTTCCTTTCTCTCCTATGATCTTCGCATTCAGAAATCCCCAAGTACGTTTATTAGCAGTCACTCTTTATGCCAAGCACCCACGCCAAGAAGAGGTCTAAAATTTACGGTACCAGCTACTTCACTGTATGGTACCCTTGCACCAATTTTTACAGCTTATAAATATTGTGCTGAAATATGAAATCGCTGTAAAACTTGCATCCTGTACGACATTACATTAAATGTGCTGCTTGCAGTTCTGCAGCGTTGTTTCTTCCTCACGTTCAAGTGAAAAGGCAAAAAGAACGCTCCGGGACTTACTCTCACACAGCCATTATTTCGGGGCCATGTCCTCGCACTAAATGGTCACGAGCATACTTTGGAAAACTATAGCGGCACATAGGGAAACTGACATTGCATTTGCACCGACCTTCTATTTCTAATAATTAAACGAGACCTAATTAGTACATTCGCTTCAGATGTAGAACATGTTGTCATCCTTTATAACTGCAAAAATATTATTTCTCTAAGAATAAAAAATCAGTCCATGGACATGCTATATGCACTGCACCTACTAGAAATTAACCAGTGCTTGCTGAAAATATACTGGTATTTGTGTCTTATGTGATGTATGGCCCACATTTTCTTTTTGACCAGCTATGCCAGTGTGAGAGCTCCTACGCCAGACTAGCTAATTCCTCCTCTTTGTCCTCTATGTGGTCACATATATGTTACGCTACAAGGAAGCTACCTGATACCACAGTACCAAAGAGGTGAATTTACATGAAGACAATCACATAGCAGAGTGAATAACAACCACCATTATTGACTTAGTTTGCTTGGTCGATGACAACTGAAGGTGGCATATTTCTTTCCTCAGATTTTTTTTTTTTATTGGTTTGTTCCAGCTAAAAACAGAAGCCATACACTGAGCAGCAGGGCATAATAAACCCCTCCATAAGCATCACTTTGCCTCTTTGGCTTTGGCAAGCGTGACTTTGCCTCCACAAGCATAGCTTTGACATAATTGCTTTGTGCCGTGATATAGGGTACTATGACTGTGTTCGCAGTACCATTTAAAACGTTAGCATCTATAGGGCTAGATTGTAGCCCCTTATTGCGTGCAAATATTCTGATGCCTGCAGAGCTGTTCTTCCGGGTGAAAGAAAGCTTGAAGACTGCATACGTTGTGGCTCACTGCCAAAGAGATGCGGTTGGAGAAGAAATTACTGGACATAAAGCACAGTGAGGCATGCTCCACCCAGGCCACAAGGAGGTACACAATTAATTTGAGCCACCTTCTGTTAATGCAGCAAAAACACCTATTTCCACTGAAAGAAAGACTGTTTTTTTTGTTTTTTTTTTCTGTTGTGGTTGAAGGGCACACGAGATCATAATAAATTGTTTCCAAAAGCTGTTACGTCGCATTCTGACATGATCTGAGCCAATATGGTCAGCTGATGCTATAAGACCTACAGAAAACACATGCCAGCAGATTCTGAACTTGCTATAGGAGAGGGTATGCCCTTGAAATGATGAGATTTGTTCACTTTCCAGATGACTTCAGGTATGTGAAAACAATCATAAATGTTGACAAAGCTGTTATGAAGCAGCGACTGCAATTAATCTGTAGAACTGGGCAGAACGGTTGAATGCAGAATTTGTTCAAAGTGTGCTATAGCGTCATACAGATGGGATATAAATGAGCTGACGAAACATTTTTTCTTGCGTAAGAACAAATACACCTGTAGGTTCTCAAAATGGAGAAGCAGAGCTTCGATTTTCGCAAGAGAGAAGCATACTTTTTTTTTTTTTTTCTTCCTAGATGGTCCCAACTGACGAACAACCTGCAGCACATTATGGTGACAATTTTTTTAAAAATATTTTTCAAAGAAAAATAAACCTGTAGATTTTCACTATGTTGCAGGAGAGGACTAGTTATACAAATAAGGGAAGATTTCTTTTAGACAACCTGTATGTGAATATACTATCTGAAAAAAAGTAGATTTTTGCAAGTGCTTGATATTCTCAAACACATGGTTAAACAATAAATATAGATCAGCTTGATATTTTTATGTGAAGCTAATCACAAGTAATCAGTTACAAGCATAAATAATCTGGTACTCCTTCAAGAATGCTAATTTGTCAGAAATGTATTGTAAACTTTGACTCCAAATGTGTACAAGAGATAAACTGATGTTCTGAGGCTGGAACGACATAGAAGGGACAGATACAGAGTTCTCACCACATCACCAGATTTATTCTCGTTCTACATACCCTTTGGGATGGCAGAGCCGTGGCTCCCCTCTAACACCAGGCAAGGAAAGCGCGCAAATGATGCATATGTAGATGTCAGAAGGAAGCTCGTAAGGGACAACTTCATATTTCGGCACAGTTTAATGTGCCCCCATTGTTCAAGAAAACAAAATGATGAGTTACATTCGATATATGCATCATCTAAAAAATGCACACAATTTTTTTCAGTGATATTTAACAGAGTCAAGCTACATCTCTGACTGGTTTTGGCTGGAATAGCCCAGGTTGACAGTTACACAAGCTGATGTATGTCAGCACTGAAAATATAAAGGAAAAAAGGCAATTTAAAATGCCTCACTCAATTTACTACTTTTCATAGCTTACACCTTGACAGGTGTTTTTTATCCTAAAATGGTTTCATTGCCAAAATCAACGAGAATTACCGTCATCACATTAACAAGTTTCAACTGTATACCGAGTAATAACAAACATGTGCTTACTTTTTCTGCAATCAAGATGTAAATTACATCGTTGAGTTGCAGGCTTCAGTGAAAAATCACTGCTTGTGATGTCACTGCTGAGTGAGTACGGCACTGCTAGTGACGCAACATGTGATTCCAGTGTCTTTCACCCCACCCCACGTTATTTCATGAGCAGTTGGCATCAGAATCAATCAGCTTGCATGATGCACTTATGAAGGGTAATTTCATGTGTGCCAATAAACATACTGCAGTGCTAATTTACAATGTAGTTTGTGGCTGTGGAGCACACTCATATTCAGTATGCCATGTGAACTAGGGGAGCATTTTCTGGCATAAACATTAGATGAGTGAACCCCCAAAAAATGTAACCACTGTTTACGTGCATTTGACAACCCGCATTTTTATTGCTGAGAGGCTCTCTTCGTAGCAAGAGTGCTGGCAGTGGAGTAGCAGGGTGCTGGCAATGTGGCGCATGTTCACAAGATGTAGAACCAGAGACACAGAAAAAAACTGACAGCATATCATGATCTCAATTGTGTCATTGTGTCCGTGTTTCTGTCTCCTGTTCTGCATTTGTTAATCTTTTTGTGTAGTTGCTGGATTTTAGCCCAACAGCAGGGGTCAGCAAATAGAGCACATCCAGAACATGCAAGGCATACATTTCCTCATTCTCCGCATTCCTCATTCAAGTAATGTTGAAGAAGTAATCACGCGAAGAAACAATACAACAGTGAAGCTGGCTTCAGTACACTACAACATGTAACAATATACAGTATGCCTCAGTGTTTCCCAAACAGTGTGTCAGGACCCCCATTGAGGCCGCGATAGCCCAAACGGGGCCCAAGAGAAAGCAGATGAAGTGAGGGCAATATGCCACAAAACCAAGGAAACTATCTCTCTACGACTGCATTATATTGAAGTTGTTTTACAAAAATGCAAGTTCAGTTCAGCACACAATCAGTCGGGAAACAAGCTAACTCGCAGCAATGCTTTGAATCAAGTGTGCAGCAGTATTCCTCACTGTATCATGACGAGACCGTGGACCTACATCAGACGCTACTTGCACGCACTAGTATAACATTCATATTTCTTTATTTATTTCGAGAACCCCAAGGGTCCGGAGGACATTACATGGGGGGTGGGAACTCGAGCGTAAGATACATTTACGGCAACTTGATAGAAACAAACAAGCAAGCAGAAAAGAACAACACAATTAGCAGTAAGTAAACAGGAAAATAAAGAAACGACGACAGTACAATCTTATATGAAAACAAGTATTAAAGCGTGAAACAGGGAGTTCGTTCACGTAAGTACAGATAATTAACAAATATGATAAGGGGGAGGTGAAAAATTTCATAGCAACTGACATACAAGCGTGGTGGTCTTGTGGGTGGAGTGAACGGGAGAGGGTGTTACAAAATAGTGTATGTTAGATAATAGTTGCGAGAGGTGATGGGAGGTTGTTCCATTCGATGGCAGTTGAACAAAAGAATGATCTGGATAATGCATTGGTATTACAATGAAAGCATGTGACCTTATTAGTGTGGTGGATGCAAGGAAAAATGACACTCGGTCGGGTGATGGGCGATTGGTGCGGTGGCAAGATGAAAAAGAACCAATGGAAGAGGGCTAACTTGGCAATACGGCGACGATGTTGGAGTGAGTCGAGATTAAGGTTTGATTTTAACGCGGTTACAAGGGATCGAATTTGTAGTCGTTGGAAATGAAACGGGCAGCCCGATTCTGGATGGCTTCTAGGGCGTCGCAGAGATACTTTTGAGGAGGGTCCCAAATAGGTGATGCATATTCCAGCTTGCTTCGTACAAGAGCCGTGAAGGTTAGGAGCTTAAGATGGAGCCCGCCAACCTGATGGTGCGTCTAACAAAGCCTAGGGAGCGAGAAGCGTTAGTTATTATGTGGTTGATGTGCTCGTTCCAAGTTAGGTTGGAGGAAAGGAGGATTCCAAGATATTTGTAAGAATCTGCTCGGGTTAATGTGATATCACTTAGAGTGTAGGGGAAAGGAGGAAGGCAGGAGACCCGTCTTCGAGAAAACGACAAAATGCGACACTGTGCAATGTTCAGAGGCATTTGCCACTCATTGCACCAATGCCGGATTAGTTAAAGGTCGCTTTGTAAGGTTAGTTGGTCAGAAGGAGAGAGGATTTGCCTGTACACTACACAGTCATCAGCAAAGAGACAAATCGTGGAAGATATGCCTGAAGGAAGGTCATTTATATAGATAAGGAAAAGGAGAGGGCCGAGGACTGAACCCTGAGGGACACCAGAAAGCACAGGTACATCTGGGGATTGGTGGTTGTTGCAAGTAACAAATAACGTACGATTAGTCAGAAATTGAGCTATCCAATGGACGACATACGGGTCGAGGTTAAGCAGATAGAGTTTGTATAGAAGCTTAGAGTGCGGCACCATATCGAAGGCCTTGCGAAAGTCTAAGAAAGCGGCGTCAGTCTGATGATTATTGTCCGCGTGGAGAAAGATGTCGTGAACAAAACTGACTACTTGAGTTTCACATGAAAAGAGGTTTCGAAACCCGTGCTGCAAGTGATAGAAGAAGCATTTTTCTTCAAGGTACTTAACTACGTTGGAGTATGCGTTCGAGAATTTTACATACTATAGATGTGAGTGAAATGGGGCGGTAGTTATTAACGATGTGGCAGCTGCCTGATTTGTGAATAGGGACAATCTTCGCCATCTTCCAGTCCTGCGGTATGGCAGAATCTTGGAGTGACTGAGTAAATATGCAACATAGAATCTTGCTGGAAATAGATCTCGTGTTGTATAGAACCTTCGGGTTAATAGGGTCCGGACCAGCACTCGACGACAGCTTAAGTGACTCAATTTTACAAATGCCATGAGTGCTGATATGAATGGGGACCATAGGTGACAAGGCGATTACTGATAATGGAGTTTGGGTGTACCCGTTATCGGTGTTGAAAACGGATGAAAACAAGGAAGCGAAAGCGTTGGCGCAGTCGCTGTCGGCGGGTGTCTGACTGATACGGTGGGATTTTCGTGGAGATAAGATTTTCCAAAATTGTTTTGGTTTATTCGTCAAGAGAGACGGGAGGTCGATGGTAAAGAACTTATGTTTCACTTCCTTGATCGAGCACCTGTATTCCCGTTCACAGTAGTGAAATTTAGCCCATGATACGTTGTCGCCAAGACGCTTTGCTTTCCTGAATAAGCGCTTTTTCTTGGTTAGCAAGATTTTAAGACTTTTCGTGAACCAAGGATTGTGATCATAAGATTTCACTCTTATCTTTGGAACATTGTACCCGGTAAGGTAGCTTATGTTGTCACGAAAGAGGGACCAGTTATCCTCAATGGAGTGAGGCAAGGTGCCATGAAATGAATTTTCATACAGAGCTTCAAGACCCTCGTTGATGGCTTGGAAGTTAGCTCGAGCATAGTCGTATATGGTTTTATCGTTGAATTTATGAACATTTGGACTACTTGAAGAGATATCTTAGAAAATGGCCTTGTGGTCACTGAGACCATCAGTGACATGCAAAGAAGTGATGTGCTCAGTATGGGAGGTTAAAACCAAGTCAAGGGTTGACTGCGTGGCATGAGTTATTCGCATAGGATGTGGAACGACATGCGATAGATTAAATGTAAGGCATAAATCCACAAACAGTGTCTCTTGTGAACTCCTGGAAAGATTGCCGTGGAGCAAGTCCCAATTTATTGACCGTATATGTATCAGCGTATATTGAAGTTGTATATTACTGTATATATGTATCAGGGCAGATTTCAAGCTTCCTGAGCGCGCACAGACGGTGATCTCAGTTGTCTCGCGACGTAACAGACGGAGAAAGACACCGGCTGACACACACAGACATCCCGAAGGCTATGCCCATCTTTGTTGATGCACCCACGAATCTACAGGAAGACTGCCGAAGCTCTCCCACTCGTATTAAGTACCTGTAGCTTGAACTACAAACAGTTCAGTGCACACTCCACAAAACGAGAACAGCTGATTGCTGCTTTCATGGGCGCGGCCATGCGAGCGGCCATGCGAGCCGAGAAGGACCGTTCAACAGAGGAGCAATTTTAGGTAAGTTCGAACGTGGCGCCAGTCGTCGGTGCAACAATTTCCAGAGTGAACCGAGTTCGATCAGCTCAGATAACGCTTTTTTCATTCTTTTTCTTTCTAGTAATATTTATCATTCTGTTTGATTCATTTCCAATTCTAATTCCAATTCCAGCTCAACCGCTCAGCGCGCTGACACTAGTGCAACGTAACGTAGAGTCAATAAAGCTTTCGCTTCCTCGCTTCCCTAAGGAGAAGAGTACTTGAAGTATATTCCTGTTGTGTGATTCCTTTTTTCCCTCTCTACGTTCCAGAAACATACGGTTTCTGAGCCAGGACAATATAGTTGTGAGCTCAGTTGACTTACAGAAGTATCCCATACAGATCCCGTACCGTGAAGACCACCACCCCAAACGTGGTTGCCACAGTTTCGGTTTTGGCCTTTGCATGTCAAAATTCAGGGATTGATATTTTAATACACGTACGCGTTTCAAAATTTTTAAACGTGGATTTTAACTAGGACAGTCTCTCATATCGGTATCTGGCTTTTGTTCAAGACGTCCTTATTAGAGTTAATTAATGAATTTAATTGATTAGTCATCCATTAGTCCCTCTTGGAAAAGATACGCGCCCGTAGAACTCAACTGTGAAAATGACGTGCTATCGTGACTAAGTTTGTCCCCCCAAGCTGAAACACACACACACACAAAATAAACGGGGTGCCACAAACGCATACTCCGTGGTCGTAGCCATTTTAATGGAGATTTTTTAAAATAAAACAACTAGGACTTTGTGTATAGTTTGGCACGTACGCGTACGCGAGTGGAGGAAAACCTTATCTGCAAGGTATTTTGGCATTCTAATTTGCATAATTCACTAAGATGTATTTTTTTTGTGTGTGTGTGTGAAGCTCTTTTTCTTTCTTCGAGGAACAGAAAGAGCAGAATTGCTGGCAATCGGTTTAGATATGAGATGAATCCTTCATCTATATCCTTCAAATTATTATCCCCAGAGGTGACATTTGTTTTTAGTGCACCATTTCAGATTTTCCATTATTGAGATACTTCGCTCGCACTAACTCGGAAGTCGCCAAGGGGGAGCGAGCCCTAACCTAACCTAACCCAACCTAACCTAACCTAACCTGAAGGAGAGCACTGCTGGACATGGAGTTAGAGATTGAGAAGTACGGCATTTTCAAAGAGGTCCTCGGAGGGAAAATTCGGGGGTGGGGGGGGACGGGGGGTAAGAGCCAGCACTGTGAAAACTCGAGGAGCGGTGGACTGTTCCCCCCTGCCCCCACATTCCGATTTATACCGAAACTAAACAGGAGCAGCTTTCCAAGCTAGGGCTCCGGAACGAACCGACAACAGTAAAAAACAATAAAAGAAAAAGAAAAAACAAGAGAGAAAAAAAGAGGAAGGAAGCACAAAAAAGATATATTCGCTTGAACCGCAACAGGTCAAAAAACATTGCGAACTCGTTTTTCTTGTGCCAGTCATCGGCATTTTTAGCAGCTTTTCTGAACCGTGATGTGGATTACAGGCCCAAATAATCACAAATGAGCAAGCACGCATCCTCGCTGCTTAATTTTTGGTCACTTTACGTCGTATGAAGTGCACATTGTTGCGCCTACCACTAGCGCCACATTCGCGTTCAAATTGCTCCTCTGTTGAACTGTCCTTGTCGGCTCGCATGGCCGCGCCCATGAAATCGGCAATCAGCTGTTCTCGTTTTCTGGAGTGTACACCAAACTGTTCACAGTTCAAGGTACGGATACTTAATCCCAGTGGGAAAGCCTCGGCGGTCTTCCTGTGGATTCGTGGGTGCATCAACGAAGATGGGCATAGTTTTCGGGATGGCTGTGTGTTAGACAGCTGATATCTGTGCGCTGAACTAACTTCTATTTTTTAAAAACAACTTCAATATATTGCAGTTGTAGCGTGATAGTTTCCTTGGTTTTGTCGCATATTGCGTTCATTTCATCTGCTTTTTCTTTTCGCCAACTGGTGTAACCACCGCTTTGACTATTGCGGCCTCCCTAAGGTTTATGTGTCAGTTTTGGAAACACTGATATTGTTACATGTGACACATTGTAGTGTACTGCAGCCAGCTTCACTGTTTGTCTGATAATTTGCACGGTTACTTCTTTAATATTATTTGGATTACTTTCATCTGCTACTGCACCATTAAATAGGATAGAAATCCATTATGGTTCAGAATTATTTTTCCTTTGCAATGTTCCCACACTGATCTTGATTTTTCTTAACGGTTCCACCACAATGTAAGTTGTCTCTCATTAAATTCCTTTTGGGTTGTATTTCACACTGCTTACAGCATAATGTGAGAATGAGAAAATCTATGCTTCACATGTTCTCAGCATCCTCTACAGCAACTGCTCCTGGGCTTAAAATCCAGAAACTACACACGAAAAAAAAAAGAAAAAACTGTAGAACAGACGACACATCAAAGAGGACACGACAAAATGATTGGGACTGTGTTATGCTATACTTTTTTTGTGTGTGTGTGTGTCTCTGGTTCTGCATTTTTGTGAACATGTGCCATGTTGCCGGCACCCTTGCCCTCTTGTCACAAAAACACCCTCAGACATAAAAATGCAGACAAAAAAGTAGAGAACTCCAACTTAACATAACAAGAGAGAACAAAGATGGGGACACAGGAAGCTTCTAGAGTCTCGGAACATACGCAGTGACCCCTCGGTTTTTAAGAAAAACCGTGGCCCTTCCCCGAACAATACTCCCATCTCCTTAAATAATGACCGGTTGTGCAATCGCTCATTCAGTTTGGCACTGATGATGTCCGTCGCATGACGGATGAAACGTCTGAGTAAACCTTGTTATTTTGTTATGTTAAGTTGGAGTTCTCTACTTTTTTGTCTAGTTATGTCGTCTCCCGGCTTTTGGAGTACTTTTGCATAAAGATGCAGGTTGTGAGAGGCACGTAAACACTGCTTACATTGGTAACCTGTCTATCACAAGACATGTGAAAGGATTGCCAAATTAAAATTCAGTAATACAAAAATGATTCTGAAATACATAATTCCAGTAGAAGGGAGAGTAAACATTGGAATAACAGGTAAACGTAAAGCACTGAAGTGTTGGCATTCTTCTGATGTGTATGATATACTGCTCTATTTAACCCATGACATATATGTTGTCAAACATTAACTTCTTGCATTCAACATCAAGATGCGACACGTCTTTACACGGACACGTGGCACACCATTTTGGCACAAAGATTTGATATCTCTGTTTGTTGGACATATCAAGCAAATACTGTGCCAAAATTGTGTTACCTACATGACATACTGCTTTGCTGAGATATGTTACGGAAGAAATACTCCTGGAGCGATTATAGGAAGTGCATACGAGTACATATGCTTTGCAAAGTTGTTCCAAAGTTCCAAGTGTTGAATTGGCAAAGCATTAGTCATCTCATAACAAAGTTATGAAAGAAACTAGTGAGAAATGCGAAGCCGCAAGCACTGTTGCATGGCCATGTTCACAATGGGCAATGACGCTTTTCACTTTGCGTACCGCGGACTGACTATGCTCAATGAGTGGTTTGCAGTATCTATGATTGATGTAGGCCATGGCAACTACCGATGCACTTTGCAGAGTGTGCAATGATGTCTTTTGTGAACGAGACAAACCTCAATATATTCCCACGTAATTTTGATCCTACAATTAATTGAGTTGAGGGTTTCAGGTATTTAAGTGTGCACCTCTCTTCTGATATTTAGTGGGAATCACACATTAGTTACGCATCCTCTAAGCCTCTTAAAAAAATTGTGTTCTTGAAGTGGACACGGAAACTACCTTTCGCAGACAGTACACTGCTGGCATACAAAACCCTTGTACAAAGTGCCTTAGAAACGGTACAAATGACATCATACTGTCCATCATAAAAACAAATGACATCATACTGTTCAACAGTGCCACCAATTTGGTGCAGTTGAGCTACGCTCAAAGCTAGGGGGGACGAGTTCGCATCAAAAAGGCACGGTCTTGAGGGGATTATGGTGGTCTTTGACAGAGCACGCGACTTTCGGTCCTACTTTTCTTTCAAGAGGAGGCAGTGAACAAGTGCCCATTCGTGGAACCCAGCCCTCCCCTTCCGATTTGTTTCGGTATCAGTCTGTCTACCAATGTCATGATGACATTTATATTCTGTTGAGTTTCTTACATGCTGTCCAGGACATATATGTAGGTAGGTAGGTATGCCAAGAATTTTTTTTATTACTAACCTTTTTTTGTAGTTCGAATCCCTCGAAAAACCATTGCACAGCACCAGAACACAAAGGCTACATAATGACCCAGTTTCACCAACCTTTTCAGCATCTGAACTAAGATGAACGGTCATTAAACTATCTGCTTCACCACATCACCGATGGAAAAAAAGAAGTGTCTGTTTGAGGATTGGCAACCCTTGATATTGGTTCAGTTAACAAGAGTTGGTGAAACCGGGCCTATGGAAGTCACTGAAACATTCATCACATCACAAACCAAAGTTTGTAAAAAGAATTGAGTGCTAGCATGAAGTTTTGGCAATTCTGAGTAGCATTTTAACTGCTGCCTATGTAGCTGCTGCATAATTATAAGTAATTCAGAAAAAGTAATACAAAATTTGAGGGTACTCTACTCTACTCTACTACTCTGCATGGTATTGAAAACTATGATGATTCCAAGTGCTCATCATCTTGGCCCACATTCTGTAGCAGATTTATCAGCCATTTGTGTTCCTATTTGTGGTACTGTGGCAAACTAGTCACTCCACCCACATACCAGCATTCCTAGGTTACACATACATGTGGTTGATATACGAAGAGGGGAGTCAAGTCCTGTAGATCGCATAAACAAAATACAGAAACCGACACTGAAGATTTTTGTTTAAATTTAATTTGTACAAGGTTTCGCATGGAGGTCCACGCTTTCTTAGGTCCTACCTGAGGAAGTGTCGGTTTCTGTATTTTGTCTGTATCATGTAGTTATAAGAGTGGTTGAAGCCACCTCACAGAAGTTGCAGATGCTGTTCATCAACTTTATTTTGAGATGGACAGAGTTTCATTGCCTGGGGCGGTACTCTACCCCATAGTTGCTTGTGGTGTGAGGAAGGAAATAATGTCCCATGGAGTCCAAAATTGCCAAAAGAGCTTCGAGAGCAGGCATTCGTTGGCTCGATTTAGCTATAGGCGAAGAAATTTTAGAGAGAGGGGCAGGAGTTCAGATTATTGAGATCTCAAAATGGCAGTTTGGAAAGCTCAGTAGTGTGGGCAATGACAAAGAATATACTCTGGATCTTCTACAGCACTGCAGTGACAGCACCTGAGAGAGCCAACTTGCCTCATGTGGTAATGACACTGAGCTGTAAATGCCCCATTGAGTCACAGTGCACCACATTGGCGAGAAGTGTTTTGTGGCATCCAGAAACCAAGCTCTGGGCCAACATTTCTCAGTATAGACGGGACGAAAACGTCAGTTGTCCATTGACAGGAACACTATTTAAACAATCCATTGATATGTTGGTGAACGAGATCTGCTTTCTACATGACCAGTAACAATTCCTTTGCTACCTTTCACTGTGATTTAATTAAACACATCCCTCATGTGACGGCGTTCCCGGCACAGTTTTACCTTGCTAAACCACTTTTCGCGGCGCTTATCAAACATTAGCGGTTCTTCGTAGGCCGAGGCCGAGGAAAGCAAGAGACGTTTCCATGATGTTTACCGTGATGTACGTGATTACCGTCGTGACAAATGGTCGACACAGCAGTTTTACGGTACGTTTTCCTATCGTGGACATTTTTCGCTACCAGATTGCCTGTCCAAAACAGCTACGACTGCATCAATGTCACTTCACCAATGAATTCCTTCATAAGTTACACGCGCGTGTTAGCACACCAAGTCGTTACACGTCTGAAAAATACCTGACGAAATCGGCAGAAGAAACATATGCTTTATTAGAGCTTGCAGTGATTATCCTTTTCATGCACCACATCACGCAACACCATACAGCTCCGTCGTTACTCCATTTTCTCTAATAGCCTCGTCCCCAATAGTAGCCGAACGGCCGAACCTCTGAAGCGTTGTTTTCCTAGTATTCATACGCGTAGTTATTTACGCCTCTAACTTAATTAAATTAATGAATAATTGAAAGATACATGCTGAATACCACACAGAATTGCATAAAGACTCGTTATTCTGGAGTGTGACCTTCTTAAACACAGATTTTCTCACGTAAAACCATGCTTAACACTGGACTGCATAGACCCATTGTGATTTATTTTGACAGTTTGAATTTGAAAGGATTGGAATTTGAAGGGTGGATTTCTTAGCGTGGATTTCAAAAGTTTTATTATTAAGAGTGGGTAACAGGGTACACCCGCCATGACACCAGATTTTCTCCAAGATGGAGGATGGTGTTTGGAACGGCGAAGCGGAGATTTCGTGACAAAAAATTTTCACAGGCTACTTTAATTTCATTCTGTGAGTATATATCCTCATGTACGCATGTGCAAAATCAGCTTCAACTTTCGCTCCGCCATCATTATTTACGTGAAAATGGTATGTTTCGTCGCTAACGTTAGGCCTAGTTAAGATTGTGATACCAGGAAAATAGCAAGAAGGACGACCCTTATACGTAGGATTTTGCATTATATAGCTGCATTTTATTTATACATACATCTTTGCTCCTTTTTGATTCAATGTACTTACATTACGTGATATAAAACTTCATACCGGCTGTCGTCTGCTACGAAGAAGCGGTTGTACCGCCATCCTGGCCAATGACTTCTGCCAGCAACCATTTCTGCTATTCTGAGCCTTCCCAACATGCCTCTCTCCGTGCAGATGGCGTTGATAAAAGTGGGCGCAAAATCCGTCGTTTCGGTCTGTCACCAGTGATATCCGTTTCAATCCAAATCCATCAATTTTCTCCAAAATGGTAGCGTCCAGTAAATAAGGGTAAGGTATAAGTACTGGATGGATGTAACAATAGACAACTGTATTTCGTCCTGTGATTGGCTAGATACCTCAAAAAGTGGGTGGAGCCTCAGGTATAGGCAGGTCCCATTAATGGCCAGACTCCGTTTGGCATACACGGCACTGGGTTCACACAGTGCCGTGTATGCCAAAGGGAGTCTGGCCATTAGGAGGAGCCTAAAAAAGAGGCTCGACCTGTCAATCAAATTGAGCGTTTTTCATTGGCTGCTGTTTTCTATGCGGGCCGCCATGACACCAAAATTATCCCGAAAATGGCGGCGTAGCTTGGAACGGCGAAGCGAGGATTTCATGACCAATTTTTTTCACAAATTACATCAATTTTATTCCCTAAGTGTAGATTATGTTGCAATTATCTTGCAAATCACCTTTAAATTACGCTCAAGTGTCAATGTTTGCCTGAAAATAACATGTTTCGTCGACCTTGTTAGGCCTAGTACGACAGGAATCACAGGCAAATAGCGAGAAAAACGCTACGGATTGCCAAAAATTTGCATTTTATGACATAATTTTATTCATGTACGCACCTTTGCCCATTCTCGAGTCAATCATATTATGTTTTATAGTTAAGGTACGTATAATACAGGCAGTCTGTTCCAACTAGCGGTTCTACCGGCCTATCAGTTCTGCTAGCATGCACTTCTGCTTCTCCTACTTCTGCATTCTGCTATCCTGCGTCTTCCCGACAGGCCCCTCTCCATCCAGATGGCGCCGTTAAAAGTGGACGCAAAATCCATTATGTTGCGTGGTCGTCAGAGAATATCCTATTCAATCCAATCCAATCCAGTTTCCCGAAAATGCCGGCACCCAGTGAATACAGTTAATTTATAGCTTGGATAGCCTGGGATTAATAGTGAACTGTATTTTGCCTCGTGATTGGCCAGAGAGCTCAAAAAGTGGATGGAGCTCCAGGTATAGGCAGGTCCCATTAATGGCCAGACTCCCTTTGGCATACACGGCACTGGGTTCACAGATCGAGCAGCGCCATCTCACGGGCCAGCTCAGGGCCGTGGTGGATGGAACGACCCAGTGGACGTAGCATCGTCAAAAACACGTCCCCGTCTACGGTCGAACCTCTGCCCCCAGATGGCACTCAGCCGACACCGTCCACGCGTCCTCCCATTGGCGCGCTCCGGGTGGGCGGGGCGCGCGAGGGAGAGGGAAAATCTCAGGCCAGCTCTCTAGAGAATAGTCCTTTATGTATTTTTTGTGCACTATTATAGATTTAATACATGATCTGCATGTGTTCGTGGTCTGTCGTGGTCTGTAAGCTTTTGGGGCATTCTATTCCTTAATATTTTGCGCCCCGCGTTCTAGTCGGTGCTGTACAGACATTCATTTCTTTATTTCTTTTTTTCAACGGTAGATGAAGAATTGCTGTGTCATTTTGTAGTGAGTATTATCTCGAAGAGGGTATCTTCAAGGTACGGTCTTCAAGGTATTATGCAATTTGAATTCCATTTGTTGAGGACGTGACTGTTACATCTTTGGCGGAAGCATATGATTAGACGTTATTCCCCTTGTATTCCAAAAAGTTACCAAGTTACCATGTCCCGGTGTTCAGAAGGGAATATAGTAGTTCCTGTGTTCCCGTTTCAATAAAAACTCTGCACCTTCCCGTGGCTCTTCAATTTTGCATAAATGGAACAAAGTCTTCAAGTATGAAATAAGATGTTTTATCCCATTATGGCCGTCCCGTGGGTGATTCATTGTGATGAACTATGTTAAAAATAAACGAGCAACATTTTTTTATTAAAGTGAAATTTATGACTATCGCATCTTACTTTAGCAATACTTTCCACAACTGCCTCTTCGACATACTTATGAAGCATAAGTGCATAACCGGTGAATGCATTGCTTTTACTGTTGAAAAGACGACCAGTTTATGGCTAGCGAGCCTAACAGCTTTCGGAGAGGCACCATGGTAATATATTATGGTTGTTTAGGCCTTGAAACTACGCGGCCATCACAGAGGAACAATTATGCAGGAATACAGGGGGAATAACGTCTAATCAAATACTTCCACCAAAGATGTAACCGGCACGTCCTCAACAAATGGAATTCAAATTGCATAATATCAGCACCTTGAAGATGCCCCCTTCGAAGTAATACTCACTACAAAATTAAAAAGCAGTTCTTCATCTACTGTTGAAAAAAGTAATTTGAAAAATCAATATCGGTACAGCACCGACCAGAACATGGGGCGCAAAATATTAAAAAAGAAAATGCCCCAAAAGTTAAGAAGCCCCGACACACACGAACACATCCAGATCAGGTCTTAAATCTATAATAGCGCACAAAAAATACATAAAGCATGTTCTTCTCTATGTAAACCAAATTTCTTAACAACACTACTTCCGATGCCAATCGCCCTCTTCCCTTTGTTTTATTACGACATGTCGACATTGTGACAGCCATTCCAGGAACAATTTTTCCGGGACCCCTCAGCAACGTTTTGCACCAAAATGTCCGTGCACCGAAATGTCCGGATCTTCTCCCACGCACCGTCTACGTGTTCTTGAAGTTTGTTATTATCGATTAAACGTGTTGCTGGTTTTGAGCCTATAGGTGTTGTGTTGTTTACGTGTTTTGGCCCATCGCTCAGGCTTGCCTATCATGAAGTCATTGATTCCACCTTTCCTCTCAGAAGTCGAAATGTTCTTCCTGTGAAAGCTGTCAAAAATGAGCTTCACGGCGAAGATGTATCTCTTCTGCAGACAGATAAGTCATCGAAGTTTGATGTCCCTTCCGATAAATGTGTTTGTAACAAAGAAAAGTGATGCAGTAGGGAAATTGTTAGTACCATTTTCTGACAAACTTGAAAAAAATCGAGATCTCCTTGAAAATGACCTTGGGACCGTTTGTAAAAGTGTACGCTCCTCTTCTCTATGCATCTTCTCTGTAAAGTTTCTGTTAAAAGATCAGAAGGTTGACATGCCTCTAAGAATTCTAAACGATAATAGTACATGGCAGAAAACCCCTTCCACTTTCATTTAGAGCTGTTTAGCAAATGTCTTTGAGCCTAGTTCCCTTGTAGTAAAAAATTCTGAGAGTTTCGTTGATGCTTTGGAAACATTTCATGGAAATAGGTGTTTTGCATTGTCCCTGGACATCAAAGATTTTGACTGTTCTAGATGGGCAGAGTAGAATATTTTTTGGAATGTCACTTAGTACGGTTTCAGTCAAAGGCAGGAATGTCTGTAACAGACTTTGGCGTTTTTTTGAGTTGTGCTGATCTACTGCTATAAATATTGATGGGAAGTTGTTCATTCAAAAGGCGGGAATTTCCATTGGTTCTGCCATCGCCCCTGTGTTGTCTGATATTTATCATCGTAGCGTTGATTCGGCCCTCAAACCGCTTTTGTCTGGTTTTCTATCATCTTCAGTGATTAATGATCTTCTGTTAATATCAATTAGTAATTGCATTATTCGCAGTTATGAGGATGTATTCCGGCGTGCTGCTCCTGAACTAGTATTTACTGTGAAAGAACCGGCTGACGACTGGCTTCAGTACTACTTAAATCTAAAGCTCTTGTTCCGTTCATCCTTATGCTAGAGTTATGACACGACCGAGTCTCAAACCCATTTTACCTGCAAATAGTTGTCATTCTAAGAGTGTGAAACTTGGTGTGAAACTTGGTGTGATCACTGGCCTTCTGTTGAATGCCCTTAAAAAATCGTGCACTCCTCAGATATACTGTTCTCTAATTCATCAGTTATTTCCGTTAAATGTTGCTGGTTACACTCCACTATATGGTGTCCCGTGCCACGAGAACTTTGGAAACCAAACTGTGTTCTCCTGTTTCACATGAAAAAAAAAAAAAACTGCGGCTGGAACTCGTGCTGTGATTCTGTATTTTCATGCGATTTCCCATTATTGTTTGCCTCAAAAAACATTGACATTGATCGTGTCTTTAGAAATAGATTTCACTTGTAAGCGCTCACACCGTTTGAAAAAGCGGTTTCTCCCCTGTAAGAATCAGAGACAAATTTGTACAATGCCGCTCTAATATTGTGTATGAAATTCCCTTGGCTTGTGGGTTCTTGGAGTTGGACGGACTAAAATATTGGTCAGAGGAAGCGTTGTTTGAATGATGGCTTGAGCGAGTATGCCCTTACAGTAAAAAACAAGGATTTCTCACCAGAACTTGTGAAATATATACATGATTTTTCAAACTGTGTTCCCTTGTGGCCAGAGACTGCGGTGCTAGAAAGGGAAAGTGGCCTTCCTAAGAGATTGTTGAAGGAGACACTTTCTATTATGTCCTCTGGGAAATGTGTCAGTCGTCCTTCCCTGACGTTCAGCCCCGCTTACGGGGAGTTGTTGTGTGTTTTCTTCCCACTTGACGCTTTAAATGTCCGAGTCTTGCAATAAACTCTCAGCTGTGTTTGAGACTTATTTGTGTTTGGCTCCTTTTTTCCGTAATCCTCGTCTCGGGGTTCTTCTGTATGGATGCGTATTTTATACCGGATTACGCGTCCACCACGTACGCGACTGGATGTCCCGTAGTGGGAGGCGCGTCTCTTTCCAGCTTGTATTTTATTTTTGTGTCCTGTCGGGGTAGCGCCAGTGCTGTTCCTGGCAGATTGCCAGGTGCGGTCATCTCTACTGCGCATGCGTCTCTGCCTTAGACCCGTGTTTAAACGAGATGGCTCTGCGCGCTTGTCTTGCAACGTTGGACGGCACAGATTTTTCCATGACAGTAATTTCGCGACGAGTATATTTGAGTGAAAACGATTCACTATAAAACCCCTATGATCTAGTTTTAGTGAACCGTTTCCACTCATACGGTTCGCGAACGGTATCGCGGAGGCCCGATCAGAACGGGGAGCGACTCGGATTAGAATCCTTTGGGGGCTTAATCAGGCGCCCACAGCTCCCCATAGAGCCCATAGTTTGAGATAATTCAGGCAACACTGGACATACGACCAATGAAAATGCGTCGTGATGCCTAGCAGCCAACCAATCAGCAACCTCTCAGTTTGGCTCGGCTTTCGGCCGGCCCTGGCTGCCATTGACTTCTACTGGTTTTCATACCTGGCGCCCGTTATTCCAAAATAACTAAGACATTTTTGAGAGGCGAAATACATATTTATTGATGCAACGTATAAACTCAAATGTTTGACTCATATATTCACCGTGCGTACAGGACGTTTCGTTCCTTGAATAGACAGCAACCAAACCAAGTTCGAACTTGCAAAGCACATATACAGTCTACTTCTGGAGGCGAGCGAAGTCCACGAGTGCGTGCGTTTCACAGATGAGCATCTTCTTCTCATTCTGGCGATGCACCGTAGGTCACACAGTCACGGGAAATACTTTTGTCGTTACGAACACTCTCTTCTTAGTCACTGTATTTGAAAATGCGACAGCGCTCGAAAGTGTTCCTCAGGCGTCAGCTCACCAAGCATTCCAGTTCCGACCCGGCAAGAATGTCCGTAGGTTGACACTTTATCGGAGATCAGTACATGGCCAGAGTCACTATAGCTCACGAACAAACCCGCGCGTACACTTCCTCTTTGGTCGTTGTGGTCAACCGACATCGGCGAGCCGCGGAGACGCAGCGACCTAGCTTGGAGCTGCCCGTCTGGCCGACTGCCGAGACTGCCCGCGAAAAGCGAGCTGTCAGATATTTCGAAACTTTATCAACCAATCCCGGAGCGCGCATCCTCCTTCGGCCAATGGGCATCCGTCATGATGCCTGACGATGTAATACCACGTGACTGTGACGTGATTTTATTTTTCTACTGCCGCAAATGCGGGGAGCTGTGGAGGCCTGGCTTAATCACTTCCATCGTTCGCGAGCCAACGAGGGGCGGATCTCTCGTTAACACGAACACGTGACACGTTTCACGTGACGCGTGACGCGCTTTTTTCGTTAACGGGACAAAGGCGTAATCGCTTGCTCGCGTAACGACCGACGGTGTCGTCTGCCTAACGAATGTGTTCACGTGCTCACAGGCTTCATCGCCTACATGGCTCATGATCTAACGAGGCGCGAGGCACTCGGGAGCTCGAGCACGTGGTGTATGACGCGCTCTTTCCGTTAAAGTGACAGGGGCGTAATCTCTCGGTCCAGTTACCATCAAATTAGATCGTTTGCCTAACGAGTGGGTCTACCCAATCGTTAGAATGTAAAACATCTTCATTTGGAGATTTGCAGAAACGGAATTTCTGCAGAAACTAACATGTATTGCTCCACTACTGTGTACAAAATGACATGCTCCCCCTTTCATCGTATTTACACCAGAGGTTACATGAGGGCTGTGAGATATTCTCTAGAAGATGCAGATCAAGACGAGAAAGAAGACGAAGTAGTGACAACGACAAGCCATAGACAAACCATAGACAAACCATGCGAGCTATCCAAACAAAATTAAACAACCTCATTTGTCGACAAGATTACAGCCTCGTTGGCAGCTGTAGTTCGTTCAGGGCGGTGACATCACAACATGTAACGGCTCGTTACGAGCACGATAGCCTCAACGAAGAAGCTAAACGAGGAGCAGGGATTGTGCCACAGCAAGGCGTCGATAAGTTTCTTCGTTTCGTTGTTCGTAACGACACGCTGACGTTGAAGCTGCCCAAGAAAGATGGCGGAGTGATTCTTCGTTTGGGCGATCACACAAGCAGCTAACTGTGCCACATGGCCGTGATGGCGTCAGGATGCCTTTCAACTGGACGAGACAGATTCTGTAAAGTTCTTCCGTCCGCCAAGAAACGCTCTCCGCACCGTTTGTTAGGACTTGGGACCGTGTACTTCACTCCGTCTTGATAGCTACGGGTGTTGTGATTAACAACAAAGGCGAAATGGATGCATATAGTAGTGTTCGAATTGTTCTCTTTAATAGTACATTGCGGACATATTGTTGATGTAGCAATGAAAGGAAGAGCAAAGGATTCTGCGGATTTTCTGAGGTCGATTGTCTTGAATAGTTTCATAACATTCTCTTGCTTCGCACTGCTAACATGGAATTAAAACAGTTCACTGACGTTCTGTTCAAGCTACTAGAAAACTGTTGCACTGCGAATTTATTTTATTTTAGGCGTCAGGATGCCTTTCAACTGGACCAGATAGATTTTGTAAAGTTGTTCCGTCCGGGAAGAAATGCTGTTCGCACTGTTTATGAAGCCTTGTAGTGCTACCGAAGACTAACGAGACCAGACAACAACATGGCGGTGGAATTGCCAGGTCAGAGCGAGAGCTCGGGCTGAGCGAGGCCAAGGCTATTTATTATTCGCGCCTTGATGTGATGGCGCTGGCAATGCCGCCACAGGGCCTCCCCCCTAGCCAAGCGCTGGAAGCTGGCGAACAGAAACGAGCTTGGGAGCCCAAGTGACTTGTCGGGGCGGTCTGAGTCGGGTAGACAGCCGAGGAGGCGACGGTGGGGGAAGAGTAGTTGGAGTAGTGAGCGGACAGCTTGCCGTGGAGGGTGAGTCGTAGAGTAGCTCCACGGAGAAGGAGGGCGGCAACGGTGGTACAGCGTCGACGTATGCCGGTTTAAGCCGTTCTAAGGCAACAGTGTCCTCGCGGCCGTTCAGCTGAATGGTGTAAAAGTTGGATGAACGGCGCAGCACGAGGTGAGGGCCTGTGTAGGGCGGTTGCAGGGTCTTCCGTACAGCGTCACAGCGCACAAAGACGTGTGTGCAGGAGGCGAGGTCGGGATGCTGGAAGGCCGAGGACACACGCGAGGGCCGAGATGTTGCTGGACGAAGGGCGGCCATAGTACGGCGGAGCCGCGAAACGTAGTCAGGTGGTGAGAGAGCAGTGCTGCCTGGCAACGGGCAAATGAGATCTCCGGGGAGGCGTAGGGACGTGCCGTATACCACCTCGGCGACGGAGCAGCCTATGTCAGGTTTGAAGGTGGAACGGATCCCCAGGAGCGCGAGCGGTATGACTTCTGGCCAGGGTGTTTCGGAAGCAGCCCGGAGGGCAACCTTGAGCTGTCGGTGGAAGCGCTCCACGAGGCCGTTTGACGCCGGGTGGTAGGCAGTCGTTCGAATCCGCTTGCAGCCCATAGTGTTGACGAGTCTAGAGAAGAGGGCGGACTCGAACTGGGGACCTCGGTCTGACGTGATGATAGACGGTACACCGAAGCGCGACACCCAGGTGTTCAAGAGGGCGGCTGCAACTGTGGATGCAGTGGCGTCGGGTACCGGTACAGCCTCGGGCCAACGGGTGAAGCGGTCAATGATGGTGAAGATGTAACGATAGCCGGATGATATTGGGAGTGGTCCCACCAAGTCGATGTGGATGTGAGCGAAGCGGCTGTCTGGCGCGGGAAACTGAGAAGGATGGAGGCGGGTGTGCCTGTGAACCTTAGTCCGCTGACACGGAATGCTGCTTGAACCCAGCGCTTGATGTCCTTGTTCATGAAGGGCCAGACGTAGCGCCGAGAAATGAGTTCTTGAGTTGCGCGTATGCCAGGATGGGACAATGAATGATAGGTCGAGAAGACTTCTCGTCGAAGTGCCGCCGGAACAAATGGGCGGGGTCGACCTTGTGACGTGTCGCACGCGACAGGATGTGTAGCGCCTGGCAGGTCGACATCCTCTATGGTTAAGGAAGACGACGGGTCACTTCTGAAAGATGAGAGTTCTTGAACGGATGATTGGGCCTGGGCCAGTGCGTCGAGGAGCGAAGACTGACAGGTTGTCCCAATGAAGTTGACGCGACTGAGAGCGTCCGCCACCACATTATCTGCACCACAGATGTGCTGAACGTCTGTGGTGAACTCCGAGATGAATGCGAGGTGGCGGGTCTCACGAGGGGTGTAGCTTGTGCTGCATGAAGAAAATGCGTAGACGAGGGGCTTATGATCGGTGAATACAGTGAATTGTCGGCCCTCCAAGAAATGGCGAAAGTGCTTGACGGTGAGATATATGGCCAGGAGCTCGCGACCGAAGGCACTGTAGCGAGTCTCCTGGGGCTTCATCTTGCGTGAAAAGAATGCTAGAGGGCGCCAAGCGCCAGAGATACGTTGTTGGAGGACGGCGCCGACAGCTGTGCTGGAGGCATCGACCATGATGGACGTTGGGGCGTCGTGTTGAGGATGGAATAGAAGGGACGACGAAGCGATTGCCTGTTTGATTGCCTGGAAGGCAGCTGCCGCTTCAGGGGTCCAAACCAGCACAGAGTGTTTCGAGCGCTTGGTGCAGAGCAGAGCCTCGAGAGGACTCAGTTTGGCTGCGCATGATGGCACAAAGCGCCTATAAAAATTCACCAGCCCCAAGAATTGTCGTAGTTTGGTCACGGAAACGGGCTGCGGGAAGTCTTGAATGGCAGCGACTCGGGATGGTAAAGGCATGATGCCCTGGCTGTTGACATGGTGGCCAAGGAAGTCGAGTTCTCCGACTCCGAATTCGCTCTTAGCGGCGTTGATAATGATGCCGCTCTGTTGTAAGCGGGTAAAGAGTGCCCGAAGATGATGTTCGTGCTCTGTTGGGGAGCGGCTTGCGACGAGGAGGTCATCCATGTACGCGTAGACAAATGGTAATCCGCGAATGATGTTGTCGATGAACCTCTGAAAAGTCTGGGCAGCGTTCCGCAAGCCAAAGGGCATTCGAAGGAACTCAAACAGGCCAAATGGGGTCGTAATGGCGGTTTTTGGTATATCCTCCTCTGCCATAGGAATCTGATGGTAAGCGCGGACGAGATCTATTTTCGAGAACGTGGTGGCGCCTTCCAGATGAGCTGAGAAGTCCAAGATGTGCGGGATGGGATAGCGGTCGGGGATGGTTGCTTTGTTCAATGCGCGATAATCGCCGCACGGGCGCCAGTCCCCGGTCTTCTTTGGCACCATGTGCAGCGGCGAAGCCCACGTACTGGATGATGGCCTGATGATACCAAGTTCAAGCATGTGGTCAAATTCTGCCTTTGCCACGCGGAACTTTTCGGGTGCGAGGCGCCGCGGGCGGAAGTGAACTGGTGGGCCACGGGTGGAAACGTGGTGAACAACGTCGTGTTGTACGGGTTTCGTCCAGTCGGGTGGTTGAGTCAACGCAGGGAAATCCTTCAGGATAGAGGCGAAGGGGACGTCCGGCGCAGTGCAAGATAGTACGCGGGATGGTGGTGCAGGGAGGTTAAGGCCGCAGACTGACAGGGACGTTGAGCGATCAATGAGGCGCCTGCCGTTGACGTCAACGAGCAGCTTGAAACTGTTGAGAAAATCTGCTCCGAGAATTGCTTGAGTGACGTCGGCGACAAGAAAAAGCCACTTAAAATCTCTTCGGAGCTCGATGTTGAGGGTTAGAGACCGTTGGCCGTAAACGGGTATGGTAGAGGCGTTGGCGGCTCTTAGGCTGAAGCACTGCTGTCGGGGTCGGCGTGAAAATTTGTCGGCGGGTATGACGCTTACTTCCGCGCCCGTATCAACGAGGAAGCGCATCCCGGTGGTACGGTCAACGATGTGGAAAAGGCGGCTGCTGGTGGACTCGGGCGCGCTTGTCGTGGAAAAGGTTTTCGGCTGTCGCGACCACGAGCAAGGTAGGAGGCAGCGTCGCGCATCGGCGCCGAAACGGTGGTGGTAGTGACAAAGTCTGCTGGAGGTTCGGGAGCAGGAACGCGCAGGAACCGATGGGGAGTCTGCGCGATGGTCAGCGCGGCAGGAAGTTGATGATCTTGGTCGGCATAAAAGGTTTGCGACCAACTGGGTAAGGTGACGAACCTGCTGAGACAAGGCGTGGGCGGAGCTTTCGAAGCTGACCTGGGACACAGGCGGAGCGGGCAGTTCCGAGAAGCCGGAGGAATTGACGACTGCCATGTCCAGGTCCGTCAGGTATTGTCCAAGGTATTGTTCGGGTCACCACTGTAGTGCTACCGAAGACTAACGAGACCAGACAACAACATGGCGGTGGAATTGCCAGGTCAGAGCGAGAGCTCGGGCTGAGCGAGGCAAGGCTATTTATTATTCGCGCCTTGATGTGATGGCGCTGGCAATGCCGCCACAGCCTGACTGTAAGGAGGCGCGTTGTGCTTCCATGCTTGAAGAAAAAATTACATAAGCTAGTGGGCTAGAAGGATAAAGTTAAAGTAAATAAAGTTCATGAAATAAGTGTACACGTTTGGGAGAACCGGCAGCCTCCTCTAGCTTCTTTCTTCTTTTGATAATTCTGATACCACTACGTCTTTCCTTACTGGTCTCGGACTCCCACGTGAACTAGAACTCAGCACACACTAGTTCTCGTACCATACTTAAGACCATTCTCACCCGACACCATCGCCAGGGTAGGAAAATGATTTACAATTTTTTGCGTATAGCTCAACGATTATCCTTACAGTGATGTACATGTTTGTTAATTATTTTCACACTACTAGCGAGCCATATATTGAGGCGGGAAGAAAAAGAAGATGACGAACGAGCCTGGGAACGAACATTGGAACGCAATGAGCATGTATGAGAGCGCGAGAATGCGAGCTATCGGAACAAATGAAACAGTCCTATTGGTCAGAGAACATGCAGCCTCGCTGCCAGCCTGCTCTTCGCTCAGGGCGGTGACATCACAACACGTGAGCGCTCGCAACGTGCAAAATAACCACAAAGAAGAAGCTTCACGAGGAGCACAGATTACGACTACGCAAGGCGTCGATAAAGTTGCTCGTTTCGTTAGCCTGAACGACACGTTCAGCTGTCTCGTGCCGTTGAATGTATGAAACGATTAAGCCCCCTGGTTGGGCAGCGGCAGAGCCGTTCGCAAACCGCTTGAGTGAAAACGATTCACTAGAAAACCCCTATTAGCTAGTTTTAGTGAATCGTTTCCACTCATACGGTTCGCGAACGGTATCGCGGAAGCCCAATCAGAAGAGAGAGCGACTCAGATTGGAATCCTCTGGTTGGGCAGCGGTAGAACTATTCATGAGCCGTTCGAGTGAATACGATTCCTATGTAGGTCGTCCTACTATCTCGGTCGCCTGTTGGAGCGTCAAGATTTATTTCCTTTGGAGCAAATCTTTCGCCTCTGCTAACACAGAGGAACAGTCTCAACTGCCAATGGAACTTTTTTTTATCTTCCCTGGGTGAGGTTTCGCCAGCTGTGCCAAGGGAATTAGTAATATTTATTTATTTATCGATTTATTTATTTATTTGTTTGTTTCAGGCTTCATGAGGCTAAGCAGGAGTGAACATCAGAGTCAACAAATAGGGCAAAACAACAGCAGAATACTGGTAGCGCGAAGCTTTGCTCAATGCAGCATAGTTTGCACAATATACAAGTCACGCAACACACTAAACATGCATGCTTGGCTACATACCCTAGAAATAAGGAAAACAGAGCACGTTTCCATTCCATGTGACAACTGAATCGAAGGCTGGACAAGCATATATAAATTCGCATGTTCCCAGTAGCTAAAACATGCAATGAAAACTTTCATTACTAGAATATCTCTGTGCCTCCCACTTAACTTTACTATTTGGATAAACAATTCATCTCGGAGAACCAGTGCAGTCATGCAGACACCATCAAAAAAAAAAAAAAAAACATACTCCACAACGCATGTATACAGCGACATCACTCTTTCATAGATTCAAGAGATGTTGAAATGCGAATCCATGCCAAACACATTCTGCACAACACTTTTTCGCTACTGGCGATGAAACTCCCCATTCTCTACCTCATACTCTACCCCATTGTTGGTGGTGATGTGGGGAATAAAATAATGAGCTTCTTCACAATGTGTGCCACAAGACACCGCTCCAATGAGAAAGTTAGCAAGTAATGCGAGCAGCTCGGTGAATAGAAATGACTGCACTACACCGCATACAACGCGGGCTGGGTATATCATTGTATGTGAACGCTCTGTTGTTGGCTTCATCCTTGCAGTTTCAAATACCTCCGGTGTTTTGTAACACCGCGTGTGATAAAACATTATTTGTTGCATGCATAGAGCTCATGCAGTGTTGTACTCGCTACCAAAACGAAGTGACGAAGTACTGCTACCCGCTACTCCACAAAAAAGTTGCGCAACACTAGCCTCGCTATAACTTTGAAAAAGTACGCGATACCGGTACGGCTACCGATAAAGGTAACGTAAATAGTATGCCGCTACTTTTCCGCTACGTACCCTCCTCCATGCAACAGCTTACCGTATGCATATGTTTGCCGAATGTGTCCAGCGATGCTACAATATTTATGTTCACTCACAAGCCAAGGCGGGTATGAAAGTTTATCACCCAGTAGGCCAAGCCGCTATACAGCATAAGGTGTACTACTTCTTACAGCCAAGGTATATTATTTCACATTGGTCTTGACTTTGAGATGATGCGCATTTAACTCTTTCAAGCATGGTGGTCAACCCAGTTGACCACCCAGAAAAATATGTTTCCCATTGCTGCATGGTGGTTCTGTTCGTCGACCACTTGCTCGCTGCTTCACAATAGTCATTGGCATCGGCATGGTGTCGCCACATCGGAGCGCGCGACGTAAGAGCTGCTGCTTTGTTTTTGTGAAGAAGAAGTGCGTTATAGCGGGCGCTCCATTCTCGTCGTCGTCTTCTTATAGAAACGAGGTAAGAATCTTGTGGCACACCGTTCATTTGTTTCATCACATGTCTACGTTCCGTTGAATATGCTATCGGCCTGATTCAGCGCGGACTTTTGGTGCATCTTGAGAAAAACGGCTGGTCAACTGGAGGAACCACAGTGCTGGAAGGGGTCACTAACACGCGGAACGGGTGTTGTTACTCTTCGCAGGTGCGTCAGTGCGCTCGACGGCACGGTGTCTCCGTATAATTCAGAACATCCCTGAAGACCCAGGAAGCTGTTCGTACGGTGCTAACAGTGACGAGGATCCCACCTACAGTCTTATAGACTGGACGACAGCTCGTCTGCATCCTGAAATCATTTACCAGACGCATCTGTCTCAGAGAGGCAGTGCCGTCGAACAGGCTGATTGATAAACAAACACTTTAGCAAACGAAAACAAACGAGCGAGACTACACGTTGATATCGCTGTCCATCTCACAGCTACGAAACACCAGTCGGCGCAAGTATCCCTCGACGATATGCTAACTGCAGCGCAAAAGCAAGTTCATCCCACCTCAACATGGGTGTGCATCACCTGCTGTGTTGTCTTGTGCATAAAAAAAGAAACAACAAAAATGACATAAAACGCTTTGCGCTGTACCAGTTTTTGAAGATTTTTAGCCCGTTGCTGCACGGTGGTCAACAACATTGACCCCACTGTATATTGTAACCAGTATACCACATATTTTTCTATCTGAATTTTTGTGTTCTGCAGGACATAATAAACAATTATATCATTAAACGACTCAGTCAATTGAACATACAATTTTATGTGCTTCAAAGAGTTAAAGGTCAGATACGCCGATTTTGAAGTATACGGCAGAACTGAGCGATACTCGCGCTGTGTGTTCATTAACGAACACTGAATATGTGTGCGAAATAACTTGGTCCAACTCTTTGTATTTTTTTTTTAGAAAAACACTTTTTCAGTTTTACCCCCCGCAAGTGAAATCGTCGGCAAACCCTGCGCACGAGCGCACCGACGTCACTGCTTCACTGCTCTAGGTTTATCTGTCTTTGGCTTGGCATGGACTCTTGGCTTGGCCACTTGCCTTATTTGGTTTCGTTCTCTGTGCATAGTACATTAGCAAAGAGCTGTTATATTATTGCTAAGCCGGAAACAATGCAAGTGAAGATTTCTTTGGCACGACGTCGTTTGGAAAGCGCACTTCCTTGTGCTGACCTTGCCTTTTATGAGCTGAAGCGATATGATATGTGATATGCCACGGCGAAGTTGTCAAGAATGCGACGGTGCTACTCTGTTAGAACAATTCATCGGATCATTTAAGTGTTACCTACCATAAGTTGCCAAAAGACGCAAAAAGGCTTGCCAAAAGACTTCGCACTGTTTGCAGTGCGAAGCTCTTGGCTGACAGCGACAGCCGTGCGGACTGGGTTCCACTCCAAGGATTTCGCCCACGAATGTTATCATATGTTACGCGCGGCTCCAGAGGCAATTTGGAATCTCGGCACGAAATCGTCTAAAGTGAGATGCCCGACACACAAAATTTTAACGTGCCGCGGAGGATCAAGGCAAAATACGGGAGCGAAAGGTAAGCAGAGGTTCAAGTTCATGTTCATGGACAAATATAGCTCCTAAAGCGAAACATATATAAAAATAGGAAGCTTCATGAATCGATTGTGCAGCTGTCCAACTGCGCTTCGTCTGATATAGTCACGATTAACAACACAACAGTATTGATAATCAAACTTGTGAATTGCCACAGGTGCACGCTGAAGGCAGAAATGAAGCAGGGTCTTGCTTGCATCTGGTGCTTGAAGAAATTGCTGACATGTCACTTGCAGTCTAGCTCACACCAACAGGTATGACAATGAGATGTTATAATTTGATAATTCACCTATATTCCACTTTTCATGGGCGCTCTCATGCAGACATATTGGCACCACTCTTAAATCTGCCCTCAACATTACAACCTCTGCTCTGCTTTCAGGGTGGAAAACAAAGGTCGCCATTCCGATTAACTGCTATCTCCCAGTTCAATTACTTCTGCTGTCCAAACACTGTTTCCTGTGGATGGGATGGTACAAGCTTCACTGTCTGATATAGAAGGTACGTTAGGTTAGTTCACTTAATTTGCGTTTTGCACAATTTTGTTACTTTTAGCTGGATTACTGTTGGAGCTAGAATCCTTTCTAACACCCAGAAGCTGATGTCGGCTCCGATAACGTTTTAGAATTTTCACTGTCGTCAGCGTCCATTGAGGAAGGAGCCTTTACTATCTGTTAGTGTTTCATTGAAGAATAGTACAGGATTCATGTTAGCACTATCTGCTTTATTAATTTCCTGTCTGTGGTCCGAAATCTAAGGAAAATATCAACGATTTATTTGTCACAACTTCACACGGGATAGTGGCACTGGATTGGCATGTGAGCTAAAAACCTACATTCTACAATACTTGTGTTGGACTTGGTGCGTTACTGTAGTGGGCAATGCCACATTCATTACATTTTTAGTGGGTCTACTGCACACATACTGTGTGTAGACTGCATACATGCTGTTCACTAGGCAAAAATACCTGAGCAGTGCTGTGTAGTCTTTTCATGCCAAGTCCATATTGTTACTGCAAAATCAGAGTACGTAGAAGAGCAATGTGCATGTATCCGGCGATAGATTCACAACAGAACGGAGACGGTTGAGAGCATCTCAATTTTAATGAGATGAGACTTTTGTGCAGAATGCTGCACTTCTACAGGTCTGACATCAAGTTACAAAATTCCAGAATACAGGGTGTCCCAGCTAACTGTGAACATATTTAAAAAAATATATATAACACTTTTTCCAAGATGAAATCAACTGCAATATAGCATATGCCGAAGGGCACTCCCTAGGAGGGCATTAGCAAAGTCCAAAGGCAATGTCTTAATTAACTTTCATTAATTAACTTTTTAATGATAAAAGCTACAAAGTTGTCCCAATGAGAACATCTGTTCCTTTCGGTCACCTGATATCGTAGCCGTTTTCAGAACAAAAATCCGTTCGATAGATCGCTCGCCAAAAATTCGTGAAGGAACGCCATTTTTTCTTTATTTTGTTCATTGCGCTTTTTAGAAGACTCGTCTTTCCTTCACCCCCAATGTGAGAGGGAGAAATAGCACACTATCGCCTCTCGCGTCCTGGAAAAAGATTAAAAGAAAACAGAAAATGCAACCCAAGATAAGGCCAGTTCCGATAGAGTCACCCGATACATTTGTTTTTGTTTTGTTTCCGCAAGTTAAAGCTCATCTTCGACGCATGAGGCGGCACTGAACTCCTTTTCCCTCTCACGTTGGGGATGAAGGAAATACGCGTCTGCGAAGATGCGCAATGAACAAAATAAAGAAAAAAATGGCGTTCCTTCACTAATTTTTCGCGGGCGATCTATCGAACGGATTTGACTCGTGTGTGACACGGAATGTCTCGAGATTTGCAAAGGCAGCTGCAGGTGAAGAGCCCGGCAACGGTGGAAGACCTTCTCCTCTGTTGCAAGGAACTGTGCGTCGACCACCGATCAGCGCTGCACGCACCATCGGGTCCATCGAACCAAGCCTCGTTTCAAGGCTATCGTCCCGGGGACCAACCATCCTGGAGACAGCGGAGACAAGACCAGACAGGTACTCAAAATCAGGGATTTAGACATGTAAACCAAGCCGACGAGATGAGGGCCGAAGAGACTCTCACAGCTTCCGGAACTGTCACGCCAAAAAACTAATAAACAAAGGCTTGCAGTCTAGCCCGACGATCAATAACGAGACTGTGTACCTTATTAATCAAAAGCCTGGTTCCAGAAAATCATGGACAACATCCTTAAGGCATTCAAGGGAAGGTTTTGTGATGTATACATTGACGACATTATTGTGTATTCTCGTACGCCAGAGGACCACAGTGACCACTTGGCACAAGTGTTTGCAGCTTTAAGCAAGACTGGCGTGAGGGTCAACTTCAAGAAGAGTAAATTTTTCCAGCAGAAGGTGACCTTCCGGAGCAGAGTCCTATAGGGCAACACGAAAACCACCAAACAAGAGTCGGTAACCCGCATATCTCGGCTAAAGAAGCCATACGACGTGCATTCTCTTCGTGTGTTCTTGGGGCTCGCGGGACACTTCCGAGCATTTATAAAACACTACGCTGCAAAAACCAAGTGTCTCACACAGCTGACCAAGAAGGAAGTCCCATTCAAGTGGACAGAAGAATGCGAGGCCGCTTATCAATTCCTCGTACTGAAAATATCGTCTGATCCGGTACTTACCCTACCGGACTTCACCCTACCATTTGAGTTGAAGACCGATGCGTCACACTATGGGACAGGGGCAGTACTCTACCAAGAGCAGCATTCAGGGACACCCCCTCTGAAACCCGGCTTGACCTGATAGCAGAGGACTACGCAAGGAAGCTAAGCTTACAGGGTGGTGCGTGAGTACGTGAGGAGGAACAGATCTGGGCAGGGAGAGGAGGACATATCTGAGGCGAACAATTCCCTTTTCGCGCCCCGACCTGATAACAACACCGATAACACGCCCGGGAGCATTTGCGTAAGATAAAGAATAAGACGTGATGTATAACTGTGGGAACGAGCATGATACTTTCCAGATATGGGGAGATTGCCGGATGAAATTGGCAGGTTGGCGCCTGTGATAGCCTTCTGGACGACGAATTCACTAAATGGAGTTCTAAGAGTGCAGCAAGGACAGCAGCTTCGGTCCGCAGACGATACACAGACTACGTAATTTTATGATGATACCGTCAGTATCAAATTGGTATCAAGAGTTATTACGAGCTAAAATAGAGGAAACTGACAAATTGGTGCCAGTGAGTGCCACTTGGGCGACGATTTGGCAAAATGTCTGAAGTATATAGATTGGGCTGGTTGGTGTAAATCCACAAGCGACCAAAGAACAAACACGAAACAACAACAGAGCGACTTGTGTCTGATCTTGTCTCCTGTTTGTTCTTTCTCTGAAAATGAGTGATTTGACCAAACGCTACTTCGCAGGCTCTGGCAAGGGAATCAGGTATGGGCCGCGGACTCATAGCTATTAAGCATGGATATACAGACTAAATACAGACGTAATTAATTGATGACATCTTCGATATCACGCTTATATCCAGAGTTATTACCAAATGAAATGGAAGATACGGACAGTTTGGCGTCTGCGAGTGCTGTGGCGATGCGAGTGGCAATGATTTGATCAAACGTGACTTCTTTGGACCAGATATTTTGGAGCAGAACTAAATACCAGATTTGGAGATAACGCTAAACAAGTGCTACGCGCCCTCGAGTACATTATTTATTTCTCGCTTAAGATGAAGTAATGCTAAGATCAGGGCAATCAGGGCTGTCACACACGCAGGCCGCATGTGCATGGCTTGCAGTCAGCTATTCTGTGTCCCGAGGGCTCTTGACCACTAAATAGAATAAAGCTGCCCCCCCCCCCCCCCCCACACACACACGCGGACACCAATAATGAAGAATTCGGAATGAAACCAGGTTTTCAGGTATTGTTTTTGCCCTTGCTCGATGTAGTGCTGCTCCTGTCGACGTTAGGAAGGACATTCACATTCGAGCAGTTCTTGTGACTCATGAACCTCAACTAGTATTATAGCGATTAGCGATCTGTTCTGAACGTGCATTTTGATAAACTACACTGTAAGTAATATGATAATTGAGAAGTAATGGTGGAGACAAGTGCAGAGAATGACATCATCTTAATTATTACACTAAGTTTATGGGCTTACAGCATAGCAGCAGCCTCTCCGGATATCATGCGCGAAAAACTGTATACTGAGCACAGAGAGGCGCAGTGAAAAAAAAAAAAAAATAGATGGAGTAGTTATGTTCGAGGGTCATTGTGTGAATATTTTTAATTAGTTCTCTTTCCCTGATTTTCTTTTTCTTTTTCACGTTGAAAATGCAAGTAAAATCAGATATACAGTGTGTAAACCGACAATTTCAGTGCTCCTGAACGTTGGGATAATCGTTCGTGAAGAACTATGTACGAAGAACTTGCAACGCCTTTCAAATTTTCAATGTGTCATTTGGAAAAGAAGCTCATTTGTCCCTGCTGGTGTGTCAAGTGAAGTTTTTCATTGACGAATTGTATATGCGAATGCCTAATAACTATACCGCTCAGCTGTTTACGCTAAGGTACTTTGCTATAATTGCGGTCCTTTCCAGGGTCATTACCCCCACCCCCCAGGGAGGTGTACACTCCCCCTGAATTTTTCCAACCACTCCCCTGTAATTCATGAGATTTCCCGATACACCTTGGCCAACAATGCATATACGCATAGATATGTATCCATATAGATATACCACCCTATGGTTCTCTCCACTCGAAATCACGCAGACATCTTATCACGCCGGGTACCGCATCTTGGCTTCTATGCGCATTGATGATAGTGCCAGCCGCAACAACAATGACAAAGAAGAAATTGTCGTTCCTCTTCGCTGCTGATACGAGTTGCGCAACGGACCAAAGGCTGATACCTTCCGTTTGAATTCAGCGTGAGAGACCCGCGAGGATATGGCAAGGAAAAAAACTCGCCAAGATACGGGGCACAAAAGTGAACTTGCACAGCAAATCGCCGGCAGTCCGAACATTTACACGGCAACAGACACCTACGAGCACTGGTGCTAAAGTCTGAGGAAAAGACATCACAGATGAAAATACATATCCGTTACAACAACAACAACAACAAATAAATCATGACTATGGCCTGGGGTGGTTCACCGCTTGAGAGCATATCCGTTACGAAGCCGTTTGAATTTCACTGTTCATGGTAATCAACCAATTTTTCTCGAAGTGCAGCACGCATAAACAAGTCCATGATTCGCTTACACCTCGACCTGCAAGAAATGACCCACAGTGTCCTTCTGAAACATTGCATCACTTGCCAACTTCTTTGAGAAAAGTAAAAAGTAACCTTTCTGCAACCCCGATGATGGCAGGGGCAACCAAGGAATACACCACAAAGAGTCACTGGTGTATTCTGCATAGCGAAGCCATTATCAACGACTTATACTAGGCCCTTGTACTGGGATTTTAACAGTGGTGACCGCAAAATTTGGAAGAGGCGCCGGCAGAGCCCTCTAAAACCCTTTGTATCATGGTGCCAAAGGCATATTCGAGACGGCTTATGCTATTGCCCTTCCCACTGGGATTGTAACGGAGACGACCACAAAATCCGTAAAAGACCGCAGCAGAGCCCTTTAGAACGGGCAAAACCTCTTTAATCATGGTTCCAAACAGATATTATCAACGGCTTATGATGCTCTTCTACAGGGATCGCAACAGAAGCGACCACCAAATGCGGAAAAGGCAGCAACAGAGTCCTTTAAAACGTACGAAACACCTTGTATCATGGTACCAAAGGCATATTAATGACGGCTTATGCTATGCCTTTCTACCGGGATTGCGCAATAGGAGACCGCATAATTTGGATACGGCGGCAGCAAGGCCTTTTAAAACAGGCGAAACTCCTTGTATCATGGAGCGAAAGAAAGAAAGTTATCAGTGGCTTGTGCAATCCTATTCTGCTGGAGTTATAACACAGGCGATCGCCAAATTCGGAAAACGTGGCAGCAGAGCCCTCTTAAACGAGCACAACCCCTTGTGTCATGCTGTCAAAGACATATTATCAACAACTTATACTATGTCATTCTACCGAGATCATAACACAGGCGACCGCAAATATCGGGAAAAGGATGCAGCATAGCCCTTCAGAACGGGCGAGACCCCTTGTATCATGCTGCCGATGACATGTCATCAATGACTTGTGCAATGCCGTTCTACTGGGATTGTAACAGAGATTACCGCAAAATACGGAAAATGCGGCAGCAGAGCCCTTTAAAACTTTAATTAAGCCCTTTAATTAAGAGCCCTTTAATTATAATAATAATAATAACTTTATTTTTGTTATGGTACCCAAAAACAACCACTAGGGTCTACTAATTGGTGCACCACACAAGGTTACACACGTGAACAAAGACAGTAAAATATACAAAAAGCCAACAAGGTTGACAGTGAAACAAACGAAGTTAAATAGAAACAATGGCACTAATACTAGTAAGAAAATCACGAGAAGGAGCAAAAATGTCGATGTCATGGTGTTGTAAGGCGGAGTTAAACATTAGTTGTAAACGATTGACTGGATGAAGCTTTGCAACGGATTATAACGGATGCGGCCGCAAACTCCATAAAAGGCTACAGCAGAGCCCTTTAAAACGGACAAAAAACCCTTTAATCATGGTGGCAGACATTTTACACACCTATAAAGACGCGACGGCTTATGTTATGCCCCTCTCCTGTGATTGCATCGGAAACCACCGCAAAATTTGGAAAAGGCGGCAGCAGGGCCCTTTACAATGACTCGAATGATATGTATCGTGGTGCCAAAAAGGTACTATGAACGGCTTGTACTGGGATTGTAACAGAGGCCACCGCAACGTTCGGCAGCAGATCGAGCCCTTTAAAACGTGGGAAGCCCCTTTAATCCTAGCGCAAGGCCGTACATGGAGAGGTCGCGTTTGAAGAAACTGCTTCCGAAACGACACTCCCTAAGCAAAAAGCGTCCTAAGCTGATTTTGTAGTATGTATATGAGAAAGTAAGATCACGCCTATTCCCCGTACGCCTGTACGCCTGTTCACCCCGTACGCCTGTTCACCGTACGTTGTTCCCCTGTTGCAACCTGAGAGGTCGCGTTTGACAAAATGGCTTCCAAACCGGCAATCGAAATGGCCAAATGGCCAATTTCGTCAACTTCGGGGCTTAATATCACTTGATATAAAAGTAATATTAAAGATGTCCTAAACAAATTTTGTAACATGTGTATGTGAAAGTAACATCACGGTGTTTAAACCCCGTACGTTGTTCCTCTGTTGCACCTTGAGAGGTCGCGTTTGACAAAATCGCTTCCAAAACGGCACTCGAAATGGCCAAGTGGCCAATTTCGTCAAACTTGGGACGTAATATCGTTTGATATAAAAATAATATTAAATATGTCCTAAGCTAATTTCGTAATATATATATGTGAAAGTAAGATCACGGGGTTTGATCCCCGTATCTTGTTCCCCTGTTGCAACCTGAGAGGTCGCGTTTGACAAAAAGCTTCCAAACCGGCACTCGAAATGGCCAAATGGCCAATTTCGTCAACTTCGGGGTTTAATATCACTTGATATAAAAATAATATTACACATGTCCTAAACGAAATTTGTATTATGTATATGTGAAAGTAAGATCACGGTGTTTAAACCTCGTAGGTTGTTCCTCTGTTGCACCCTGAGAGGTCGCGTTTGACAAAGTCGCTTCCAAAACGGCACTCGAAATGGCCAAGTAGTGAATTTCGTCAACTTCGGGGCTTAACATCATTGGATATAAAAATAATAATAAAGATGTCCTAAGCTGATTCTGTAGTATGTATGTGTGAAAGTAAGATCACGGGGTTTGAACCCCGTATCTTGTTCCCCTGTTGCACCCTGAGAGGTCGGGTTTGATAAAATCGCTTCCAAAACGGCACTCGAAATGGCCAAGTGGCGAATTTCGTCAATTTCGGGGCTTAATATCATTTGATATAAAAATAATATTAAAGATGTCCTAAGCTGATTTTGTAGTATGTATATGTGAAAGTAAGATCACGGGGTTTGAACCGCGTATCTTGTTCCCCTGTTGCACCCTGAGAGGTCGGGTTTCACAAAATGGCTTCCAAACCGGCACTCGAAATGGCCAAATGGCTAATTTCGTCAACTTCGGGGCTTAATATCATTCGATATAAAAATAATATTAAAGATGTCCTAAACTAATTTTGTAATATGTATACGTGAAAGTATGATCACGGTGTTTAAACCCCGTACGTTGTTCCCCTGTTGCACCCTGAGAGGCCGCGTTTCACAAAATCGTTTCCAAAGCGGCACTCGAAATGGCCAAGTGGCCAATTTCGTCAACTTCAGGGCTTAATATCATTTGATATAAAATTAATATTAAAGATGCCTCAGCTGATTTTATAATATGTATATGTGAAAGTAAGATCACGGGGTTTCAACCCCGTATCTTGTTCCCCTGTTGCACCCTGAGGGGTCGGGTTTGACAAAATGGCTTCCAAACCGGCACTCGAAATGGCCAAATGGCCAATTTCGTCAACTTCGGGGCTTAATATCATTTCATATAAAAATAATATTAAAGATGTCCTAATCTAATTTTGTAATATGTATATGTGAAAGTAAGATGACGGTGTTTAAACCCCGTACGTTGTTCCCCTATTGCACCCTGAGAGGTCGCGTTTGATAAAATCGCTTCCAAACCGGCACTCGAAATGGCCAAATGGCCAATTTCGTCAACTTCGGGGCTTAATATCATTTGATATAAAAATAATATTAAAGATGTCCTAAGCTGATTTTGTAGTATGTATATGTGAAAGTAAGATCACAGGGTTTGAACCGCGTATCTTGTTCCCCTGTTGCGCCCTGAGAGGTCGGGTTTCACAAAATGGCTTCCAAACCGGCACTCGAAATGGCCAAATGGCTAATTTCGTCAACTTCGGGGCTTAATATCATTCGATATAAAAATAGTATTAAAGATGTCCTAAACTAATTTTGTAATATGTATATGTGAAAGTAAGATCACGGTGTTTAAACCCCGTACGTTGTTCCCCTGTTGCACCCTGAGAGGTCGCGTTTGATAAAATCGCGTCCAAAACGGCACTCGAAATGGCCAAGTGGCGAATTTCGTCAACTTCGGGGCTTAATATCATTTGATATAAAAATAATATTAAAGATGTCCTAAGCTGATTTTGTAGTATGTATATGTGAAAGCAAGATCACGGGGTTTGAACCGCGTATCTTGTTCCCCTGTTGCACCCTGAGAGGTCGGGTTTCACAAAATGGCTTCAAAACCGGCACTCGAAATGGCCAAATGGCAAATTTCGTCAACTTCGGGGCTTAGTATCATTCGATATAAAAATAATATTAAAGATGTCCTAAACTAATTTTGTAATATGTATACGTGAAAGTATGATCACGGTGTTTAAACCCCGTACGTTGTTCCCGTGTTGCACCCTGAGAGGCCGCGTTTCACAAAATCCTTTCCAAAGCGGCACTCGAAATGGCCAAGTGGCCGATTTCGTCAACTTCGGGGCGTAATATCATTTGATATAACGATGATAATAAAGCTATCCTAGGCTGATTATGTAATGTATATGTATATGTGTATGTATATGTGACAGTAAGATCACGGGGTTTGAACCCCGTACCTTGTTCTCCTGTTGCACCCTGAAAGGTTGCGTGTGACAAAATCACTTCCAAAACGGCACTCGAAATGGACAGTTTTATCAAGTTGTGTAGTTTAATATAAAAGCGATATAAAATACAAAACGGTATCATTTGTATATTACTCGCTCAAAATAAAGTTGTCTGTTCTGTCAGCCACTTCGAGTTCTGGAAAAAATGACCGTTCTCGTTTCGAACTCCTTCAGACCGGCCGTACAGTCTCAGCGCATGCGTATTACGATAATACTGGGACTTAGTCCGTCGAGCGCCTAGGAGGGGAACCCTGTCTGAGTCGCAACTTTGAAGGCCCTGGGTGCATCAGGATTGACACTCACACACCGTGCCGTGGTTGGTATGTGGCCTGGAGGACGTACTGAACGAAAATAGGCGATGACATTTCCAGAATTTGACTGCCTTTGTCGAAATATCGTAGTCTAAACATGGGCGATGTGCAAAAATCGACGGAATCCCCATAGGCGCAATGCATTAAAATTCATTTGGCCAGGGTGCACTAGGCTTATATTCTGCTGGTGCCTTTCATGTCTCCAGGGGTTCTTTACATGGTGTTCTTCTCTATTAGACGATGACATCTTAAAAATTTTATTCTGTTTTGCTGTTAATTGGCATAAACGCTGTCTCCCATTGAATTAACATCCTGTAAGGCAGCTTCCCACATAGCGGCTGAGTATAGTGACGGAGTGCGCTGGCGGGGGGTGACCGCGAATTTTGGGATTGCAAAGGCGAAAAGAAGCCCCCGGGGTCGGCAACTCAGCGTAGTCGGTTACCATTCACACACGTTCTCACAACCGGAGCTCAACTACAGTACTATGGAGAAAGAAGCCCTGGCAGTTCTCCTGGCAGTGGAATATTTTCGCCCATATTTGGAAGGACGGAGATTCGAACTATTCACGGACAACCAGGCCCTATCTTACCTCCTCAGGTTGTCGGAACCCAAAGGGAGGATTGCGCGGTGGATATACAGAATGCAGCATTTCGACTACAAGGTTTCCCACCGCAGCGCTTAGCAACTCACCGATGCGGATGCACTGTCACGGTTGGCCATTCAGCCCAGCGAACAGTACAGAGACCACAACGAACAAGCAATCAACGCTCTCAGGCGCTGGGAGGGCTCCGAACATCTCACGTTCATAGGAGAGAAACGCAGGTTCCATGTACCGGACACGCTCGTACACAAGGTCCTAGAAATGTACCACGACAGTCCAGTCTCCGGTGGACGCGACGGTTTCTGGCGTACGTACTGCAAGATTAAGAAACGATTCGAGTGGGGCAACATGAAGGGTACTATACGGAACTACGTTGCATCGTGTCACATATGCCAAGCCTCCAAAGCTAAATATCGAAAAAAATTCGACATAATGGTGCTCCCCGAACACTCAGACATACCGTTCAACCTGGTACATGTTGATTTTGCGGAAATTAAAAAGAAGGGGGAAGGGGTTGCGCGCACACAGGCGTTCCTGATAGCCATTGACCAATGCACCAGAACGATCGCCGCGCGGCCTGGAAGAGAAGACGCCCAGTCGGTCATCAGCCTTTTCGAAAGGGAGATGTTCAAGGACACGAAAGTGATCATATCCGATAACGGACCGGCTTTTAGAAGTAGGAAGTTGAAGAGCTGGGCACAGCAAAGGGGGATCACGCTGCGAACAACCACCCCGTACATCCAGCAGGAAATGGGATGGCGGAAAGGGCGATTAGGGATGTAAAGAACTACATCACCGCGTACCCAGAGTACCCTGGGGGATGGAAGTGTGCCTTGGACGGAGCGGTACGACATCATAACCGATCACATACTAGGGCTCTAGGTTGCAGTCCACACTTCGCGGTTTATGGCACAGCCCCGACCCTGCATGCAGACCAGGAGCTAGGCATCACGGAGCAACTAATGTTGGAAGAAAAACCTTTGGCAGCAGAGGCGAGAGATCGATATAGGCGATGCATGAAGAGGTCTTTCGACAGGCGTCAGAATACAAAGATGCCGAAGCTGTACATAAGGGACTTCGTGTTGGTGCGGTCCGTGCTGCCTGGCAGCCGAACTTCATGTGGTGGCCCATACCAAGTGACCAGGCTAAATAATCATATGAGAGTTTTGAAGGCCGTTAGCTATACTGGGCCCCATGGTACAGAAGAGAGAGCCTCCATAAGAAATATCGTCCGTTACCATCCACGGAGGGATGGATATGAAAGCCGGGAGTAATGTAGACGAGGAGAGAGAGAAGGAAAAACGGAGGAAGAGGAAGTGGAATAGATCTTCTGTTTTAGGGCGTTCTCATCGGGAACGGATGGTTAACAGTTCCTTCATTAGTATAGGAACGCTACATAAATGGATGACCATAAAACATAATTCTATTGTTGAGAGTTTGATAAGTTTTCCATGTGGTCAAGTGACACAACTGCAATCGTAAGCGACCACCCATGGAGTCATCAGTAAGTATAGCTACAAACGAATGGCATAATGTTTGCTCATGCTTTCGCCATGGCCAACGTCTCCAAGAAGAATAGACAGCCTTCTGGGTGCTATTGACATACTGCACTACAGCTTAGGTCTCACAGGAATTAGGAGTTAGTGTTGTTGCTCATCTCCTGCTACCATTCTTCCAGCCACATGATGGCTTCTATTACAAAGCGCTCGACTTTACGAAAAACTAAGTTTAATACTCTCTTGCCGGGAGTGTGAGCTTCTTAGGAAGAGTCTGCCCGTGTGAGCTTACTTCCGTAATGAAGCATTTACAGGGAGTCAAGAATATTATGTAAATATTCCTTGAACATGTCATGTCCATATTTGCTTATATGCCAGAGCTCTGTTGATTGCTGATGGGCTCGTATTCTCACAGGTGATGTGGGGTCGGCTTTCCAGACTTGCCCAGAGGAAACGCAAACTGGATGTGAAAGCTTTGGTGATCTACCAGGTGAAACACTGCATGAAGCAGATTAGCACAGGGTCTTCACCCAACTTTTTGCCTGTTACTAGTGCCTGCTCACTGTATGCACTTTTGCTTCCTCATGGGGACACATTTACACAGTCAAATGTGAGAGAAATTGCAAAAGTTCAGTGCTCAGTAGAAAAATAGACACGGCAACGCTAACTTTGGTCCCTTTGCATTCTCAATGGCTGATACCGGGGCTACATTAATTGTCTGCAAGGAGCTGCTAGCGAAAACTACCTGTATCCTCAGACTAGTTCAACAGGTGTACAGACCGTGTGCATTTCTTGTCCTCAGAATGGGTTGTGACACGTAAAACACAAGTGTAACTGACAATAGAAAAACGCGTGCAGGATTTTGTACTGGGACAATGAAAACACTGTTTTGTTTATTTCTGTATCCATGTGATTGTACCCATTTCGCTTCCAGTAATCGAATGCTTTGCAGATGATGTCCCAGAAGACACTGCAGATGAAGGAGCAGATGTAGAAGGATCGGGGCCAGGAGAATGGCGGACAACAGAAATTAAACTACTCATTCCCACCTGTGGTGATTTTAAGGGAGACTTCAATGACCCAAGAAAGAAGCAAGTACAAGTACGGATGACAATTAGTGATATCCTTGCTACACATAACGTTCACAAAGCCCCACTGGATTGCCGTAGCAGGTATAAGGGGTTGAAACGCACATACCCAAACCGTATCAAGGACAGCAGGGCAACAGGCCGTGGCCGAACAGAATAGCCCTATATGAAATGAAGGTGAGCAGGCAAGAGACCTGGTGATGGTTCAACGACGGTAGCATACCTTGAGCTTGAGGGGACGAGTGGACGCACGAGAAAGCCCTGTCTACTTCTTCGTGCGTCCACTCGTTCCCGCAAGCTCAAGGTATGCTAGCGTCGCCTAGCCCTATATGAAAGAGATGCACGAGTTACTGAGTAGCAGTTTGCTTTATCGCACCGCTATTAACTGTGCCGCCACCTGTAGGGCCTACTGCACTATCTTCCAGAACCACGCAAGCTGAACACATTGTAGCGGGCCGTGGACAACAACGCAGATGGCCACGCGTCTGGAGCACCGGCCTCAGTTCCACCGGCGCAGCCATGGAGCCACCGTCATTGCCTCTCCATGGCATACCATCATCGCCGGTCGGGACTCATGTACAGGAACAACACCTCCTCTACAATATCGTTGCACAAGAGGAGCAAGATGTTTCTGTACAGGACAGCCAAGAGAGGTCAGGCACTCTTCCTGGGTCATTCCACAAGAACCTTCCCAAAATCGTGGCCCGACCCCCACGGACTTTAACTTTTTTTTCCCTACTTCGTATCATTGAATATATGAATGTCAGAAAATATTTCAACCGAATTCCACGCGGCTTTCACTAGAGTCCTGGATGGAAGAGTAGCGCATCCCTTTTCCATGCACCGCCCGTCCTCCGATTGGGCGAGACGCGTCACGTGGCTCTTCGCCGTTCATGAACCTTCCAAGCGCCCGCCGGAGTGACTCACTGGATGGCAGGCGTCTGTGATTTTTACCTTCGTGCCTCGCGTTCAACATGCCCTGCTGCTGTGCTGTCGGGTGCAGCGACCGGACAGAATTTCGATTCCATACGGGAGAGACAACTAGAAGCGGCGATCGGCGTGGCTGCACAGGATCGCGCGCAAAGGTTTTGTGCCGACGAAAAACACGCGATTGTGTGAGGTAAGCTACTTGTCAACACAGCTATAAAACGAATTCTGGGGACATTTGCAGGTTAGTGGGAAAGTCTTCATTCGTGTGTGAGGAAAAGAAATGTGACTTCTAGGATCACTTCACTCCTGATGACTTTGAGAAGCAGCGGGCAGATGGACGGAGGAAGTTGAAGTCCGGAGCAGTCCCCAGCACCTTTGCACATCGTTCGCCAAAAAGAACGAGGAGCTACAAAAGAAAAAGCCCCAACAAGCAAAATGCGGATCTAAAAGCATTGGCGTGGGAGCTGCTGTCGCTTCAGTGAGGTGAAGGCGGAAGAGGAGTGCTTTGCTGAAACTTTTCTGAACATTTCATTCCAATCACTTCACCTGTGTATTTTAGCAGATGCCTTGTAAAAGAATAGAGTACATAACATAATAAAACATAAAAGAGCACGTTTTCTGTCACGGAACGTGCGCGGGTCGCAAAATAAGCAGACTAAGCACCTCGTGATCTCGCGCGTTTACCACTTAATCACTGATGATCACGTGTCGTACATGTTCGTCGAATATGTGTCAGGGTCCCCATCGTAGGAAAACAAAATATCACCACAAAAGAAAAAAAAAGACTAGACGGGACGCGAGTGAGAGACACGGCCCATCCTATGTTTACCTAACGGCCATTTGGAAGGTTCATGGGCGCCGTAGCAGAAGACGCGGGCTGATTTCGATACTCTCCCCGTATACAGTGACTCTAGCTTTCACGCGAGGCGGCGCCAAAGTATGCGGGAGGGCCAAAAAGTAGGGTGCGTTTAATGGCTTCTCCGCAGGGAACGGCTCAAGCTACTTGAGATTTGCTACTTCCAGACTGATCAGGAAGCACTGCCCCTTAGTTCTAAGTGAAAAAATTCGGATGAGAACGTGTATTTAAGGCGCGCCACAGGCTATAACTTCTGCGTTTTTGTCGCACGTTTGGCATTTTTTCCCCGTTTACTGGAAGCACGCACAAGTATGAAATTTGGTGTCCTGATAGTTGTGGACACGGTTAACATGTAGAAAAAATTTCAATCATTCAGTTAAAGGAGAAAGCTGCGAAATATGACGGGAAATATGCAAATTTTCGAAAATTGCCACTATTGGAAGGAATGAAAGGTGAAGTTGTCATCGTGATACAGACATGCCGTCAACGCTAAAATGAAGCTCAGCCTGTCCACTTCAAAATATAAAAAAATCTCCAGGGCACTTTCTTGTATTTTTTAACAATTTTTCAAATCTCTGTCCCAGATGCAGCGAGCGCACGCTCCACGCGCCCACCCTCTCCAGCTTCAAACGCTACAGGGGCTTGCTTCTTTTTTTTTTTTTGTCAGGGACGCGCAGATTTGAGATTTTTTGAGCGTGCGGGTAGAAATTCTTAACACAACTGGAAAATTGTCTTCCTGTAATAAAGCTGGGAAGGGGTAATTCAATTAGGTGCTTTGCTGGTGACGTCTCCGGCGGATGTCTCTGTTGGTGTTCCGATACAATGCAGGGAGTAGTAAAAATTATCATGGCTACATCAGTCTACACTCAGTCGATTACTGGCTGCCAGGTTTCTGCTTGACGCCGCCACAGGAGGCTTGGCGGTATAGGTTAGACACTGCGGTAGGGTCATTATATGTGAAAGGAAACAAGCCTCGCTGCATGTCAGTCGCCACTGTCTTCGTCCATGGTGTCAGCCTCAGTAACTCGGCTGACATAAACAACATTGACTTCAACTCTTCGAAATTTCTATGTGCATGTGCCCCGTCCGGCGCACTGTGTTGTGAAGGTGGCCATGGGGCATCCATCTACAGGGTTCGCCAAGATAAACTTCGTGGTTTGTAACGAAGATAAAACAAATTAGAACAGTGCCGGAAAGCTAAAGTGGATGTTAGAAGACGTATTATGTCCCAAAATTTTATGTCGACAATGCCGCTTGGTCCGTTTCTCTGTGGATAAATCGTGAAAATTAAAAAATCGCCGCTGCCTAAACGGCTATACCTCTGTTTCAGCTTCTTTCCGTCAGATGGCGAAACGGTCGAACGCGGCGCTGCAGGCAGAGTACGATTCTGCATTCAGTTCCACTTGTTCTGACCACCGTGGTTCTGACTTGTTCAGGTTTCGATGTCGTCTGCAACACCGCGTTCGACCGTTTCGCCATCTGACGGAAAGGAGCTGAAACACAGGTATAGCCGACTAGGCAGCGGCGGTTTTCTAATTTTCACGATTTATCCGCAGAGGAACGGACCAAATGGCAGTATCGGCATAAAATTTTGGGGCATAATACATCCTATAACACCTGCTCTAGCTTTCCGACACTGTTCTTATTTGTTTTATCTCCGTTACAAACCCCGAGGTTTATCTTGGCGAACCCTGTACTTCAGTGAATGTGAGTGACAGTCCAACTTGTTCATTTGGTCCCAATGGATGCAGCGATGAGTGCACTTCCCCTCCAACAAAGTTCACTGAACTAAGTGAAGAGGACCAATACCTTATTTCTGCCCGAGGAAAACGCGCCTCTTCCTCAATCACTGCCGTTTGCAAGAACCACCATGCGCTCTTCGTGCGAAAATACACCTTAAAGATAGCATCCAAGTGTTGCGTGGACCCCCCACATGGACAGCACACGTGGACAGCACAGGAAGAGAGTGCGCGGAACTAAAATAATATCGTCAACTCTAGCAAAGAACACAGCAAGGCTTGGGCTAGTTCCTGGGGACAGATTCTGCCCCAAATGTTACATGCTGTGCATGAAGCACCAGTCTTATACTTCTAGTGAGACGGAGCCACTGTCCAGCCCAGGTCGTGACCTGGCTATCGCAGATCAGGACACACTGCAGTCGTTCAACGAGTCACTGGAACTTCTTGGTGAAACTCCGTTGAGACGGAAAAGAGCTCTACCCCAGAGACAGAAGTATGCACAGGAGAAGCTCCGTAGGATAGAGTGCAAAGCCAGGAAAGCCCTGGAAACTTCGTTGGGCATACCGATGGCATCCACTTCAGGAGAGTCATGTCCTATAACCACGGAAGGTTATGAATCCCTGCTTCAGGAGCTGAGGAAGAAATATTCGGCTGAACAGAGCCAATCAAAAAAGGTCATGATTCTAACGTTGGCCCCATCGTCGTGGTGGTCGAGGCAACAAACAATGCAGTTTTTTGGAGCTTCGGAACGTCTTGTTCGCTGAGCACGAGAAATTAAAAACACGATGGGCGCTGAACGAGCCATCTTCAGCGAGAGGAAGGGCTCCGTTGACTCTTGTGACCAAGGAATCAATTGGGAAGTTTTACCAAGATGACTTCATATCCTACTGCATGCCAGGACAAAAGGATGTTCTCAAGGTTCATCAGAAGAGGCTCATGCTTACGGGCTTGAAGGAAGCTTTTCTCATATGGAAGGCAAACAACCCAACTCTAGAAGCTGGATTTTCTACATTTGCATCCTTGAGGCCTCCCTGGTGCGTGCTTGCTGGAGACCCAGGAACGCATTCAGTCTGTGTGTGCTCTTATCATCAAAACGTGAAGATGATGCTTCATGCTGCGGGAATCCAGGAAAACTACATAGACCTTTTGCGGGTAATGGTCTGTGCCATCGACAAGGAAGAGTGCATGCTAGGACGATGCACCCAGTGCCCGGGGTTGTAACCTCTACGCGCCAAACTCACTGATAAGCTCGGCCATGCTGATGAGTTTCAGGACACCATTACATTTCAGCAGTGGGTACCTGGCGATTGAGCATCACTTCAAACAGTACATCTTGCCATACAGGAATTTTCCGAGAAGGTGATTCTTGAACTAAATTCACTAAAGAGACATCACTTCGTCGGCTCGTCGCAGTCGGCTTACTTGCGACAGCTCAAGGCTGACCTTCCCGTCAGTGAAGCGATTGTTCAACTGGATTATTCAGAAAACTACTCCTTTCTGGCACAAAATTCACCACAGTCGTTCTACTGGAATACTTCCCAGGCAATTGTGCATCCCATACTGGCGTATTTTCGCTTCCAATCTGACCCAACCCTGCAGCATTTGTCTTACGTTATTATTTCCGAATCCCTGACTCACGACAACGCTTCTGTACACTTGTACCAAAAGAAGTTCCTCCAGCATTTCCTACCCGCTCACGCACACATAAAAAAGTTGCACTATTTCTCGGACGGCGCTGCTTCTCAATATAAGAACAAAAATATTTTTGTGAACCTTTGCTTTCATGAAGAGGATTTTTGAATATCAGCAACATGGAACTTTTTTGGTACGTCCCACGCATGCACGTTTCCATTAATGCGTTTGCACGTTTTAGCATGCACGGGGCATGCACGGGAAAGGTGCATGCGATGGGACTGGTGGAACTGTTAAGCGGCTGGCGGCAAAGGCGAGTCTGCAGAGGCGTTTTGATCGTCAGATATTAAATCCACGGGATTTATTCCGTTGGGACACCCATATTGCCCATATGGGTGTCCTTTGGAGATGTATCGGCGGAGCAGGCTGCGTTGCAGGTTCGCTATGAAACGGCTCGAGCCATTCCTGGAACACGAGAACTTCATTACTTTGAAGCCGTCTCAACTAACACAGTGAAGGTACGTGTGATATCAGCATCCACCGAAGGAAAACTTCACACTTCACTACGCCAAGTACAATTAAGCGAGCGCACCTTAGTATGCCACGAAAGACTATATCACAAGTGCTGGTTGACCACTAACTGTGTATATGCAAATGTCAATGTTTTCTGTGTACTTTGTGTGTGACATAACACTGTGTATGTTCTGTGTCCCCTATTATATTAAGGTTACTTTGAATCCGTCACAGTTTGCGTGCTTATTCTGAGAGAGAGAGAGAGAGAGGCAGCGCAAAAGCGTACCTGATTTTATTACCCTTGTGCTGCTTTATTGCGGGGAGGCAATTTCCGTGTCGCGTTAAGAATTTCTACCCACATGCTCAGACAATATCAAAATCAGCGCGTCTCGGACAAATAAAGAAACACCGGTAGCGTTTCAAGTCTTACAAGTTGAAGAGGGTGGGCGCGCGGAGTGTGCGCCCGCTTGCATCTGGGACAGAGATTTGAAAAATTATTACAAAAAAAAATAAACAAAAAAGGTGCCCTGGAAATTTTTTTATATTCTGAAGTCGGCAGGCTGAGCTTCATTTTAGCATTGACGGCATGTCGGTATCACGATGGCAACTTCACCTTCTCTTCCTTCGAATATTGGCAATTTTCGAAAATTTGCATATTGCCCGCCATATTTCGTAGCCTTCTCCTTTAACTGAAGGAATGAAATTTTTTCTACATATTAACCTTGTCCACATCTATCAGGACACCAAATTTCATGCTTGTGCGTCCTTCCAGTGAACGGGAAATAATGGCAAAGATGCGACAAAAACGCAACAGTTATAGCCTGTGGCACGCCTTCAATACACGTTCTCATCCGAATTTTTTCACTTATAACTAAGGGGCCGTTCCCTGCGAAGAAGCCATTAAACGCACCCCACTTTTTGGCCCTCCCGCAGACTTTGGCGCCGCCTCGCGTGAAGGCCGCGTGGAATTCGGCTGAAATATTTTTCTGACATTCACAATGATACGAAGTAGTGAAAAAAAAATTGTCAAAGTCCGTGGGGGTCGGGCCACGATTTTGGGACGGTTCTTGTGGAATGACCCCCCAGGAAATGCTGGCAACGATACAGCAGCAGGAAGATCGCAGGCTGCACCACAAGCAAATACTGATCAGTCTTCTAGGACAAGACGACCAGTTACCCTTCTTCGTGAGATTATAGAGAGTATGGATGCCTCGGAGACTGAGTACAGACGCAGGTACAAGCAAGAGCTCAAAATCCAAAGGGCTAAGCTCCGTCTGTTGCAGCAGTTGGCAAACAGGCAACACAATGCGTGCTGGAAAAACAAAAGCTTTACGGTACTTATGTTTCTTATAAAGCGTTTGCAATTTGATATAAAAATAAATACGTCTTTTCCATATTTGTGCTTCTTACAAGGCGTTTGCAATTTGAGTTCCTCTCTCACTGGCAGAAACGTCTGCATGGCAGCCTGCGTGACACTAAGGTAGTCAGCGTAGCTCCCCACTCGACTCCCCAGGATTCTCCGCGTTTTCAAAAGGCCGTAAACACTTCTTCGTGATTTCATGGACGAGGTCGAAATTTGGGAAGCACAGGTCTGACAAAGAACTGAGCTTTGGTTTTTGCTGCAGCTTGTGAATAGACACGAAAATATAGCATTTTCATTTTGGTATTTAAAGGCATTTAGTATTTGCGAACACCTGTACATACCCAACGAGCAAGAAAAGGTACGAAATAGCGCACTCAGTTGAATCAATCACCATATTCAAAATAGTAACGGATAACAGAAATTCTGAGACTTTAAAGAAACACACTCGAGTAACCTGTAGCAAAACACACAAACATTGAAACGGCATATCAGAAGCATCATCTTTTTTGCGTGTGCATTATTTTGCAAAAAAAAAAAAAACTTGAATGTTACTGTAACCGCTTTGCCCCACCTTCCTCTACACAAAAATCAACTGCATCTGTGCACTTTACATGATGTAACTGAGCTGCGTACGGTTTGCACTGGCACTGTGTGTGACAACCTCTTCTTCCCCTTTATCCTCACCTGCCTCCCCTTCTTGCTCACCTTCCTTAGCTTCATCTTCTTCCTGATCAGTTTTCGTAGTTATGAAATTGTGAAGAAACAAGGCCCCCCCCCCCCCCATAAACTCCACACTAACTCTATCTGTAAACAGTGGTGCCACACGCACAATTTCCTTTCCCGCGTTTCTCTTTTCCCCTCTCGACAGTTACAGTTCGCGTGAGACCTTTCTTGTACATGTTAGTGTAACTTGCACAAACGTCCTGCATCTGAAGAAATGTAGCTACTACATGAAAGATCGTGTATATTAAAGAATGCTACAGTGTTGGATTTCCTGCAATCGCAATGAACAAATGCGAGAAAGAAGCTCGGAGCTCTCTTATCCGGCTTCGGTGCAACCGTTCCTGAACGCCCTTAGGGCCAAGGGCATCTAGCGTAAAATTTTCAACATGTCTAGAGAATTTTACGTAAACATGTGTGGAATGGAGTCACGGAGAGGCATGCTTCTTATTGAGATAAATAGCGCATAAAGGGATGGGACATAGCTGCATCATAAAGTGAGCCAACTAGTAGAAATTACGGAGCAACTGCGGAGCTAAGAAAAATTTTATTCAAAATAGTCTGGACTGCAGATGGGAGAAATTAAACGAAGGCATAGGACAGACTTAAACGTACTTTTTCGAGGCACATATTAGAGGAAATTGGGAGTGAAAATGAAAGTAATGAACAGGATAGACACTAGGGCTAGACTTCTTGGAAATAGCAAGTTAGATGACATTTCCTTTCCTTCCTTCCGCTTTTAACCAGTGTTTACGAGGATAGAACGAATCCTAGGCAATCGTGTGACACGGATTACCCACACTCTAAGAAAAAAAGGTTGAATTTTCTACCCATCTCGGTAGAGCTGCATTGCAATCACATTTATACTCAAACAAATTTTACCTTTTGGGTATAACTGAAGAGTAGAAACAAACTACAGAGTAGAAGCTGTCGTTCTACCAGCTTGGGTATAGGAAATTCTACCTTTTTTTTGTTAGAGCAAGCGTGAAAGAGAGGAACAAGGGAAAGGGACGCCGCCGCTTATACCAGCGGAGGAGAAGGCGCGCGAGGAATGGCCCGAAATAGTAGAATTACTGTCGTTCTACTGGCTTGGGTAGGAAATTCTACCTTTTTTTCTTGGGGTGCAGACAGAGGAAGTAAAGCCGAAAATGCATTGAAAACGGTGGAAGTATACGAATAATGAACGAAGGCAAATAAAACCCGGCTTAATAGCGAAGGATGATAAGGCTTAACGGAGCCCGGAAGGAACGTCGAACATATATTTTCTCTTCTCGCATGATATGAACATAATACCTTGAGGAACTATTACGCAAAATATTTCTTTTGGGAAGCGCCAATTTAATGAGAAAATTAGACTACAAGATTGCGCGAGATGGCCGTGATCTCTCCCAACTCCACCTGGTATGTCGTGACGTCTGATCATCGAGCACTTTTTTTTTTTTTTTTGCTACCGGGAACCGTACTGCTAGCTAGGCGACCTGTAATCACCATTGGGCGAAAGACGTGACGTCACAGACGGGCAGCCGACGGAAGGGGCTTTTCTGACCCGTAAAATTGAAAGCCTATTGATAAAGAACAGGTGCAGTGCCTGTCTTGCTCAAGCATCCAGACAGTGGTGTTGTCAAATATAGGATGGGGACAAGCGTAAGCGTACCCACGTCGCGCTTCAAAAATCAGTAGCCTTCATTGGGTTCGCACTGGTATATGACCCGAAGACTTCCAACTCGCTCCTAGAGTACAACGATCTTTACAATATTTGATTATGTTGCTCCCATTGTCCATGACGTTGGCAATATTTTGTCCTGCAGATTGTAGTCAGCGAGAATACCTTCCAGTTGATCTCCAATAGCGCCGGCGGTATGCCGATGTGGGAGGAACTTCAAGTCCAACACTATGGACACCGTGTCAGACGAGGTCGATAGGAAGTGCAGAGTAAAGCAAATAAAGGACAGCCTCTTGTAATTGTCAGTCCACACGTCCAAGGTGACAGCTCCAGTTCTGTCCATTTCTGTCTGAATCTTTGACGTGATCGCTGTTTTGAAGGATGTGTACACTTTGTTCAGAGGCGTTCTCCTCAGTGTGTTAGCTCTCAGACGTTTCATTTTAGGACAGTGCTTAGAAAAAAAATCGACTAGTCATTCGTTCTCTACCACTTGAAATGGCACGTTGTCTCGTGCAAACCACAGCGCGCTTTATTCGTTCGCACCTGAGACACATTCTGCTTTGGAATAGAAGCGCGCACACTAGAAAAATAATCTTGTATTTTTTTCAGGGGTGTATCCCGTTTGAACCCATTAAGAATACATTTTCTAAAACAAACGCGTAAGTATCCACGGTTAAAAATAAATCTCCCAGAATATATGCTTAAAGATCAACGCACAAAAATAATCGCTCAAATATCCCCGTGTAAATAAAGACGTTAAGGAGTCCCCGGTTAAGAATATGTCGTTAAAAATAAATCGGTTCCGAATCCCCCCAAAATCAACCATACGGTTGCTACTGTCACGTGATATGGCCGCTAGTGAAATAGACAATCCGCTTCGACAAATAGTCCCAAAGGCGGCGAATTTAATTGGACTCCTGTCATGAGTATACTTCGTACGCGAAGCAAGCGTACTTCACTTGAACGTCAGTGTAAAGCGAACTCAGAGCACACGCACGAACGAACCAGCGCTCCGCACTGCCACAGTTCCCGTCGATGCTTTGTCAAGCGAAATAACGCAGGACATGCATATAATGCAAGGGCTTTTCTACACTAGAAAGGAAAACATAGCAACAACACACACACAGAACAAATATGGCAGCCATGACAGACCACTAGGTAGAGTGTGAGTGCTAACAAGGGCGAAAACCACCAATATAAGCTACGCCTTACTGCTATTCCCTGCGTACAGATACACATCTATCACTCCGTTGTTGCGTTGGACTACAGGATATATTTTGAAGCAGTTTATTTTTAGTGATATATTTTTAAACAGTTTATTTTTAATGATATATTCTTAAACAGTATATTCTTATTTGTGGCGATATATTTTGCAACGGGGCAGTTTCATTTTAAATCGAACAACGTATGAAAGTCGTATTTTTTAATTCGCCTAGAAAAAATATATGTTAGATGACAGCTCAAACGACGCAAATCGCGCCACCTGCGACGCTCGTGCGTGGAGTAGTTTCCGCGTGGGAGAAAAAGACATCTAAGGCTGCTTGAGCGCGCTTTCTTCTGGACCGACTTTGACGGGATCTAGCACCGCTGATTTTTTGCCTAGGAACTGAAGGTTTTTTGTGATTGTAGGCTGCACCATAGACACTGTCGACAGCCACCCACAGAATTCTGAGGGCCACAGATTTTATGTTAAAAAATGCCAAACTTGGCGTAAACGTTCAAAAAGGCCAAACTTTGTTACCTATTTGCTTCATGACGGAACATCTGAGGACATCGAGCTTAGTACCATTCGATAGGACGTTGAAAGAACTTTGGTGCTGTATAAAGTTCATTTTTCTGAGTCTAGTGCTTTCTATGTTATTAGCTCGAGAATCGCACATGGTAGGCGAAAATTGCCAATGTTGCATCTAAATTTTCTGCAAAATGCCATCTTCGATGTCCTTGATTATTTTTCAAAAGGTGGCGTCATGCCTCTACTTTAGACGCCAAGTAAGACAATCTTTTATTTTTACCCGAGAGACGCGCAGCAATTTTTTTTTTTTTTGTCAGGCAGAGTCCACGAGGTTGCAGCCTTGCGCGCCCCACTTACGAGCGCGCGACCTTCAACCTCTTCTTTGCTACAGGTCTTCCGATGACGTAGTAATCAATGACCGCACTGCGTGAGCTTGTTGTAGTATCCCCAGAGCATTACTTTACGTTTACCCAATCGTCTCCCAGTTCCGTCAGGCTCATTCAAACCGTGGGAGAGTACATGAGTTGCCTGTGCGCCCTTGACGAAGCCCCAGTCCGCGAACATACCTACAAAGTAGTAAGAAGAAACGAAGCGTTTCGTAAAGATCTTTATTCAGTGGTAACATCGTAGCTTTTGTTTCAGGTTGCCGCCAGTCTCCCAGGCAGTGTGAAAGTCACATCCTTTTGATTGGTAAAAGAACGTTGTGGAAGTTTCGAAAAACGTAAAATGTGCCCATAGCGAGAACCCTGCAGATGATGGCTGCCACCATTGGATTAGTATCATCCGAAAGCTTTACAGGACCTTTCACATGATATAAAGTGACTGGGTTCAAGCGTATTTTTCGTCCGCCTATATTGTATCACAAAACCACGAGTGGTACGCGAAAATTTTGCATGTTCGAGCTTAATTATTTCTAAAACGCCAGAATATTTTTCACGATTTATTCCACAGGGGCAGAATTATGCCTGTACTTTGAGCTGGATTGAGACGCTGGGCTACCTTTCCGTGGAGCGATTTTTCCACACAAAGGCGCTCCTCGTATGTTTACGAGCGTGCTTTGCTTCGTAGTCTTTGCTTTGTAAATTATTGCCCAGATGTTGCACTCTGTACTTTTTTTGCAGTAATGGTACGTATGTTTATTTTTTCCTTTGGAGACGCAGGGCAATACTTTCGTGGGCGCCTTGAACTTGCCATTACGCACTTTCATGGGCGTCGCACGCACGAACGTGTGCGTATGCACGTGCGCATAGTCACTATTCTCCCGCACATGGGCTTGAGGCAATGCACATACGCACGCTATGAGGCTGTCGTGCGAGTTAATATTAGGAAGGCAGAACTACGGCCACAGGGGACAGAAAGTTACAACACGTGAGAATACAAATTTGTGGCCGCCTGGTTCCACCCGTCTCTTAGCTTGGGCGCAATAAGTGATAGTTCCGAAGCTGTGCATGCTACCTTTAATTAGTTTTATGCCCCGTAGCGTTATTTCGGAACCACGACGTGTACTATATACAAAGCCCGTAAGACCGCTGTGATGACATTATGTTGCTGCTCTCAAATATAACACGTTCGCACTCCACGAGCTGTGTCAGTGCCACCGTGGGAATCAAAATTTCCGACAGAACAACGCACAACAAAAATCCCTCGTTTCCGGTAGCCGTAGGTACATTAAACCCTCGGGGTGGTCTTCAGTAACCCTTTTGGCACCCAGGCGCTTGAAACCAGTCACTTTATATCACGTGAAAGGTCATATCTAAACCTATCGGATGATGCTAATCCAATGGTTGCATCCATCACCTGCAGGGGTCTCGCAATGGGCACATTTTACGCTTTGCGAACCTTCCACAACGTTCTTTTACCAATGAAATGGATGTGACTTTCACACTGCCTCGGGGACTGGTGGCAACCTGAAACAAAAGCTACGATGTTACCATTGGATAAAGATCTTTACGAAGCGCTTCCTTTCTTCTCACTACTTTGTTGGTATGTTCGAGGACTGGGGCGCAAGGGCGTACCGTCAAGGGCGTATCATCAAGGGCGCACAGGCAACTCATGTACTCTCCCACAGTTTGAATGAGCCTGACGGAACTGGGAGACCATTGGATAAACGTAAGGTGATGCTCTGGGGACACAACAACAACCTCACGCAGTGTGGTCATTCATTTCTCCGTCAGCGGGAGACCTGTAGCAAAGAAGAGGTTGAAGGTCGCGTGCTCGTAGGTGGGGCACGCAAGGCCGCAGCCTCGTGGACCCTGCCTGAAAAAAAATAAAAAATAAAAAAATAAAAATCGCTGCGGGTCTCTCGGGTAAAAATAAAAGATTGTCTCACTTGGCGTCTAAAGTAGAGGCATGACACCACCTTTTGAAAAATAATCAAGGAAATCGAAGATGGCATTTTTCAGAAAATTTAGATGCAACATTGGCAATTTTCGCCTACCATGTGCGATTCTCGAGCTAATAACACAGAAAACACTAGACTCAGAAAAATGAACTTTATACAGCACGAAAGTTCTTTCAACGTCATATCGAATGGCACTAAGCTCGATATCCTCAGACGATCCGTCATGAAGCAAATTGGTAAGAAAATTTGGCCTTTTTGAACGTTTACGCAGAGTTTGGCATTTTTTAACAGAAAATCTGTGGCGCTCAGAGTTCTGTGGGTGGCTGTCGGCAGTGTCTATGGTGCAGCCTATAATCAGGTAAAACCTCCAGTTCCTAGGCATGAAATCAGCGGTGATAGATCCCGTCAAAGTCGGTCCAGGAGAAATCGTGCTCAAGCAGCCTCCGACTTTCCTCCTCTTCCTGGCGGAAACTACCCCACGCACGAGCGTCGCACGTGGTGCGATTTGCTTCGTTTGAGCTGTCCTCTAACATATATTTTTTCTGGGCAAATTAAAAAATACGACTTTCATCCGTTGTTCGATTTAAAATGAAACTACCCAACGATATATGTATTTTCGTGGTGGTTTCTTGAGCGATTGTTTCTTGGGCGGGGATTTTTGCGCGGTTGATTCCTTATCGGGGAAGTTTACGCAGTTTATTGTAAAAGAATATATTTTGAAAGAGTTTCTCTTAAAGGATTTATTCTTAAAGATTTATTAGTGTAACCCCCCAGTCCGGAAGTCGGCCAATTTTGATTGGGCTTGAGTGTACTTAGTACTTCGATACTTAGTATACGATACAACCGTGGTCCACTTCAATGTCCGAGTAAAGCGAACTCAGGACACATGCACGAACAAGCGGGTACTCATCACTGTCACACTTCCTATCGATGCTTTTTCAAGCGAAATAACGCGAGACATGCATATAATGCATAACCTTTCTGCACTAAAAAAAGAAAACGTAGCAACAACACAGAAAAAAAACATTGCACCCATGACAGTCCACTAGTTGGGGGTGAGGTCTAACAACAGCGAAACCACCAATGTAAGCTACATCATACCGCTATCCTCTGTGTTGAGATACATACATACAAGTATTACTCCGCTGTCGTATTCGACTACAGGATATATTTTGAAACGGTTTATTTTTAAGGGCATATTTTAAACAGCTTATTTTGAACGATATATTTTGCAACGGTATATTTTTCATTGTGGAATATTGAGTGATTGTTTTTGGGCGGGGATTTTCGCGCGGCTGACTCCTTATCGGGGAATTTTACGCGGTCTATTGTAAAACAATGTATTTTGAAAGAGTTTTTCTTAAAGGATTTATTCTTAAAGATCTATTAGTGTAACCCCCTTTTACAGTATTCGCCACTTGGCTAACCTCTTCTTGTATATTATGTCGACCAAGCAAGTGGGAACGCAGATTCCCTGGAGACACACTAGCGGAATACCGGTGAACCCCTGGAAGATTCAAGTGACACGAAAGAGTGACAACTTTACACAGCCCAAGAAATAAGTAACAGTTCTAACAGAACGAGAGTACTGCCTAAGTGCTTACCGACACTCTTTTCGCTGCACGTTGCTCCATCGAGGCATGTGGCGCAACAGTAGTAGCCTTTTTCGCATATTTGCCCGTCGCTACTTCTGCGCAGGACGCCGAAGTGGTTGTAGACGAAGTTTCTCTTCTGAGACTCACTTGCTAGAGGCTTATTAAAATATGCCTGGGGACTGAGAATTTTCACCGACATTTTCAACGACCGTGCGTGAAAAGCGGAACTACAACTGTCAAACGCAGCTTCAGAGCGAACGACATACGGGCCGCAGACGCCAGACGGCCGTGCACGAAGTGACAGCACTTCACGTTGTGAAGTACGTGAGACAGCTCTTTGTAGAGGAAAAGATGAATTAACTAGTCTTTTTTTTTTTCACACTTTTGCAGGAAATTCATTGATTTCACTGAGTTTTGAAATCGATGTACGGCTATGTAAAACCGCCAGGTTGCAGTGCCAGCACAACTGGCGGCGGCGGTGCCGCAGTGGAGGGTAGCGCGCTAGACGAAAACGCCGTGGCGCGTAGCACTGAGCCTGCCGACCACAACAGCTGCACCAGTGGAGTGCAGCTGTAGCTTCCACAGTTTCGCCACGAAAACGACCGCCCCCCCATCTGCCACGTGATCATTCGTAGCGAATTCCGAAGGCAGAGCCGGAATCTGGCGCCAAAAAGCGCGCGCTGACTTGATCATCTGTGCATGTGCGCTGCGTGCTCTCTCCTACACCCTCTCCCCCGGTTCCCGGCGCTCCGCCGTGCCGTCTGCTAATATTATCGGGAAGCAGAAAATGAAAGACCAGAAGACGAAGGAATGCACACGTACAAATTTATTGACACGGTAAACACTTGAATGAAAGTAAATCTAGACGATTACAGAATACTGCAGAATAATATACTGCAGAACAACAGAAAGCTTGACTATATCATATTATACAATCCTTAAAGAAACCTATTCGGTTTGGAGAAAGTAGATATTACTATGCACATAGCACGTAATGAGGCGCAGGAGCCATTCGCTTCATCCTAGCACAGCTGTAGAATTTTCAGGTGACAGGGGCTACATGCTTGGGGATCGCAGGGCCACGAACAGCTCTCGGTGTCTGAATGAAAAAAAAAAAAAACTGTTAAAGATATGGTAAAGCAGAGCATAAGCAACGTTAATTGGCTGAATACGCTATGTACGACATGCTATGGGCCTTAGGCCCGTTACGCACCGACGTGTCGACTAATGACAAAATTCGGGGAACCGGGATATACGCGATATATGCTGTTTTCGTTACCATGCACACCAGTGTATTACACATCAAACACATTCAAATAGCAGAACAAAACACAACTAGTAACGTGATACAGAATAGCACATCAACCAGGTCATTACTGATGACCGGCAGAAAGTGGTGTATTACGGGACAAGGCGTACTTCAGTTATGCACACTGTTAGGCGGCAGTATTAAACGTGTGATCGCTGATATGCATCATACGTTTGTCTGCTTACCTTTCATTCCGGCGTTAGTCTATGGCTCGAACATCTTCGAAATCCACGAAACGAAATCAACGAAATCACCGTCTGCCCACATGGACACCAGCTGCACAACGGTCAGACGGGTCGGCACCGTCGGCGCCTCGGAGGAAACGAACGCGAGCGAATCCCCCTTAAAATGGGGTTAAATGACCCTCAGCCAATCATGATCGACAAAGGTCACGTGGGGGACTGGATCTAATGAAAAGCATAGAGCCGGAATTTGGCGGGAAATGCCAGCGGCGACACTATTTTCGCGGCGGCGCAACCCGCTCACTGTGCCTCCCCTGGCTGCACTGCCGAGCGCCGACGCGTCGCACTAATAGCGCGCCCTCTCCTTCCTTCTCCACTCAACGCGCATGTGCGCCGCACCATGGCTACAGACAGACTACGTCGCGATTCTTGCGTAGCGAGGACTATAATGTTAACGCATTAAAAATGAAATAGTAGTAGAATGTGTCGCCAGCGACGTGCCTTTGTTGTGTTCCCTTCTGTGTTTGAGTCGCCATAGACAGTCATGTACCAACATGCCCCGTTAATTTTGTGTTGTAGTAGAAAAGTCACCGTCTCGCATAATTCCACAATCAGAGGAAGGTCTAAATACCTGTGTATTGTCATCAAGTAGCAGAACTACCTATGCCTATATATCCCTATCATTTAGACATCAACGCAAAATCAATAGAGGGTACATTTGGTTATGCACCAATGATCGAAATGTTTTTCATTGTAGCGGAAAAAAAGTAGATGTGATTCTGCGACGCTGTGAGGGCAAGTGGAAACCGTGAAACTAGGGCGCCGGAGTCACGGGGAGAGTTGCCCATTTGAGTTCAGACGGGGGGGGGGGGGGGGTTTGACGGGGGTCTCGTGTCGGACAGGGTACCTAATATTTTCTCATAACGGACATATTGTTACGAGATTTCGATGTTCACTATCTGAATTTTGATTGCTGTAGGTAACGTTATTTTTAGTGAATATATATTGTTTCTGCACTGCGTGCAGTAAGTGTCACTTAATTAGGCTTTGTTCTGTTTGTTTGTTTTTCTGTATACGGGACGTTCGTAATGTAGCAATCTTTCGAATTTCAGCTCGCCCCCCGTTGAGAGGGCCTTCCGACGACCCTACGTCAAACATGGAATTCCCATGCCCTTTTTTGGCTTGTCTGTAAACCATGCCCTACTGTTATACCTAAGTAACGTTAGGTGAGGAAAAGGTGAGATTCATTATGGTCAAAAACAGCTCCAGTGGAATTGTGGTTAGGATGAACGCCTTTCACGCAGTGACTGGGAGCGACACAGCTTCGAATCCCCGCACCGGCTGTGCTGGCTGGGATTTTCCCTGGATTTTCCGGCAGACTTTCCAGACGAATGCCGGCACGTTTCTCCCTGAAGACGGACCAGGACTCATACTAACACCCGCTGTCCCCCACTCCTTCCTGCTGCACTCTCTCCATCTGTTTTGTACACGTCTGTACGCCGCTTATAGCCACAGTTGCTACGCGGCGCTAACACGAAATTTAAAAGAATTGTGGTCTACACTTCAGTAGTGAGTTGAACGTGAAAAGGCAAGTTATTATCGGAGAACTTCCTTGAAAACATACGCACGCGTTGTCACCATTCCCCAACAATGCTCAATAACGACGGAACGTTTTCAGACAAGGTTCTACGAGTGCGCCAAATTTTGCAAACAGAAATGTTTCCCCGCGAAAGGGATTGATGCTCATTGATGCAACCACAAACGCCGTAACAAACTGATCAAGTAAGAAAATAGTTTCATTGTATGTCCATAATAAAAATTCAGTGGCAATTTAGCGGTAAATGCGAGAGAAAATGCGTTAGCATTAATCGCTTTTTCCGGTCCGTACTTGACTTCCGGATATCCACTTCCATTCTACACGCGGCTTCTCTACTTCTCGTCTATACTTGACTTTCTGTATCCACTTCCAGTGCAACTCGACTTCCGGTTCTCTACTTCCGGTTTAACCGGACTTCCGGTTGTCCACCTCCGGTCTATACTTGACTTCCGGTTCGACACTTTAAATTTGTATATTGTGAGACGGACCTGCGTCCATCGCCATCGTGTACTTCTTCTTCTTCTTCCCACGTTCTCCCTGGATGAGGCGCCTGCTCCATTCGCTCCGTGCAGAATAAATAGTTTCTTACACAGAAACACGAACCGTTCTCCTGCTCACATATGTGAGCAGGCGCATCATCCAGGAAGAGCGTGGGAAGAAGAAGAAGAACACGACGATGGCGATGGACGCAGGTCCGTCTCACATCTTCCCCGCCTCCGAAGAACGCGCCAACCTGGCGGAGGTGGAGGGCTGTTAGGTTACGGTTGAACAAAGCGCTTGAGACGGGTAACGTGTGCGGTTTCGGTGGACCTGTGCCGGCGATCGGTAGGAGGATCGAGGGGTTCGACGACGTAATTAACGGGCGAGGAGCGACGGAGGACCCGGTATGGGCCCAGGTAGCGGCAGATGAGTTTTTCTGAAAGGCCGGGTTTTCTGAGAGGGACCCAAAGCCATACAAGCTCACCGGCATCGAACGTGACATGTGGATGGGTCTCGTCGTAACGTTGCTTGGCATGTGCCTGATTGTCGATTGTGCGATACCGGGCCAGTTGACGACACTCTTCGGTGCGAGAGGTAGCATCAGCCAAAGTCGGGTTGTGGTCGGTGGCAGGCGTGTACGGGAATAGAGTGTCGATGGAGCTCAGAGGATCCCGTGCAAATACGAGGCGGAAAGGGCTGAAACCGGTCGTGGCTTGTACCGCGGAGTTGTAGGCGTATGTAATATATGGGAGGATAGCGTCCCAGTCCGTACTTCGCAACATGCTTCGCATGTCCAAGAACATTGTTGATATCCACATTGACGGTACCCACATTCATGCTCTCATTGACACAGGCGCATCGGTTAGCGTGATCAGTGATCGGGTGCGGAGAAAGTTGAACAAGGTTGTGACCCCATGGACCAGTTCTTGCCTTCGAGGCGTTAATGCGCACTTATTGGACCCAATAGGACTTTGCACAGCACGTATCACCATCTCATCGCACGTCGTACCCGCACAGTTTGTCATTCTGGAACACTGCTCCCATGATATCATTCTAGGAATAGATTTCCTGCGTGCACACCGAGCCCTC